>NC_080165.1:104873567-105173567 GCF_950295315.1 Erinaceus europaeus | reverse complement strand
TCCACAGCAGAAAGCATGGTCTGTACTGATCCCCACTGTCCTCCTTCCCCCAATATGGGGTGACAAGTAAAATGGTGGAGGTGACATCAGGCTTCACGCACATTTCTAAAGCTCAGAGACCCCAAGGTCAGTCCCAACACCCTAACAAGCCAGAACTGAGAGATGCTTGAGTCTTTCTCAGTCTCCCTGTCTCTTTCCTATTAAGCAACAATCAGGAGTGCACCAAGTAGACTGCACACAGTACCATGCATGAGTCTAAGCCCCCAGATCAAGTGCCTGGGTCCCACCTGCAGGGGAGAAGCTTTACAAGTAGTGGAGCATCGCCGCAGGTGTCTCTCCTCTCTGTCTCTCTCCCTCTTGCTCACCCTGTATAAAAATAATGGCCACCAGGAACAGTGGAGTTGTGAAGGCACTGAGCCTATAATAACCCTGGTGGCTGTAAAACATTAATCCCCCAATAAAGGAATTTTTAAAATAAATAAAAATTTAAAAAGTTCAACAACAACCAGATTGCAGAATGAGAAAAGACAGGTATGAAAAGAAGAAAAAGGGACGGGGGGTTGATAGCATAATGGTTATGCAAAGAGACTGTCATGCCTGAGGCTCCAAAGTCCCAGGTTCAACACCCCTCCCCCGCCCCAACACACACCATCATAAGCCTAAGCCAGAGCTGAGCAGTGCTCTGGTGTTTCTCTCTGTGTCTTTCGTCTTTCTCTCTCTGTATCTCTCTCAAAAATAAAATAAATAAAATACTTTGGAAAAAATTTGATGTTTACAAAAAGGAAGAAAGAAAGAAAAAGAAGGAAGGAAGGAAGGAAGGAAGGAAGGAAGGAAGGAAGGGAGGAAGGGCCGGGTGGTGGCACACTCAGTTAAGTGCATCACTATGCACAAGGAACTGGGTTCGAGCCCCCACTCCCCACCTTCAGGGAGGACGCTTTTTGAGTAGTGAAGCAGGTCTGCAGGTATCTATCTTTCCCCCTCTCTATCTCCCCTTCTTTTTCAATTTCTCTGTCCTGTCAAATAAAAATAAAATAGAAAGGGGGGGGGGGGGAAGGAAAAAATGGCCACCAGGGGCCATGGATTGACAGTGCCAACAATGAGCCCCAGTGATAACTCTTGTAGCAACAATAAAATAAATAAATTTTATATAAAATCAGTAAGAACAGACAATCTGTATTTTTTTGTATAGCCATGGAGAGCATAAAAAGAAGATTTTGAATCAGATAACATCAGTGGATAGAAGAACACTTTTTAAAAAATTATTATTATCTTTATTTATTGGATAGAGACAGTTAGAAATGGAGAAGGGGGAGACAGAGAGGAAGAGAGACAGAGAGACACCTGCAGCACTGCCTCACCACTTGCAAAGCTTTCCCCTTGCAGGTGGGGACCAGGGGCTGGAACCTGGGTCCTTGCACACTGTAGCATGTGCACTCAACCAGGTATGCCACCACCCAGCCCCTTTTTTAAAGCTTTAAGACCTACTTTATTTTATTTTCAGGTTTATTTATATATGAAGTAAATAGAGAAGCAGAGCATCAATCTGGCAGATATGATGCCAGGGATTGAACTCAGGCTTTTAGGTCTAAGAGTCCAATGTTTTATCCACTGCACCACCTCTTGGGTCCCTGTTAAGTTTTTAAATACTTAAGGGGCCAGGTGGTGGCACACCCTGTTGAGTGCACACCAGGTTCAAACTTCTGGTCCCACCTGCAAGGGGGACACTGCATGAGTGGTGAAGCAGGTCTGCAGGTGTTTCTCATTCGCCTTCTCTACCTTTCCCTCTCCTCTCAACTTCTGTCCCTATCCAAAATAAAGAAAATATTAAGAGACTCCCCCGGGTTCCCACCTGCAGGGGGGTCACTTCACAGGTGGTGAAGCAGGTCTGCAGGTGTCTTTCTCTCCTCTATCTCTGTCTTCCCCTCCTCTCTCTCCATTTCTGTCTGTCTGTCCTATCTGACAAGAATAATAGCAACCACAACAACGATAAAACAACGAGGGCAACAAAAGGGGAAAAAAAAATAGCCTCCAGGAGCAGTGGATTCGTGGTGCAGGCACTGAGCCCCAGCAATAACCCTGGAGGCAAAAGAGAGAGAGAGAGAAAGAAGAGAAGAGAAAAGAAAATATTAAGAGAGAGAAAGGGAAAAACATTATACAAGCCAGGCAGTTTCCGGGAACATTCACCTTTTGGTGAGCTCTCTGACTCTGTCCTGGTTCCTCTGGTGTTGAACCTGTATCTCCTCAATGCGGATATGTCTGTCCTGCATGAGTCCCTCGACGTGCTCTCTAGACAGCTTGGTCTGTTCTTCCAGCTGAGCCTGCAGAGCTTCCACCTGGATAGGCAGTGAGGGGGGTTGTCCACTCTGCCCTGCTCCCACTCACTTCCTGCCTCTAAAGGTGAACCCCTCTCCAGAAAATTAAATAAATAAAAGACACAAAAAAGCCTGCAAATCCCAGGCCCAATCAAATAACAGAAGAAAAAGTTCCAACTGTACCTCTCTTTACTTCATGTTTGATAAACTGGGTTAGGTACATAAGGGCACATCATCTTGCTGAGCTAAGTACCTATGTACCCCAACACAGAGACGGTCAAGTTCTCCTACTCTAAGATTTTCATCTTTTCACAATGTCCCTTCTGAGACTGTAGGACTCCCCGCTGAAGATTCCTAGCTACATGGAAATAGAATGACCTTTCCCTTCTCTCTTGAATTTAAAAAGTGGAGCAAATGGGGGGTTGGGTGGTAGCGCAGTGGGTTAAGCACACGTGGCACAAAGCGCAAGGACCGTTGTAAGGATCCCAGTTCGAGCCCTCAACTCCCCACTTGCAGGGGGGTCACTTCACAAGCGGTGAAGCAGATCTGCAGGTGTCTATCCTTCTCTCTCCCTCTCTGTCTTGAGACAGATGACATCAACAACAATAATAACCACAAGGCTACAACAACAAGAGCAACAAAAGGGGGAAAAAATGGCCTCCAGGAGCAGTGGATTCATGGTGCAGGCACTGAGGCCCAGCAATAACCTTGGAGGCAAAAAAAAAAAAAGTGAAGCAAATGAATATGATGTAGTTTCCTGCTGAGTCTGGCTGTCATAACCAGAAGGTGATGCTGTCAAAATGGTCATTTGATCAACAGACCTCCTGACAAGGACAGACATGAGTGCAACAAAAGGAAGCATCATGGTTGCAGATTCTGAACAGTACTGGATGGTAAGATGACTTCTTACTGCCCCAAACTTTTTTTTACCTCCAAGGTTACTGCTGGGGCTCGATGCCTGCACTACGAATCCACTGCTCCTGGAGGCTAATTTTTTCCCTTGTTGTTTATCGTTATTGTTGTTGTTGTTATTGTTGTTGTTGGATAGGACAGAGAGAAATTGAGAGAGGAGGGGAGACAGAGAGAGGGAGAGAAAGGTAAGACACCTGCAGGCCTGCTTCACTGCCTGTGAATCGAACCCCCCTGCAGGTGGGGTGCCCCAAACTTCTAACTTATAAATGGGGACACCTACAGAGTTCAGCCTAGAAGCACAGGCTCTGCAGCTCTGTCTTTCCTGGGAGACTATATGATGGCTTTATTAGGGAAGCTTCCTGTGGAAGCTGAATAAACTGAAGGCTCAAATAGTGCTCTAGAAAGGAAAAGGACAGAATATACATTCTCAGAAACTAGGAAGAATCTCAATTTTCAAAGAGAAAGAGACAGAGATAAAGAGATATGTGTGTGAGATCATGCCTCTGGTACATGTGGTCCTGAGGGTGGAACCAGGAAATTCAGGCATGTAATCCAGTGCTCTTTTGGTGGGGTCACCTCCTCAGTTGCAGAACCTCAAGTTTGACATGATACTCAAATGTAATGTGTGACTTAGCATATGATAATGAAGGTGTGTTTCAGAAAGCTGAGCTTATGGACAGAAAATGTCTTGTCTGCCCAAATATTTTTTTTTACCTGTAAGATAAGTGACTGTATATCTCCATGGTATTGATCAAAACCTTCTTCCTTCTCTTTCATTGTTGGTTTTCTTTTGCTGACTTTAGAATCTAAACAAAAATAAAATAAAATAAAATAACTGAAGAACTTTACTTAGCTTTTCTTTCAATCATCAGCATTACTGTTATAGAGAGTTGACTTGGGGGTTGGGCAGTAGCTCAGCAGGTTAAGTGCATGTGGCATGAAACGCAAGGACCGGATTAAGGATCCCGAGTTGAGCGCCAGCCTCCCCACCTACAGGGGGTGTGGGGTGTTGCTTCACAGGCAGTGAAGCAGGTCTGCAGGTGTCTATCTTTCTCTCCCCCTCTCTGTCTTCTCCTCTTCTCTTCATTTATCTCTGTCCTATTCAACAACAGCAATGCAAGTGTCTCTCTTTTTCCCTATTTTCCCTATTCCTCTCAATTTCTGACTCTATCCAATGATAAATAAAGGATTAAGATATAAGAAAGAAAAGAAAAATATATTACAGTCTGGGAGGTGGTGCTGTGGAAAAAGAACTGTACTCTCAAACATGAGGTTCTGAATATGATCCCTGGCTGTGCATGTACAAGAGTGATGTTTGGTGTCTCTCCTCTCTCTTTCTCATATAAATAAATGAAATAGGGGGTTGGGTAGTGGTGCACAAGGTTAAGCACATATGTTACCATGTGTAAGGACCCAGGTTCAAGTTCCTGCTTCCCACCTGCAAGGAGGTTCATGAGCAATGAAACAAGTACTGCAGGTGTCTGTCTCTCCCTCTCCTCCCCTCTCAATTTCTCGCTGCTATCAAATAAAGAAAAAAAAAATGTCAGGTCAGGTGATGGTGCACCTGGTTGAGCACACATTGTTACAGTGTACAAGGACCTGGGTTTGAGCACCCGGCCACCACCTGCAGGGGGAAAACTTTACAAGTGGTGTAGCAGGGCTGCAGGTGTCTCTGTCTCTATCACCCCTTTCCCTCTTGATTTCTGGCTGTCTCTATCCAAATAAATAAATAAAGATAATTTTAAAAACTTAAAAAAAAATGTCTGCCAGGAGCAAAGGATTAGTGCTGCAGGCATCAAGTCCCAGGGATAATCCTGGTGACAATAATAAAAAATAAAAATAGGGGGCCGGGCGGTGGCACACTGGGTTAAGCACACATGGCACAAAGTGCATGGACCGGCATAAGAGTCCCGGTTCAAGCCCCCGGCTCCCCACCTGCAGGGGAGTCGCTTCACAAACAGTGAGCAGGTCTGCAGGTGTCTATCTTTCTCTTCCCCTCTGTCTTCCCTTCTTTCGATTTCTCTCTGTTCTATACAACAATGACAGCAATAACAATAATAACAACAACAATGATAAAAAAGGGCAAAAAAAGAAAAAAAAAGCCTCCAGGATTAGTGGGTTCGTAGTACAGGCACCAAGTCCCAGCAATAACCCTGGATGCAAAAATAAATAATTAAATAAAAATAAAAATAAAGAAAAAAATAATGACAATAAATAAGTGAAATAAAAAATATTTTAAAAGGTGGTCCGGGAGGTGGCACAGTGGATTAAAGCATCGGACTCCCAAGCATGAAGTCCTGAGTTCAATCACCGGCAGCACATGTACCAGAGTGATGTCTGGTTCCTTCTCTCTCTCCTCCTGTCTTTCTCATTAATAAATGAATAAAATATTTTTTTAAATAGTTATAGTTCCCCAAGCCCAAATTAAAAAAAATAAAATATATATATATATATTTAAAAAGAGAACGGGGGTGGCTGGGCAGTGATGTACCTACCTGACTACACAAAGACCTGAGTTTGAGCCTCCGCTGCCTACCTGTAGGGGAAAGCTTCACAAGGAGTGGAGCAGGTCTGCAGGCGTCTCTCTCTCTCCCTATCTCCCCCTCCACTCTCAATTTCTCTCTGTCCTACCAAATAAAATAGAAAGAGAGAGAGAGAAAGAAAGAAAGAAAGAAAAAGTATATAATGATCTGCTTAGTTCAAATAAGGATTTAAAGAAAAAAAAACTATTTATTCATGAGAAAGATAAGTAGAGAGAGAGAAATTGACAGACAGCACTCTGGTACATGTGCTACCAGGGATTGAACTCGAAACCTCATGACTGAGAATCCAATGCTTTATCCACTGTGCCACCTCCCAGACCACCAAATTTCTTTTTTTTTTAATATTTATTTATTTACTTATTTCCTTTTTGTTGCCCTTGTTGTTTTAATTGTTGTTGTACTTATTGTTGTTGATGTCGTCGTTGTTGGATAGGACAGAGAGAAATGGAGAGAGGAGAGGAAGACAGAGGGGGAGAGAAAGATGGACACCTGCAGACCTGCTTCACCGCCTGTGAAGCAGACTCCCCTGCAGGTGGGGAGCCAGGGACTCGAACTGGGATCCTCACACCGGTCCTTGCGCTGTGCGCCACCTGAGCTTAACCTGCTGAGCTACCGCCTGACTCCCACCACCAAATTTCTATAGGGGAACTCTGTTAGGATATCACTTGGACAATAATATGTTTTTTGTGGAGGGGGGGGCTGGGCGGTGGTGCACCTGGGTCAAGCGCACGTAGTATGAAGCACAATGACCCACGAAAGGATCCTGGTTCAAACCATCAGCTCCTCACCTATAGGGGGAAGGGGGTCACTTCTCAAGCAGTGAAGCAGGTCTACAGGTGTCTTTCTCTCCCCCTCTCTACCTCCCTCTCTTTTCTCAATTTCTCTGTCCTATCCAACAACAACAATGGAAAAAATGGCCACCTGGAGCAGTAGATTTGTAGTGCAGGCACTAAGCCCCTGGAAACAAAAATAAATTAATAATAACAACAACATTCTTTTTGAAGAATGAATTAAATTTTCCTTTGGAGTTGTATCCATTTCTTTGTAAAATCTTTTTTTAATATTTTATTGATTGATTGATGAGAAAGATAGGAGAGAGAAAGAACCAGACATCTCTCTGTTACATGTGCTGCTAGGGATTGAACTCAAGACCTCAGGCTTGAGAATCTAATGCTTTATCCACTGCACCACCTCCTGGACCACTGTAAAGTTTTCTTTCTTCAGAAAGAGTTAAGGAATAAGAAAAACTGTAGCTTGGGAGTAGCTCAGTGGTGAGGAACAGGACTTGCAGGCATAGTATCTCAAGTTTGATTCCTGGCAGCGCAGATGCTGAAATAAGTGCTCTGGCCTACCTCCCCCACCCCCCCAAAAAAATAACTTTTGTTTTTTTAAAAAAAGTTATTCTTTTTAAAAAAATGAGTGACTAAACCTAAATATTCTATGAATAACACATCATCTAAATATCCAAAGACAAGATTATTATTAATGCTATCTTATTTTAATGAGAGAAACCAGAGCTCCAGGCTCTGGCTTGTGGCGATAACATGGATTGAACATGGATCCTCTGGACCTCAGGCATGAAAGGCTAGTGCACAGAGGCCAGGCGGTGCCGCACCTGGTTAAGTGCACACATTATAGTGCATAAAGTCCCAGGTTCAAGGCCCTGTAGAAGGAAAGCTTCACAAGTGGAGAAGTAGGGCTGCAGGTGTCTGTCTTCTTCTCCCTCTATATCTCCCCCACTCCTCTCAATTTCTCTCCATCTCTATCCAATAATAAATAAATAAAATATTATTTTAAAAAAGGCTAGTGCACAACCACTGTACTATCTCCAAAGCCAAGATTTTTACACTCTACTTATGAATGGTGGGGGGAGGGGGTAGTGAAAGGACCAAAGTATCACACTGCACACAGACAGCATGCTTGAGGGTCCAGATAAACTGCACTTAGTGACAGACCATGTTCCTGTCTGCTTGATGCCCAGCACTAGATATGTTAAAGTGATGCTCTGGTCTCTCTTTCTCATTAAATACATGAACTTTTAAAAACATTAATTCCAGACCCAGGGAAATAGCACCAGAAACTTTCATGCCTGAGATACCAGAGGTTCCAGGTTTAATTCCCAGCACCATCACCCAATAAAGGAAAAAAAATTAAGAAAGTCAGCTAAAAAAAATCGTGGGGAGTCAGGCGGTAGCACAGCAGGTTAAGTGCACATGGCACAAAGCACAAGGACCAGTGTAAGGATCCCAGTTTGAGCCCCCGGCTCCCCACCTGCAAGGGAGTCGCTTCACAAGTGGTGAAGCAGGTCTGCAGGTGTCTATCTTTCTCTCCTCCCTGTCTTCCCTTCCTCTCTACATTTCTTTCTGTCCTATCCAACGACAACGACAACAATAATAACAACAATAAAACAACAAAAAGGAATAAATAAATATTTTTTTAAAAGTTTAAATAAAAAAAAATCGTGTGAGGAAAATAGCATAGGAGTTATGCAAAAAAAATTTCATGCCTGAGAGACGTCCCAGGTTCAATGCCCAGTACCACTATAAGCCAGAACTGAACAATGCTCAAGTGTCTCTCTCTCTCTCTCAGTATATATAAATAATTTAAAAATGCTTAAATAAGGGGCTGAGTGGTGGCACACCTGGTTGAGTGCACATATTATAACTCGTAAGGACCCAGGTTCAAGCTCCTGGCCCCACCTGCAGGGGGTGGGAAGCTACACAAGTGGTGAAACATTGTTGCAGGAGTCTCCTCCACCACCTCCCCCTTACCCCTCAATTTCCCTCTATAAATATCCAAAATAAATAAATTTTTAAAAAATTAAAATATATGTATTTAAATTTTAAAAAATTACTCTAGGTGCTCAGTGAGATCTTCAACTACCAGAGACATCACTGTGAACATTCACGACCACAGTATGAGAGGAAACTTTTCCTACTACTTCTGCAGTGTTTTGGGCTCTGCGTCATTGTTTGTGATGATATAATAGTACCTGCTCTGGAAGCTGAAGGTTCACTCTGTTCACACACACCTACAGCCTGCACAGTCTTTTGGAAAATGCTGACCTGAAGAAGCAAGAAAAAGTTAGAAACAGCCTACAGATCAAACAGTACGCACAAACTAAATTGATCAAGATCAATATAATTATATATGACATGCATATGAGACTGTGTGGACAGAGTAACAAACTGGATGAAATGGAATTGTGATATAAAAAAAAGTTCAGGGTTGCTAAGTAATGTACAATAAGAAAAAAAAGCGGTGCACAGAGTGCAAAGCACAAGGACCACTCAAGAATCCTGGTTCAAGCCCCTGCCTCCCCATCTGCAGGGGGGTCGCTGCGCAAGTGGTGAAGCAGGTCTGCAGATATCTTTTTCTCCCCCTTCTCCATTTCTCTCTGTCCTATCCAACAACAATAGCAGCAACAATAACAGCAACGACAACAATGAAAAAGGGATGGCCACCAGGAGCAATGGATTCTTAGTGCAGGCACCGAGCTCCAGTGATAACCGTGGAGGCAAAAAAAAAAAAAAAAGAAAAAGTGGTCTGTGGCAAGGGTTTTTAGGAAAAGGTGTGGAAACAGAAGTATGCATGTTAAGAACTGAAGAAAGGTGCTCTATGGGGAGTTGGGCGGTAGTGCAGCGGGCTAAGTGCACATGGCGCAAAGCGCAAGGACCAACATAAGGATCCCAGTTCGAGCCCCCGGCTCCCCACCTGCAAGGGATTCACTTCACAAGCAGTGAAGCAGGTCTGTAAGTGTCTATCTTTCTCTCCCCCTCTCTGTCTTCCCCTCCTCTCTCCATTTCTCTCTGTCCTATCTAACAATGACGACATTAATAACAACAATAATAACTACAACAATGACAAACAACAAGGGCAACAAAAGAGAAAATAAGTAAATAAATATAAAAAAAAACATATATAAGAAAGGTGCTCTCTGAGGCATGCTTATAAATGTGGGAAAGTGGGGACAAGAGCGAGAGCTCAGCATGCAGGCAGGGTGTGAGCTTTGTCACATGCATGACCCAAGTCTAAGCTCCAGCCCCATATGGTAATACCACAGTGGCACCAGAGGAAGCTGTGGTTTGATGGTATCTCTCTCTGTCTCTCTCTTTCCCTATCTGAATGAAAACGTTGGCTCAGGAGTGGTAAAATCACACATACATGAGGCTTTGACTCCACACAGGAAAAAAAAAAAAATGTGTGGGGGGAATATATACATACCTAAGTATTTCTATATGAATGAAAGAAGAGCTCTGTCTCTAAGGTATATAACAGGAGACTGTTACTTTCATGTGGTAGATTTCTGTGTCTGCTTTAAATAAAGCCAGGTATTACTTTTGTAGTTAGTATGAACAAAGATTAAAAAAGAAACTTGAGGACCCAAGCTTGCTCACACTAATTCTGCTCCTACTTTCTTTTCTGATGTCACCCACACACCTATTCCACTGTGCTTTCGGTTTCTAAATAGTGAGACAGCATAGACATTGTTGCTTCCCAGGGTTCAGAAGAAAAATCACAAAGCAAACATTTACGACTACTGAGGAAGCCTGGGTCTATGATGAATGTGGGTCTCCTCCCACATTCAGCAAGTACCTATCCTGCTCTAATGCGGGCTCTCATCTGGACTCAAAAAATGCAGTGTTGTGTCAAAGATCACTTACTCTGTGGGGAGGCTCCTTATAAAAGTAGGTCACTTCTCCAGTGTCAGTTCCCACAAGAGACAAGAGACTCTGAATCTTTTTCTTGTCTTCTAGCTCCCTGCAGTTCTCACAGAAAGCAAGCACATGTTATGTCCAGAATAAATACTTTTTTTTTTTCTGTTTAAGGATCTTCCTTGCTACTTCATTCTTTTCTTTTTTTTTTAATTTATTGGGGAAGTAATGGTTTACAGTCAACAGTAAAATACAATAGTTTGTACATGCATAACATTTCTCAGTTTTTCACATAGCAATTCAACCTCCACTAGGTCCTCCTCTGTCATCATGTTCCAGGACCTGAACCCTCCCCCCAAGCTCCCAGAGTTTTACTTTGGTGCAATACACCAAACCCAGTCCAAGTTCTGCTTTGTGTTTTTCCTTCTACTTCATTATTTTCAAAATAATGGTAACCTCAAGTTAAAATTAAATAACATTTATCTAGACCTTAGCTCTAGTTTTTAAGATATGAGGAACTTAATGTTAATAATTCTAGAATAATTCGTGAAGTGCAAGGACTAGCTTAAGGATCCCGGTTAGAGCCCCGGGCTCCCCAACTGCAGGGGAGTTGCTTCACAGGTGGTGAAGTAGGTCTGCAGGTGTCTATCTTTCTCTCCCCCTCAGTCTTCCCCTCCTATCTACATTTCTCTCTGTCCTATCCAACAACGACAACATCAGTAACAATAATAATAACTACAACAATAAAAAGCAAGGACAACAAAAGGGAATAAATACATAAATAAAAATAACTTATAAAAAAAAAAGGGAGTTGGGTGGTAGCGCAGTAGGTTAAGCGCACGTAGCCTACGCAAAGCCCAAGGACCAGAGTAAGGATCCCAGCTCGAGCACCTGGCTCCCCAACTGCAGGGGAGTAGCTTCACAGGCGGTGAAGCAGGTCTGAAGGTGTCTATCTTTCTCTCCCCCTCTCTCAATTTCTCTCTGTCCTATCCAACAACAGCAACAACAACAATAATAATAACCACAACAATGATAAAAAACAAGGGCAACAAAAGGGGAAACAATGGTCTCCAGGAGCAGTGGATTTGTGGTGTAGGCACCGAGCCCCGGCAATAACCCTGGAGGCAAAAAAGAGAAAGAGAGAGAGAGAGAGGTGTACTATTATACTGTGTCCTTAGAAACAAAATGGATAGAACTGGAGAGGGCTATGTTTGGTGAAATAAGATAGTTTCACTCATATGTGGAATCTAGAAGTTGGGGAAAAAAAAAAAAAAAACCCAAACACCCAAAGCAGAAGCAGACTCTCTCAGAGACTTTATGGGAACCCTGGCAGTTATTGTTTGGAGGGTGGGGGACACAGAAACTTGGTGGAAGTGTGGAACTATACCCTGAAATCTTATAACCCATTATCAATCACAAGCAATCACTTCAAGAAATACAAGTGTGCTGTATTCAAGGCCATGGACTATTGATCACTGCCACCTTAGGACCAAGCCACCTCTCTCCCAGGAGTCAAGCCCTTGCTGAGGAGATGTCCTGGGTAGAAGGTCTCTCCCCTCCCTGATAGAATCTGTATCCAACCACTGGTAATTGGAGTGGGGGGTGGTGGTGGTGATGGTGGTAAAAGTCATGTCTCTTCCTCTCAGAGGCTGTCTTAGAGCTCCTTGAGGCTGGCTGGAGCCTCTGTGGCTACAATGCCATCATTGCAATTTTCCCCCTGCCCAAATCTGCTCCCTAGTGTCAGTCTTGAAAACACCTTGACCACTCTCTACTCCCAAGTCTGCTTCTGGGACATAGGACCTAGTAGAATGACCACAGAGGAAAATATGTTACTTAGTTGACCATAGATAAAGGGCCCCATCATCTCCCTTCTCCTGCTTTATACCTAATTCTCAGCCGGTCATTTTCCGCGTAGAGGCGTAAAACGTGCTCGCGCTCTTGAAAGAGGCAGAGCTGCAGATCACTGAGAGCTTTCTGCAGCTCAGCGATCTCTTCTTCCCTCTGCTGCACATCCCACTCGAGTTTATGCTGAAACAAACAAGCAAACAAAAAGACACAGGGCTTCTGAGGACTTGTTTCTCTTTCTCTCTCTCTCTTTTTTTTTTTTACCAGCTCTGGTTTATAGTGGTGGTGCAGGGGACTGAACCTGGGACTTTGGAGCCTCAAGCATGTGAGTCTGTTTGCATAACCATTATGCTATATCCCCCCCCCCCCATGAGTTGTCTCTTATTAGCTATGGCAGTCAGTTTATGAAGAAACATCACAAAGTGAATGGCTTCAGCAATACAGAATAAAAAAAGACACCAACAGAAACAATACGGCCAACTTGTACAAAGATTTGAGTAACAGCTATGAGGTGCAGCCAGGGAGGCAGTTCAGGAGGTAGATCACGTGGTTTGTATGCCTGAGGCTCAGGGTCCAACCCTAGCACTACAATATGAAGGAATGTGTGGTGCTCTGACCTATCTCAAACAATAAGTCCTTTTTAAAAAAAAATTTTTTTTTACTTATCTTTATTTATTTATTGGATACAGACAGGCAGAAATCAAGAGGGAAGGGGATGATAGAGAGGGAGAGAGACAGAGAGACACCTGCAACACTGCTTCACCACTTGTGAAATTTTCCCCCTGCAGGTGGGGACCAGGGGATCAAACCTGGATCCTTGTGCACTCAACCAGATACACCACCACCAGGCCGCATGAGTCCTTTTTTTTTGGGGGGGGTGAAGGGGGGAGTGGGGGTCATCACTTAGGCCTCACCACTCCAGGATGACTTTTTTGAATAGACACAAAGATGTAAGTGGCAGACAGAGTGAAAAAGACCACATCACGAAGATTCCCCCAATGCAGTGAGGGCCAGGCTCATAAATCGGTTGCAAATATGACAAAGCTGAGCACTGTCCAAGGGAGCTAATTTGCTAGCCTAATAAGTAAGTCTAAAAAAAAAGAAGAAAAGAAACTGAGGAACCAGGGCCGGGTGGGAGCGCACCTGATTGAGCACACATGTTACAATATGCAAGGACCTAGGTTCAAGCCCCCACCTGCAGGGGGAAAGCTTCATGAATGACGAAGCAGTGCTGCAGGTGTCTCTCTCTCTCCCTCTCAATTTATGGATGGCTCTAGCCAATAAATAAATATAAATGATAAAAATTTTAAATTGAGGAACTAAGTTTAAAAAAAAAAACTGGGGGAGTCGGGCAGTAGCTCAGTGGGTTAAGCACAGGTGGCGTGCAAAGTACAAGGACCGGTGTAAGGATCCCGGTTCGAGCCCCTAGCTCCCCACCTGCAGGGGAGTCGCTTCACAAGCAGTGAAGCAGGTCTACAGGTGTCTATCTTTCTCTTCCCCCCTCTGTCTTCCTCTCCTCTCTCCATTTCTCTCTGTCCTATCCAGCAATGACAACATCAATAACAATAATTACAACAATAAAACAACAAGGGCAACAAAAGGCAGTAAATAAATAAATAAAAATTTTTAAAAAGATTCTACAGGCAGCTTAATTGGGGAAATTCCTGTTCAATGAGGGTCACAAAAGATGGTGGGCAGCCACAACTAGAACAAGGTAGAAGGAAACAATGAAAAATTATTCCTTATGAAATATCTACTTGTGACTAAGCTGGCACCTCTAGACCTTCTTCCTCAGTAAACTAAATCAGAGCTGTAGTAGGCCTGCACCATCTTTTTACCCGTCCTTCACAAACTTCTCTGTAGAGCTCCAGTTTCTTCAGCAGGTCCTCATTTTCTGCCTCACACTCACTCATCTTCTTTTGGTAATACTGCAGAAGTTCCCTCGAAGGGCGGAGGACAGCCAGGCGGTCTTCCACGGAAGGCAGGGGAGTGGAGGCCATTGATTCTGAGAAAGACACTCCCCTATGCCAGGTGGAGTCTCCCGAAACTGCACCATGTTTGGCGGCAGCAGCCAGCCTGTGTGGAGTAAGGAAGGACTTATTTGTTAAATTGTCTGAATATTTGGGAGGCATTATAGTTTCTTTTTTAAAAAATATTTACTTTTGGGAGTCAGGCAGTAGCACAATAGGTTAAGCGCATATGGAGCAAAGTGCTAGGACCAGCATAAGGATCCCAGTTCGAGCCCCCAGCTCCCCACCTGCAGGGGAGTTGCTTCACAAGCGGTGAAGCAGGTCTGCAGGTATCTGTCTTTCTCTCCCCCTCCTCTCTCCATTTCTCTCTGGCCTATCCAACAACAATGACATCAATAATAACTACAACAATAAAAAACAATGGCAACAAAAGGGAATAAATAAATATTTTTTTAAAATATTTAATTTCTTTTTTATTGGATAAGGACAGGGAGAAATCAAGAGGGAAGGGGGATAGAGAAAAAGAGAGACAGTGACATCTGCAGCACTGCTTCACTAATTGTGAAGTTTTCCTTCAGCATATGGGGACTTGAACCCAGGTCCTTGGGCACTGTAACAAGTGCACTTTAACAGGTGCTCCTTAACTGGTGTGCCACAGCCCAGCCCCCAAGACATTATAAATAATTTCTTAAATAAAAATAAAAAAGAGGTGTGATTAATGTGCTCCCAAACTTTGAAAGCTTGATGCTATCTATCCTATGAACTCCTTTTCAAGTAGTAAAGATAGAAAGCAGGAGGGGGTGGGTGGTGGCGCACCTGGTTGGACATATACATTATAGTACGCAAGGACCTAGGTTTTTGTTGTTGTTGTTTGTTTTTGTTTCTTAAATATTTACTTATTTATTTTCCCCTTTGTTATCCTTATTTTATTGTTATAGTTATTGTTGTTGATGATATCGTTGTTGTTGGATAGGGCAGAGAGAAATCGAGAGAGGAGGGGAAGACAGAGAAGAGGAGAAAAAGATACCTGCAGACCTGTTTCACCACCTGTGAAGCAATTCCCCTGCAGGTGGGGCGCCGGGGGCTTGAACCGGGATCTTTATGCCAGTCCTTGTGCTTTGTGCCACATGCACTTAACCTGCTGCATTACCATCCGACTCCCCAAGGACCTACGTTTTAGCCCACGGTCCCCCTTCAGGTGGGACCTTCACAAGTGGTAAAGCAGGGCTTTACCCCTTCCCTCTCTATCACCCCTATCTATCACTCTCTATCAGGGCTTTACCTCTTTCCCTCTCTATCACCCCCTTCCCTCTTGATTTCTGGCTGTCTCTATCCAATAAATAAATAAAGATCATTAAAAAACATTTTAAAAAGAAATATTTTTCTAAAAAGATAGAAAGCAGGATTCACAATACATGCTAGAAGTAATTCTCTTAAATCATTTTTAAAAACAGAATGTAAGGCAGATGCCACCAGGATGCTGGCTAGGCTTCCCTGGATTGAAGACCCCACCAATGTGTCCTGGAGCTCAGCTTCCCCAGAGACACACCTTACTAGGGAAAGAGAGAGGCAGACTGGGAGTATGGACCGACCAGTCAACGCCCATGTTCAGCGGGGAAGCAATTACAGAAGCCAGACCCTCTACCTTCTGCAACCCTCAATGACCCTGGGTCCATGCTCCCAGAGGGCTAGAGAATGGGAAGGCTATCATGGGAGAGGGTGGGTTATGGGGATTGGGTGGTGGGAATTGTGTGGAGTTGTACCCCTCCTACCTTATGCTTTTGTTCACTAATCCTTTCTTAAATTAAAAATTTAAATAAAAAAAAAAAAAAACAGAATGTAAGGGGCCAGGTGGTGGCTCACCCAGTTCACATTGCGGTGCACAAGTACCTGGGTTCAAGTCCCCACCTGCAGGGGGACATCTTCACGAGTGTTGAGCAGGGCTGCAGGTGTCTCTCTGTGTCTCTCCCTCTCTTTCTTCCCCTCTCCTCTCAATTTCTCTCTGTCTCTATTCAATAAATAAATAAATAAAAATAGAATGTGGTCAGGGAAGATAGCACAATGCGAGTACACAAAACTTGCATGAGAGAGGTCTCAAGGTTCAACCCTGGATCAGTGCTCTAGTTTAAAAGAATTAATAGCCCAATGGGTAGAATGCAGAACTTCTGTGTGAGGGAGTCCTGGAACTGGCCCCCATACCACATAACCCAAAGGGTTCTCTGATTGGTCCCTCTTAACTCTTTTTCTCATCAACTAGAGAGAGGCAGGGAGAGAGAGGAAGAGAGAGAGAGAGACAGACCACATAATGAAAAAGGCCAGGGTAGATTGCATAATGGTTATGCAAAGAGATTCTTATGACTGAGGCTCCTAAATCCCAGGTTCAGTCCCCAGCACTACCATAAACCAGAGCTGAACAGTGCTCTGGTAAAAACAAAAACAAACAAAAAACTAACTTACTATAAGACATACAGTATAGCAACACGTATATGTTGCTGATGGAGTTAAGCTGATAATCTGATAAACTACAGTGAAGAAACTGGTAATAATCTAGTAAAATTGCAATTCCTCTTGTCCTACAGAAACTCACATATATATGTCAGGGTGGCACATATAAGTGTTCATTAAGTAATATGGTGTGCAACAACAGTGAAAACAGTAAATCTTGCAAATAGCCATTCAATAGGATAATGGATGAATTGTGGTATATTCATACGATATAGTATTATAATATTTATTTATTTATGAGGAGAAGCAGAGAGAGAGAAAACCAGAGCCAGGGACTGAATTCAGGACTTCACACAATGACTAGAAACTAGGAGTTTTGAGATACATGTGTGAATATGAATGAATCATCCCAACAATGTTAAATGAGAAAAAAATGCATGACAGTCATGTGTTTTACTGCAGGTTGATGGCAAAGCCAAAATTGAAAACCCTGTGTGTGTGTGGGGGGGGTGGAGTGGGGGGTGGTTTCCTCTGTAATCTAAGATCCACTGGCTCTGTAATAGGTCCACTTAACCTCCTGAATGCTGGTATTAACATTTATTATCTTGTAAATTTTTTATTTAAATTCCACTGAGTGAGACTGGGCATATAGTTCAGTGGTAGAGTGCATGCTTTGTAAACAAGAGGCACTGGGTTCAATACCTGGCACTATGAAAGAGAGAGAGAGAGAGAAAACATGAACTGAGCTCTACTCTATTCCAATTGCAGAATTTGGATTTACCCAACCAAAACTACCAGTACCTATATAAACTTGCAGTGCAGCTACAGAAGTTTCAAAAACTAAAAACAAGCAAACTCAATAATATCAGTAAACAAATGTCTTACTTTCTGCAGACTGGGGTACACATTGGAGTAAATTCCATGCTGTCTTTTTCATACCTGTTAAATACACGAAAATTCAGAATCAGGAATCAGGAAAAGGTAAAAGCATAGGATGTACTAGTACCCTCCAACATCCTCAAAGGCGCCTGCCGTTAAGAAACAAGTGTGATGCTTGAACGTGCACCCTGAAAATTCTACGGTATTTTTAGTACTTCCAAACCCTGAAATTCTATGGTATTTTTTCATTGTTATTTTCAGATTAAATCAGCATATCATGCCACATTTGAAGGATAAATATGCATACAAAAGAAAAGCCTCCTTATGGTGAAAGTGTTCAGCAATAAATCAAATCCCATTTCCAGTCCTTTTTGCAGTAATCATATGAGAGGAAGATGCAGAAAAATTTCTAATTAGTAAGAGACCATCAATAGAAATAAGATAAAACAGCCATCATATTATGTTTACATACAGAGTCATCAAAATTTGTATTTATTTGGAGTGCTATAAATACTTTTTTTTGTTTTAAAGATTTTTTAAATATTTATTTATTTCCTTTTCGTTGCCCTTGTTTTTTATTGTTGTAGTTATTATTGTTGTTGTTATTGATGTCATCGTTGTTGGACAGGACAGAGAGAAATGGAGAGAGGAGGGGAAGACAGGGGGAAAGAAAGACACCTGCAAACCTGCTTCACTGCCTGAGAAGTGACTCCCCGGCAGGTGGGGAGCTGGGGGCTCGAACCCAGATCCTTAGGCCGGTCTTTGCACATCGCGCCAAGTGCGCTTGACCTGCTGCACTACTAACCGACTCCTTTTTTTCTTTTAATTTAATTTTTTTTTTTTTAGTTGCAACTGTAGACTGTCAGCTTTTTTTTTTTTTTTTTAACCAGAGCACTGTTCAGCTCTGGCTTATGGTGGTGCGGGGGATTGAACCTGGGACTCTGGAGCCTCAGGCATGAGAGTCTCTCTGCACAACCATTATGCTATCTATCCTCAGCCCTCCCTTTTTTTCTAGTTTTTAAGAGGAAGAGAAAGAGGAGAGGGAGAGGGAGAGGAAAGACACCACAGCATCATCCAAGGTGCTGAGACTCAAACCCAAGGCTTGAAGCCTGGCAACACACGAGTGAGCTACATTTTATAGTCAGCTGTACTGACCCTGAATATTGTGTCTTGAAGAGATTACATATGTACTTTAAAACATTAACTCATGATTTCCAAATGATTTCGAACTCATGATTTCGAAGTGGTATCGTAAGATCCTGAGTTCCACTACTTTGAACAGCCTAACCACAGAAATGTTCGGAAAGGGGAAGCGAAGGACCCAGGTTTAAGACTCGACCTCCACCACAATGAAGAAAGCTCTGGTGCTATGGGCTCGTTCTCTCTCTACCTACCTATCTAAAAATTAATATATGGAGCAGGAGTAGATAGCATGGTTTTCCAAAGAGACTGTCATGCCTGAGGCTCCAAAGTCGCAGGTTCAATACCCTACACCACCCATAAGCCAGAGCTGAGCAGTGCTCTGTTACAACTTAAAAAATAAATACATACATGTTCAGGAAGATAAACCTGAGAGGGAGGGAGAAAGGTAAACCATGTCCATTAGGAAGGGGAAAAGGTAAGGAGGGAGTGGGAGTAAGGAGGGAGAAAACAGAAAGAAGAGGAAGGAGAGCGAGCTCTTACTAGCCTTGGGGGAAAGTTTCTATTTCAATTTGCTTTGACAGTTTATTCTGATTTTGGAACAAGTGAAGAGATGGTGAAAGCTAGTGTTTCTTCAGTTTCACCTGGAATCTTCAGAACTTAGGGGAAGAACTGTAAATAAGGAATAGAGGATGGAGCAGGCAGCATATAAATAAATAAATAAATATCTCTCCTGCCTGAGGCTCCGAGGTCCCAGGTTCAGTCCCCAGCACCTGCATCAGTCAGAGCTGAGCAGGGCTCTGGGAAAACAAACAAATAAACAAGCACACAGGTGCACAAAGTACAGACAGACAACGTCTCCTGCCGATTCTAAAATCCATTTCCGGGTAAGGGGTTTCCTTTGCTTGAACGCAAAGACTCCGCCTTCAACTCTTTCCCAAGACTCAGACCCCGAAGTGACAGAACTGCCAAGGACAGTTCTGCTCCGATCCCTCCGCGACCCAGCCCGCTCCCCTCCCGGCGCAGGACCCCCATCCCACTGTGCTCAGCCTCACCCCCTTCTTCCCGCCCGGGCCCCTTCCCCAGAGACACCGCCCGAGACACCACACTCACGCCGCACTCGGTCGGGAGTCAGGGAACCCAACCGAAAAACAAAGTTAAACCTAGCAGCGTTGCGGCGCTCCCCGGAGCATGCAGAAACCACCAATCGCCCACCAACTTACATTAGCCTTTGGCTTGAGCTACCAATAAAAGGGCTGTTCAGACGGAGGCCCGCCCCATTCCCGCCCTCCCTCGCGTCCAGGTTCGCTGCGCAAAGGTCGCTGGGAAATGTAGTTTTGCCCCTACGGGTCACTACCGAGAGCGTGAGGTTTGCAGTCAAACAGGAAGGAAGCTCTGGTGCTCCGCATTCCTGAATTATGGTGATAAAACCATGCCCAGTGGTGATGCATAGTCTTAGAATGGGTCACAGTCTGGGAGTCGCCGATAAGCAGCGGTCTAAGCGCACGTGGCGCAAAGCGCATAGGACCAGAGTAAGGATCCCGGTTCGAGCCCCCAGCTCCCCACCTACAGGGAGTCGATGACAGGTGGTGAAGCAGGTCTACAGGTGTATGTCTTTCTCTCCCACTCTCGGACTTCCTCTTCTCTCTCGATTTCTGTCCTATCCAACGACAACAACAACAATAATAATAACCACAACAATAATAAGACAACAAAAGGGGAAACAATGGTCTCCAGGAGCAGTGGATTCGTGGTGCAGACACCAAGCCCCAGGAATAACCCTGGAAGCAAAAAAAAAAAAAAAAAAAAAAAAGCCATTTATAAACTTGTCTGAATAAGGTGGAGACTCTTGGCAGGAGAGGACCCAAGGATCAACTTCCATTTCAGAGGACCAGGCCTACAGTGCTGGAGATTGAACCCGGGATTTTTTTTTTCTTTATTGGGGAATTAATGTTTTACATTCGACAGTAAATACAATAGTTTGTACATGCATAACATTCCCCAGTTTCCCATATAACAATACAACCCCCACTAGGTCCTCTATCATCCTTCATGGACCTGTATTTTCCCAACCCACTCACCCCAGAGTCTGTTACTTTGGTGCAATATGCCAATTCCAGTTCAGGTTCTACTTGTGTTTTCTTTTCTGATCTTGTTTTTCACCTTCTTCCTGAGAGTGAGATCATCCCATATTCATCATTCTGTTTCTGACTTACTTCATTTAACATGAATTTTTCAAGGTCCGTCCAAGATCGGCTGAAAACGGTGAAGTCACCATTTTTTTACAGCTGAGTAGTATTTCGCTGTGTATATATACCACAACTTGCTCAGCCACTCATCTGTTGTTGGACACCTGGGTTGCTTCCAGGTTTTGGCTATTACAAATTGTGCTGCCAAGAACATATGTGTACACAGATTTTTTGGATGGATATGTTGGGTTCCTTAGGATATATCCCCAGGAGGGGAATTGCAGGTCATAGGGTAGGTCCATTTCTAGCCTTCTTAGAGTTCTCCAGACTGTTCTCCACAGAGGCTGGACCAATTGACATTCCCACCAGCAGTGTAGGAGGGTTCCTTTGACCCCACACCCTCTCCAGCATTTGCTGCTGTTACCTTTTCTGATGTATGACATTCTCACAGGAGTGAAGTGAGAATCTCATTGTTGTCTTGATTTGCATTTCTCTGACAATCAGAGACTTGGAGCATTTTTTCATGTGTTTCTCAGCCTTTTGGATCTCTTCTGCGGCGAATATTCTGTCCAATTCCCCCCCCCCATTTTTGGATGGGGTTATTTGTTGTCTTGTTATTGAGTTTGGCAAGCTCTTTATATATGTTGGTTATTAAACTCTTATCTGATATATGGCATGTAAAGATCTTCTCCCATTCTGTGAGGGGTCTCTTGGTTTGGGTAGTGGTTTCTTTTGCTGTGAAGAAGCTTTGATGTAGTCCCATAGGTTTATACTTGACTTAGTCTTCTTTGTAATTGGATTTGTTTCATTGAAGATGTCTTTAAAATTTATGCGGAAAAGAGTTCTGCCAATATTTTCCTCTAAGTATCTGATAGTTTCTGGTCTAATATCCAAGTCCTTGATTCACTTGGAATTTACTTTTGTATTTGGTGAAATACAGTGATTCAGTCTCATTCTTCTGCATGTTTCAACCCATTGTTTCCAACACCATTTGTTGAAGAGACTCTGCTTTCCCCATGTAATAGTCTGGGCCCCTTTGTCAAAGATTAGATGTCCATAGGTGTGGGGGCTGAACCTGGGATTTAAGAAGCTTAGAGCCTCAGACATGAAAGTCTTTTTGCATGACCATTATGCTGTTTTGGCCAGATAGCAGACTAGTTCTTCTCCTGGGAGGTGTGCGAAATTAGCATCACACATAAAATCATTCAAAACCCAAGTATCATCTCACCTATTCAAGAGAGCAAGGAGTAGGGGTACAAGCATTTTACTCTCAGGTGCAGCCACTGTCATGGTAAAGATGGTATTCTTCACTAATAGAATGACTCCAGAGTGACCAGGGGCTAGGCAGTGGCACACCTGGCAGAACATATATGTTACCATGAACAAAGACCCGGATTCAACTCCCTGTCCCCACCTGAGGGTGGAAGCTTCACTAGTGGTGGGGCAGTGCTGCAAGTCATCTCTTGCTCTCTCTCTCTTTCCTTCCCTCCTTTGATTTTATTTTGTCTTATCTTATTTAAACCAGAGCACTGCTCAGCTCTGGCTTACGATGGTGCAGTGGACTGAACCTGGGACTTTGGAGGCTCGGGTGTGAGAATCTCTTTACATAAACAATATGCTATCTACTCGCACCCCCTCCGCTTCTCTCTATAACTCATCCACTATCAAAACATAAGAAATAGAACAGTGATTTACTGTAGCACCTAGCCCCAAGGACAACCCTAGTGGCAAAATCATCATATCCAGCAAGTGACCTGGAAAATGGAGCAGTGGATAAAGCATGAGGTCAGAGTTCATTTCCCAGCATCACACTTGCTTAGAGTGATGCTTTGACTCTCTTCCCTTCCTCTCATCAATAAATAAATTATATATTTGCCTTCAAGGTTATTGCTGGGACTCGGTGCCTGCACCATGAATCCACTGCTACTGGAGGCTATTTTTTCCTCTTTGTTGCCCTTGTGGTTTTATCCCTGTTGTGATTATTATTATTATTGCAGTCATTGTTGTTGGATATGACAGAGAGAAATCGAGAGAGGAAGGGAAGACAGAGGGGGCAGAGAAAGACAGACATCTGCAGACCTGCTTCACCGCTTGTGAAGCCACTCCCCTGCAGATGGGGAGCAGGGGCTCAAACTGGGATCCTTATGCCTGTCCTTACGCTTCATGCCATATGCACTTAACCCACTGTGCTACCACTCGATCCCCAAAATAAATATTTTTAATATTTATTTACTTATTCCCTTTTGTTGCCCTTGTTTTTTGTGGGTTTTTTTGTAGTTATTGTGTTGTCGTTGTTGTTGGATAGGACATAGAGAAATGGAGAAAGGAGGGGAAGACAGAGAGGGGGAAAGAAAGATAGACACCTACAGACCTGCTTCATCGCTTGTGAAGCAACTCCCCTGCAGGTGGGGAGCCGAGGGCTCAAACCGGGATCCTTACACTGGTCCTTGCACTTCACTCCATGTGCACTTAACCTGTTGCGCTACCGCCCAACTCCCTAAAATAAACATATATTTTTAAATATTTTTATTTATTTATTTATGAGAAAGATAGGAAGAGAGAGAAAGAACCAGACATCACTCTGGCACATATGCAGCTGGGGATCAAACTCCAGACCTCATGCTTGAGAGTCCAAAGCTTTATCACTGCGCCACCTCCTGGACCACTAAAATAAGTATATATATTTTTATTTATTCCCTTTTGTTGCCCTTGTTGTTTTATTGTTGTAGTTATTATTGTTGTTATTGATGTTGTTGTTGGACTGGACAGAGAGAAGTCGAGAGAGGAAGGGAAGACAGAGAGAGGAAGAGAAAGATAGACACCTGCAGACCTGCTTCAGCGCTTGTGAAGAGACTCCCCTGCAGGTGGGGAGTCGGGGGCTCGAACCGGGATCCTTATGCCTAAAATAAATATTTTTTAAAAATAAGCAAGAGTCTTGGAGGTGACGCAATGGATAAGTCCCAAGTTTGGTCCCCGGAAGCACATGTGCCAGAGTCATGTCTGGTTCTTTCTCTCTCTCCTCCTATAGTTCTTGTTAATAAGTAAAAATATTTTTTAAAAAATTTTTAAAGGAAGCAAGAATGCCCAGCAACCCAGGAGGTCACACAGTGGATAAGATGTTGGGACTTTCAAGGATGACCAAACTAAGAAAGTAAGTAAGAATATCTAGAAAGAACTTACTATTTTTCTGGGAGTTGGGCGGTAGCGCTGCAGGTTAAGCGCACATGGCACAAAGCGCAAGGACAGGCCTAAGGATCCCAGTTTGAGCCCCCGGCTCACCACCTGCAGGGGAGTTGCTTCACAGGCAGTGAAGCAGGTCTGCAGGTGTCTATCTTTCTCTCTCCATTTCTTTCTATCCTATTCGACATCGACAACAAGAATAACTACAACAATAAAACAAGGGAATAAATAAATAAAATAACTGACTGTTTTTCAAAAAACCTGCTTGTTTTCCTTTTGGCTTGGCTTGTGTGTACAGACACAGTACTTTTGTCTCTCTTTTGACCCCTACATTAAAAAATATATATATCACCAAAGTCTTTTCTTTCTCCATACTGGTTCTCAAAGATACATGTTCCTACTTATTTCCACTCCATATTTCACTACTTTTATTTGTATACTACAGAAGATTTATTTATTTACATTTATTTATTTATCTTTGCCAGAGCACAGCTCAGTTCTGGTTTATGGTGGTGCAGGGGATTGAACCTGGGAATTTGGAGTTTCAGACAGGAATGTCTCTTTGTATAAGTATTATGCATTCACCCACACTTTTTTTTTTCCTCAGAGCACTATGCAGCTTTGGCTTTGGTGGTTTGGGAGACTGAGCCTGGCACTTTGGATTCTAAGACATGAAAGCTTTCTTTCTCTCCTTCACTGGTTATTGTCCCTTCTTTCTCTCTCTTTCTTTTTTTCTTTCTTTCTTTCCTTTTTAATGTAGTGTATTATTTAAATTCTATGAGAGAGGGGAAGTTACACAGAGAGATTATTTCTCCCTCTCTATTCTTTATTCTCTGTCTGAAATAGAAGAGAATTAACAAGAAGTTTTGGATGGGTGTGCTGCGTGCAGGTCGAAGATAGCAACTATGGCTCTAAAGACCAGGCAGCATATAGAGCAGGCTCTGAACAAATGAGGGACCAGCATGGGACAGCATGGCTGAATTGGTGAAAGAAAGGGCCAACTGTTGCAGAAGAACAGGACTTCAAGCAAAAAGATTTCTCAGGCACTGGTGGTGCCACACCCACTTGAGTGCACACATTAAGGTGCTCAAGGACCCAGGTTTGAGCCCCCACTCACCACCTGCAGGGGGGAAGCTTCATGACGGGTGAAGGAGGTCTGAGGTTGTCTCTCTTTCCATCTCTGTCTCCCACTCCCCTCTCAATTTCTCTGTCTATAATAAAAAAGAAATGAAAGGGGGGAACAAAGGAAGACAACAATGAGATACCACTTCACCCTTATGAGAAAGTCATACATCAGAAAAGATAGCAACAACAAATGCTGCAGAGGTTGTGGGGACAAAGGAACCCTCCTACACTACTGATGAGAATGTCAATTGGCCCAACCCCTGTGGAGAGCAGTCTGGAGAACTCTCAGAAGGCTAGAAATGGACCTACCCTATGACCCTGCAATTCATCTTCTGGGGATATATCCTAAGGAACCCAACACATCCATCCAAAAAGATTTGTATATGCCTATGTTCATAGCAGCACAATTTGTAATAGCCAAAACCTGGAATCAACCCAGGTGCCCATCAGGTGAGCAGCTGAGAAAGTCATGGTATATATACACATGGAATACTACTCAGCTATGAAAAATGGTGAATTCAGGTGCTGGGCGGTAACGTTAAGCCCAAGGACTGGTGTAAGGATGCCAGTTTGAGCTCCCAGCTCCCCACCTACAGGGGAGTCACTTAACAAGAGGTGAAGCAGGTCTGCAGGTGTCTATCTTTCTCTCCCCTTCTCTCTGTGTTCCCCTCCTCTCACAATTTCTCTCTGTCTTATTGTCTATCCAACAACAATGACAGCAACAACAACAACAATGATAAACAACAAGAGCAACAAAAGAGGAGAAATAGCCTCCAGGAGCAGTGGATTCATAGTGCAGGCACTGAGTCCCAGCGATAACCCTGGAGGCAAAAAGAAGAAAAAAAAAAAAAAGAAAAAGAAAAAGAAAGAAAAGAAAAAAATGGTGAATTCACTTTCTTCACCTCATCTTGGTGCTTGAAGGAATCATGTAAAGTGAGATAAGTCAGAAAGAGAAGGGTGAATATGGGATGATCTCATTCATAAAGAGAAATTAAAAAAAAAACGAAAACAGAAGGGAAAACACAAAGCAGAATTTGAAATGGAGTTGGTGTGTTGCTCTGAAGTAAAAGACTCTGGGGTGGGGGGGATGTTCAGGTTCTGGAACATGATGGCAGAGGAGGACCTAGGTGGGGGGTTAGGTTGTTATGTGGAAAACTGAGAAATGTTACACATGTACAAACTACTGTATTTTATTGTCAACTGTAAACCAATAGTCCCTCAATAAAGAAATTTTTTTTTAAAAATAAGATACCACTGCACACTTGTAAAATGTCATACATTACAAAGAAGAGAAACAACATGTGCTGGTGAGGGGTGAGGGTCTAGGGAGAAATTCTCTTCTCTATCCTTGTGGGTGGGAATGTAAATTCTTTCAGACCCTGTGTAAAATAGTTCAGAGATTTCCTCCCAGAACATTGGAAATGGACCTGCTATACAATCTGGCAACTTCTCTCCTCGTAATCTGTCCATAGAACACAAAATCACTTATGCGAAAAGATCTTTGCACAACTATGTTCATAGCAGCACTATCTGTAATAGCCAAGGAAACAAAAAGAAAGAAAAATAAAAGGAAAGGAAAAAAAGAAAAAATGTGGAAACAAAATTCAAATGTCCAATGACAGATGAGTGTTTAGAAAAAAAAATGTTTTGGGGGCCAGGCAGTAGTGCAGCGAATTAAGTGCACATGGTGTGAAGTGCACGGATCGGTATAAGGAACCCAGTTCGAGCCCCCAGCTCCCCACTTGCAAGCGGGTAGCTTCACAGGTGGTGAAGCAGGTCTGCAGATGTCTATCTTTCTCTCCCCCTCTATGTCTTCCCTACCTCTCTTCATTTCTCTCTGTCCTATCCAGCAACAATGACAATAACAACAACAACAACAACAACAAACAACAAGAGCAACAAAAGGGAAAAAATAGCCTCCAGGAGCAGTGGATTTGTAGTGCAGGCACAAACCCCAGCAATAACCCTGGAGACAAAAAAAAAAGTTGTGATACACATTACCATGCACAAGAAACTAGGTTCAAACCTCTAGACCCCACCTGCAGGGAGAAGCTTCATAAGTGGTGATGCAGTGCTACAAATGTTTCTGTATCTCTCTTTCTCTTTATCTACCCTCCCCTCTCAATTTCTCTCTGTCATATCAAATAAATTAATTAAATAAAAAAGAGAAAGTTGTGACAGTGGTTGAAGAAGTGACTCAACCAGTACAGTATAAATCTTTCATGCCTGAGATAACATGTTTGATATCCAAGGCTCCAGGTTTGATCCCTGGCAATGCATGTGCCAGTGGAATTCTCTGGTCCCTCTCTTCTCCTCTCCTCTCCTCTCCTCTCCTCTCCTCTCCTCTCCTCTCCTCTCCTCTCCTTTCCTTTCTTCTCCCTCATATGAATCTCCTGTGTAATACATAAATCTTTTTTAAAAAAGAAAGATATATACATATACATACACACAATTTAATACTCAGCTGTAAAATATTATGACCTCTCCTCTTTTGCCTCATCTTGGCTGGAGTTGAAGGAATCATGTTAAGTTAAATAAGCCAGGAGAAGAAGGACAAGTACAGAGTGACCTCACTCATGGAGGGAATTCAAGAAAGAAAGAAAATGCAGGGTGAGACTTGGATTAGGTGTGGTTTATTACAATAGAGTCAAGGACTCTGAAGGGGGGGGAGTGGGATGGAAGGGTGTAGGGGACCCAGTGCATGGTGGTAGAGGAGGGTTTGAGTTGATTGTGGGTGTGCTGTGAAGACCCCTAACACATAGAGAGAGGAAACTATACTCTGTGACAACTACTGCTTTGTCAGTCATGACTTATTCCCAATAATGTGATTTAAGAAAAAGGACGAAGTGGAAAAAGATAATGAGAGATTGTATCTTTGGGGATGAAATGGGTGGAACCATAGGAAGTTATGCTAAATGAGATAAATAAGGAAGTGAAAAGACATCTACCAGATGGTTCCACTCATCCATGGAATACAAATAACTGAAGCACACTTGCAAAGGAAAAAATAACCAAACTGATGCTTAGGCTGAGGAAACAGTGGTGTTTACTGCAGGAAATGGGAGGGCAGGAGAGGGAACAGAGAGAAGGATATGGCCCAGCTTTTTTTTTTTTTAAGTTTAATTAATAAGACACTGTATTCCAGGAAGAGAAAAAAGCATAGAAGAGTTTTGTTTTGTTTTTTTTTTTAACTTAGGAGACTTTTCATTTTTATTTATTTGCCACCATGGTTATTGCTGAGGCTGTTTCTTCATGGTTTCATCATTCCTTGTGATCAGTTTTTTCTCTTTTGTGTAGAAGATGAGAGAGAGAGAGAGAGAGAGAGAGAGAGAGAGAGAGAGAGAGAGATTGGTTGAGATTCCTGCAGCACTGCTCCACTATTCAAGGAACCCCCCCAGGTGAAAATGAAAGTTCAAGTCCAGGTCCTCAACTTTGATGACTGTGCCATTGCCCAGTCTAGTTTAGAAATGTTATATCAGAATTTGGAGCACTGAAAATCACAGATCTTTCATTTAAACATGAAAATATGAGAAGACTGTGAAAACTGTTAGAACAATGCACCTCATTCCCAGAAGTCGGGGAACTATTTCAAACTCTCCACTATAGGTGACAGCTCCCTGCTTTTAGAGGCTCAGTGTCAGCAGGCTGGCTTTGGAACCAAGCACTTTCAGGTCTGCTCTATCCTCCCAACAATTAGCCCTAATGCCTAGCTGCTTTACTGATAGGGAAGGTAGGTAGAAATTAGGTAGAAGGTAGGTAGGTCAAAGAATGGGTTTGATACGACATTGGCCTGAAAGAGGTTGTGATCCTACAAAAGATCAGTCAAAACATCCAGAGTGTGGGGGCTGGGAAGACAACATGATGGTTCTGCAAAAGACTTTCATGCCTGAGACTCTGAAATCCCAGGTTCAATCATCACTACCACCAGAAGTCAGAGCTGAGCTATGCTCTGGTCTCTTCCCCTCTCTCTCTCTGTATCTCTGTGTATTCCTCTCACTAAAATAAATAAATATTTTTAAAAAGTAAAGGAATAACAAAGATCCACAGTGTGGGATGTGTATGATGTGCTTTGTGTATCTGGTCCCAATGAGGTTTCTTTTCTGTAGAGAGGACTGGGTAGAGAGGACTGAGTGCTGAGCTTGTATGCCTGCCTATCCTATGGCAGCCAGTCAATGAAGCACTGCATTTGTCCTTGAGACAAATTTAGTCAGGGCCTCTAACTCTAAGTGAACTATCAGTTATGGTGGTTTCAAATCTTTGCCACTGATTCTTAAAAGGTGGGGATAAGGAATTAAGATTATGCCCACAAATTTCAATTGGCCTGGAAGATAGCACCAGGAGTATCACAACAGAATTTCATGCCAAGAGGCTATGGAAGTCCACATTCAACTCCTAGCACCAGAATAGTCCAGAGCTGAACAGAGCTCTGACAGGAAAAAAAAAAAAAAGGAAGGAAGGAAGGAAGGAAGGGTAGGGAGGTAGAAAGTAGGAAAGAAAGGAAGGAAGCAAGAGAGAAAGAGGGGCCAGGCAGCCCCCAGTCTGCACCTGCTGGGGGAAAGCTTCATGAGTGGTGAAGTGGTGCTGCAGGTCCCTCTCTCTCTGTCTCTCTCTCTCTCTCCCTATTTCTCACTATATATATCATAATAAAGATTTTACTTATTTATTCCCTTTTATTGCCTTTGTTTTATTGCTGTAGTTATTATTGTTGTTGCTATTGATGTCATCATTGTTGATAGGACAGAGAGAAATGGAGAGAGGAGGGGAAGACAGAGAAGGGGAGAGAAAGATAGACAACTGCAGACCTGCTTCACCACCTGTGAAGTCTCGCCCCTGCAGGTGGGGAGCCGGGGACTCAAATCGGGATCCTTACACCAATCCTTGCGCTTCACCACCTGCACTTAAGCCGCTGCGCTACCGCCCAACTACCCATAATAAAGATTTTTAAAAATTGAAAAAGAGAGAGAATGGAGAGAGAGAGAGAGAGAGAGGGTATGTGTGTTGGGGGAACCCTGAATTTGCAATCCAGATAGTGGTGCAGTGTATCAAACAAACACTGGACCTATTAACATGATGCCCTTGTATCACATGTGCCAGAGTAATGCTCTGCTTCCTCTTCTTATTATTAATAAATGGATAAATCTTGGTGGTGTGGGGGATTGAACCTGGGACTTCGGAGCTTCAGGCATGAGAGGCCGTTTGCATAACCATTATCCTATCTACCCTCTACCCAATGGGTAAATCTTTAAAAATGAAAAGAAAACGTGGGGTCTAGGTTGTACCGCAGCTAGTTAAACGCACATATCGCAAAGCGCAAGGGCAAGTGTAAGGATCCCGATTTGAATCCCCGGCTCCCCACCTGCAGAGGGGTCACTTCACAGGCAGTGAAGCAGATCTGCAGGTCTCTTTTCTGCCCCTCTCGGTCTTCCCATCCTCTCTCCATTTCTTTCTGTCCTATCCAACGACAACGACAGCAATAATAACAATAACAACGATAAACAACAAGGGCAATGAAAGGGAAAAAATAGCCTTCATCATAGTGCAGGCAGGAGCCCCAGCAATAACCCTGTAGAAAAAAAAAAGAAAAGAAAAGAAGGGAAGAGGAGAGGAGAGGAGAGGAGAGGAGAGGAGAGGAGAGGAGAGGAGAGGAGAGGAGAGGAGAGGAGAGGAGAGGAGTGGAGAGGAGAGGAGAGGAGAGGAGAGAAAAGAAAAGAAAGAAAAGGGGATCGAGCAGTAGCGCAGTGGGTTAAGCGCAAGTGGCGCGAAGCGCAAAGACCAGCATAAGGAACCGGTTCGAGCCGCTGGCTCCCCACCTGCCCAGGGGTCGCTTCACAAGCGGTGAAGCAGGTCTGCAGGTGTCTGTCTTTCTCTTCCCCTCTCTGTCTTCTCCTCCTCTCTCCATTTCTCTCTGTCCTATCCAACAACAACGACAGCAATAACAACAATAATAGTAACAACAAGGGCAACAAAAGGAAAAAAATGGCCTCCAGGAGCAGTGGATTCGTAGTGCAGGCACTGAACCCCTGGAGACAAAAAAAGAAAAAAAAAGAAAAAAAGAAAACATTGTGTTTACGTAGCCTGGGTGGAGGTATATAGTATGAAGTGACAATGACAGATTTATGTGCAAGTCCTAAATTCATTCCCCAGCACTGAATGTGCCAGAATAATAATCTGGTTCTCCATTGCACCCCATGTTAATAAAATAAATACAGAAATATTTTTAAATGTTCCCTAGAAATTTCCAAGTAGTTGCAGATATTGGTGGGTTGGGGGGAGTATGTGCTATTATAGGAATTTGGGGTAGGGGAGTAGGATAGTTTTAGGAAAATCCTTGACCTGATGTTTAAACACAGAGCTGCGGGCAGGGGAGATGGCATAATGGTTATGCAAACAGATTCTCATGCCTGAGGCTCCTAAATCCCAGGTTCAATCCCCCAGATTGAACCAGAGCTGAGCAGTGCTCATAAACCATAAACCAGAGCTGAGCAGTGCTCTGGTGTTTCTCTCTCTCTGTGTGTGTGTGTGTGTGTGTGTGTGTGTGTGTGTGTGTGTGTGTGTGTCTGCATCTCTCTTAAAAAACTAAAATAATAAAAAAAACACAGATGGGAAACTGGGGAATGTTATGCATGTACAAACTATTGTATTTACTGTTGAATGTAAAACATTAATTCCCCAATAAAGAAATAAAATTTTTTAAAAAACCAGAAAAAAAGGGAAGAAAAAAAAAAAACAGAGCTGCAGCAAGATTTTTTCTTGTTTTGACTCCAGAGTTACCGCTGGGGCTGGGTGCCTGCACTATGAATCCACTGCTCCTGAAGGCCATTTTTTTTTTCCATTGCCTGTAGCAAGAATTTGTTGTTCAGTCCAGGGCAATTCTCTGAAGCCTGACAGTGGTGGTGTCTGTTTAAATTGCATGTCTGCTGAAGGTTGTGGAAAAGAAATTGGCTGTCATCCGTAAACAAGATAACTTTCTTCCTTCCCACCCAAATTCTTTTCTGAAATTGCTAGCATTTGGATCAAAGTTTTATTGAAAGTTACATTTTGGGAGTAGGGTGGTAGCGCAGCAGGTTAAGCGCACATGGCACGAAGCGCAAGGACCGGCATAAGGATCCCAGTTCGAGCCCCTGGCTTCCCACCTGCAGGGGAGTCACTTCACAAGCGGTGAAGCAGGTCTGCAGGTGTCTTATCTTTCTCTCCCCCTCTCTGTCTTCCCCTCCTCTCTCCATTTCTCTCCTTTCCAACAACGACATCAACAACAACAACAATAATAACTACAACAAAAAACAACAACAAGGGCAACAAAAGGGAATAAATAAAAAAGAAAAAAAAGAATAGCTATAAAAAAAAAAGGTTACGGGAGTCGGGCGGTAGCGCAGCAGGTTAAGTGCAGGTGGCGCAAGCGGAAGAATCCGGGTTAGAGCCCCCGGATCCCCACCCGCAGGGGCATCGCTTCACAGGTGGTGAAGCAGGTCTGCAGGTGTCTATCTTTCTCTCCCCTTCTCTATCTTCCCATCCTCTCTCCATTTCTCTCTGTCTTATCCAACAACAACGACATCAGTAACAACAATAATAACTACAACAATAAAACAAGGGCAACAAAAGGGAATAAATAAATAAATAACCAAAAAAAAAAAAGAAAGTTACTTTTTATAAAAGTGAAACAGGGGAGTCGGGCGGTAGCACAGCGTGCTAAGCGCATGTGGCGCAAAGCATAAGGACTGGTTTAAAGATCCCAGTTGGAGCCCCCGGCTCCCCACCTGTAGGGGCGTTGCTTCTCAAGTGGTGAAGCAGGTCTGCAGGTGTCTTTCTCTCCCCTTCTGTATCTTCCCCTCCTCTCTCCATTTCTCTCTGTCCTATCCAACAACAACGACATCAATAATAACTACAACAATAAAAAGCAAGGGCAACAAAAGGGAATAAATAAATAAATAAAAAGCTACACACACACACACACACACACACATAAGGAACTTTCAAGCTTGCTTGTGCAGCTTTTCCCTCACATTGGAAATGTAATTATCAGGTGGGGATAGATAGCAAAATGATAATGCAAAGAGACTCTCATGCTTGAGGCCCTGAAGTCCCAGGTTCAATCCACTGAACCGCAAGCCAAAACTGAATAGTGCTCTGTCAAAAAAAAAAAAAAAGGTAATGTGATTATCTTTTAATTCATTAAAAATATTTCTTAGGGGGTTCTGGGCGGTAGGTAGCACAGTGTGTTAAATGCATGTGGCGCAAAGTGCAAGGACTGGCCTAAGGATATTGGTTGGAGTCCCCAGCTCCCTACCTGCAGGGAGGTCGCTTTGCAAGAGGTGAAACAGGTCTGAAGTGTTTATCTTTCTCTCCTCTCTCAATTTCTCTCTGTTCTTTTTTTTTTAATATAACACTTTTCTTTTTAAAATATTATTTATTTATTTTTTTCCCTTTTGTTGTCCTTGTTTTATTGTTGTAGTTATTACTGTTGTTATTGATGCCATTGTTGTTGGATAGGACAGAGAGAAATGGAGAGAGGAGGGGGAGACAGAGAGGGAAGAGAAAGATAGACACGTGCAGACCTGCTTCACTGCCTGTGAAGCGACTCCCCTGCAGGTGGGGAGCCAGAGGCTCCAACCAGGATCCTTAAGCTGGTCCTTGCGCTTCGTGCCATGTGAGCTTAACCCACCGCACTACCGCACAACTCCCAATTTCTCTCTATTCTATCCAACAACAGCAACAACAGCTATAACAACAATAACAGCCACAAGGGCAACAAAATGGGAAAAATAACCTCCAGGATCAGTGGATTCGTAGTGCAGTCACTGAGCCCCAGCGATACCCCTAGAAGCAAAATAAGTAAATAAATAAGTAAATATCCTTATTTTTAAAAGATTCATTTATTTATGAGAGAGATGGGATGAGAGGGGGAAGAGAGAGAGCCAGAGCATCACTCTGGCATATGCAATGTTAAGGAGTGAACATGGGACCTCATAGTTGAGAGTTCAATGGTTTATCCACTTGAGCCACATCCCAGGGTGCCTACTTAGTTTTTAAAAGATTTATTTTGGGCAGGGGTAGATAGCAAAATTGTTATGCAAACAGACTTTCATGCCTGAGGCTCCCAAGTCCCAGGTTCAATCCCCTGCACCACCATAAGCCAGAGCTGAGCCGTGCTCTAGTAAAAAAAAAAAAAAAAAAATATATATATATATAATTTATTACATAGGAGAGTTGAGATTCCCACAATGGAAAGAGCGAGAGTGAGAAAGCTAGAGAAACCAGAGCACCACAGCACCACTCTGGTCCATGTAGTGCTGGATATCAAACTGGGAACCTCAGGCGTGGAAATCTAATGCTCTACTAGTTGAGTCATTTCCCCAGCTATGGAGTTATCTTTTTTAAAAGGAGCAATTTATTTAATAGAGAGAGAAGAACATCACTTTGATTTTTGTCAGGGATCAAACTCAGGACCTCTTGCTTGTACATCTTGTGCTCTATTGCTGTACAACCTCCCAGAGAACCAGAATAACCTTCTAAATATAATTACCTATTAGAGAGAAACAGACAGACCCAGAGCATCACTCTGGCACATATGATAGCAGGGATTGAACCCAGGACCACATGCTCGAGAGTCCAAGGCTTTAATCACTGTACCACTTCCCAAGGTGCTGGAATTCACTTTTTAAAAAATGTTTATTTAGTTATTTTTTTGCCTCCAGGGTTATTGCTGGGCTTGGTGCCTACACTACGAATCCACTGCTCCTAGAGGCTATTTTTTCCCCCGTTGCCCTTGTTTATTGTCGTCATTATCACTATTATTATTGTTGCTGTCATTGTTTTTGGATAGGACAGAAAGAAATGGAGAGAGGAGGGGAAGACAGAGGAGAGAGAAAGATAGACACCTGCAGACCTGCTTCACTGCTTGTGAAGCAACCCTCCTGCAGGTGGGGGGGGGCAGGGGCTTGAACCGGATTCCTGCTCCGGTGCTTGTGCTTCTCGCCGTGTGTGCTACAGCCTGACACCTGGAATTCACTTCTTTTTAAGTAGGGTATTACCATTTGGGGGTTGTCTCTGTGCTTGAAACCCAATTTATTAATAATATGTTATAAATGCTTTGTTTGCAGTTACAAAGTGCAGGATAGATGGGGGGGTGCACCCGGTTAAGCAAGGATCCAGGTTCAACCCCTACCACCCCACTTATAAAAGGGAAGCTTCCCCACCTGCAGGGGAAGCAGGTCTGCTTTCTCTCCCCCTCTGTCTTCCCCTCCTCTCTCCATTTCTCTCTGTCCTATCTAAAAACAATGACATCAACAACAACAATAATAACTAAAACAACAATAAAAAATAACAAGGACAACAAAAGGGAAAATAAATAAGTAAATAAATAAGTAAATAAAAGGGAAACTTCACAAGCAGTGAAGCTGTGCTGGACGTGCCTTTCTGTTTCTCTCCCTATCTTCCCCAACCCTCTCAATTTCTGTCTTATCAAATCAGATAAAAATAAACAAGAAATTAAAAAGTAATAAAATAAAATATAGAATATAAAGGAGTTACTGAACTTTGCAAACAAACTGAGATGTACTGTCTGGTCAAACATTACAGAACTCTGGTGGTGGTTGTGGTGTGGTGTGGAACTGTACACTGTAATTTTACAATCCCGTAACCTACTATTAACCAGAAATTTAAAAATGAAGGGAAAAACACTAATAAAGAAGGCTTAAAAGGGAGTTGTGTGTGTGTGTGGGTGGGGGGGTATCGGGTGGTAGGGCCTGGGTTAAGCGCACGTGGCGCAAAGTACAAGGACCGGCATAAGGATCCCGCTTGGAAAACCCCCCCCCCCCACCTGAAGGGGAGTTGCTTCACAGGCGGTGAAGCAGGTCTGCAGGTGTCTATCTTTCTCTCCCCCTCTCTGTCTTCCCCTCCTCCATTTCCCTCTGTCCTATCCAACAATGAAAGACATCAACAACAACAATAATAACCACAACAAGGCTACAACAACAAGGGCAACAAAAGGGGAAAAAATGGCTTCCAGGAGCAGTGGATTTGTAGTGCAGGCACTGAGCCCCAGTAATAAATCTGGAGGGGGAAAAACAAGGGACTTGTGGAGGTCCCGGTTACATGTACATAGTATGAAGCACAAGGACCTGTGCAAGGATCCGGGTTTCAGCCCTCGGCTCCCCCACCTGCGGGGGTGGGGGTTGCTTTACAAGCGGTGGAGCAGGTCTGTAGGTATCGCTTTGTCTCTCTCCCTCTCTGTCTCCCCTTTCCCTCTCAATTTCTTTCTTTTTTTATTTTCAGTACATTGCTTGTATTTTCTCTCTCTCTCTCTCTCTCTCTCTCTCTCTATATATATATATATATATATATATATTTGAATTTTGTATTTATAAAGAGGAAACATTGACTAAACCATAGGATAAGAGGGGTACAACTCCACACAATTCCTACCACCAGAACTCTGTATCCCATCCCCTCCGCTGATAGCTTTCTTATTCTTTAACCCTCTGGGAATATGGAACCAAGATCATTGTGGGATGCAGAAGGTGGAAGGTCTGGCTTCTGTAATTGCTTCCCTGCTGAACATGGGTGTTGACAGGTCGATCCATACTCCCAGCCTGTCTCTCTCTTTCCCTAGTGGGGAAGGGCTCTGGGGAAGTGGGTCTCCAGGACACACTGGTGGGGTTGTCTGTCCAGGGAAGTCTGGTTGGCATCATATGATCATCTGGAACCTGGTAGTTGAAAAGAAAGTTAACATACAAAGACAAACAAATTGTTGACCAATCATGGACTTAAAGGCTGGAATAGTGCAGATGAAGAGTTGGGGGTACTCCATTTTGTAGATAGCTAGTAGGCATATTTTAGTTATATTACAAAGGGCCTGTGGCTATACTAGTTTTTTCTTTCTTTTTTTTTCCCCCTGAGCCTGAAATCTGATATGCAGGTGGATCCAAGTTATTGCCTGGGTATAAATATCGTTGACTGTAAACCCCATTGATTTGATGTCATCTGGGGCCCATATTCAGCTTAGGAGCCTATGTATGACCTCTGCATCCCTGTAGATCTGAGCTCACATTCTATGGGCATGAGTAGGAATATTCCAAGCTGCCCCAATATCGATTCATCTTCCTCAGGTGTAGCATAGAGTATGTTGTCCATCCTCCTTTCAGAGGATGGAACATTCTCTACCATTATTGATCCATGTTGAGGGCAAGATCCTATGGGGCCCTCTGAATTTCTTTCTGTCTTACATAAAAAAAAAAAATCGCAAAAATGGCCTCCAGGAGCAGTGGGTTCATAGTGGTGGCATCAAGCCCCAGTGATGACCCTGGAGGAAACAAACAAACAAAAAACAAGGAAAAACAAAACAAAATATAAGGAACATATGTAGGAATCAATTCAACATCAAAAACATAGGGTCAGTTATTTATTTATTTTTTTTCTTCTTTTTTCTTGTCTCCAGGGTTATTGCTGGGGTTCAGTGTGTGTATTACAAATCCACTGCTCCTGAAGGCCATTTTTTTCAGTTTTTTTTTTTTAATAGAACAGAGAGAAATTGAGAGGAGAGGGGAAGATAGAGAGTGAAGAGAAAGCTAGACACCTGTAGACCTGCTTCACTGCTTGTGAAGTGATGCCCCTGCAGGTGGAGAACCGGGGGCTTGAACCAGAATCTTTGTGCTTTGTGCTATGTGTGCTTAACCCTGTGTGCCACCGTCCAGCCCTTTTGTTTTTCTTTTTTAACTGGAGTATTGTTCAGCTTTGGGTTATAGTGGTGCAGAGGGCTGAACCTGGGAGCTCAGATCATCAGAGACTCAGGTACGAGGAAATCTTTTTGTGTATCCATTATGCTATCTCCTTAATCCTTTTTTAAAAATTATTATTAATTTACTTACTATCTGGGGCCGGGTAGTGAGACCCCTGGTTGAACACAGATGTTACAATGTGCAAGGACCCAGGTTCAGATCCTGGTCCCCACCTGCAGGGGGAAAGCTTCACAAGTGGTGAAGCTGTGCTGCATGTGTCTGTCTTTCTTTCTCTCTTCTCCCTCCTCTCAATTTCTGTCTGTCTTTATCCAATAAATAAAGATTAAAATTTTTTTACTTACTATTTTATTTTTTATCAGAGCACCACTAAGCTCTTGCTGTTGGTAGAGCTGAGGAGTTAACCAGGGACATTGGGGCCTCAGACAGGAGTGTCATTTTGTGTAGCCATTATGCTGTCTTCCCACCCCACAAATCTGCATTTCATGAGTTTGGGGGTAACTTGTAAGTGTCAGGCTTATATCATTCAACAACTCTGGTCAGCAAATGACCTAAAGAGGTAGGTGTTTGTGCTTGTATGTGCTGTGGCTTTGCAACTGTCAGACACCTTTTCAGTAATTTTGATGCTGGGCAGTGTCCTCAGTTTCCACCTGCTGGGGACCTATTTCAGGAGCAGTTGAGCAGTGCTGCAGGTATCTTTCCTTCTCCCTGCCTCTTTTTCTCACCTCTCTACCTCAATTTATCCTGTCAAAAAAACAAAACAAAGAAAAAACAGTGCAGTCATGCATGCACAGAGCTCCAGTGATAAACCCTTTGGAAAAAAAAGAAAAAGAAAAAGCAGCACTATTTTACTATTTATTAGAGAGGGAGAGAAACATAGTACCATTGTTGCATGTTGAATACCAAAAATCCAACTCAAGAACTCATGCTTGTAGGTACAACACTTTATCTACTGTTCCACTACACAACTTTTTTTTTTAATTGGATTTTTGTGGCCAGGAGGTAGTACACCGGGTTAAACACACATAACACGAAGCATAAGGACCCAGTCAAAAATCCCGGTTCGAGCCCCTGGCTCCTCACCTGTAGGGTGAACAGTGAAGCAGGTCTGCAGGTGTCCTTCTCTCCCCTTCTCTGCCTTCTCCCCCCTCTTAAATTCTCTCTCTATATATCCAACAACATTGGAAAAGATGGCTGCCAGGAGCAGTGGATTCATGGTGCAGGCACCTAGGGCCCCAATAACCCTGGAGGCACACAAAAATTGGGTTTTTACATGTATTTATTTTTGCCACTGGGATTATTGCTGAGGCCTCAGTGCTAACATGATTACTCCACTGTTCCTGGTGAAGAAGTATTTTTTTGTCTGATTTTTTTTTACCCCCATTGGAGCACTGCTTAGCTCTGACTTACATTGGTGCTAGAGATTGAATTTGGGACCTTGGAGCCTCAGGCATGAAAATCTTTTGTATGTTGCCTTCCTGCCCAAAGAAGCACTGCTTTAAAGTGATACTGAAATTTAACACTGGGTGAGGACTATAGGGAAATGTTTCTGAATTGTAAAACTTATTGTATATACTCACTAATCACCAGACACAGAATATACCATTGTTATTTTGGTTGATATGAATAAGGTTTGTTAACCACACCACAGTTCTTATAATGTTTGTTTATTTATGTATTTGTTTGGTTGTTGCTGGGCCTCTAGAGCTTTAAGATGACATTTATTTATTATTATTTTTCAAGAGAGACAGAGACTGAAAGACAACACAGCACAGAAGCTTCCTCCAGTGCAGTAGGGGCCGGGCTTGAACTTGAGTGACAAACATGACGCTATTCAGATGAGCTTCCTTGCCTGTCCTTGTTACAGTTAAATATGTATGAAGGGCATGGGAGATACTCACTTGGCCCAGTGCACCATTTGCCATCCTTAAAGACCCAGTTTCAGTCCCTAGTACCACACAGGAACACCTGTACTAAGGGAAGCTTCAGGAATGGTGGAATGGTATTGTATTGTCTCTCTGTCTCTGCCCCTTCCTCCCTCTATGTCTCTCTTTCCCTGTCTCTATTTGAAATTGGAAGTTCAGGAAAAAGAATAAAGATGGGATAGTGCAGGCACAAAGCCCTGTCAGGCAAAAAAGCCCCCAAAGATAGCATTTTATCACATTTTATGAAAGCCTAGTAGCATGGGCTATGGGATATCATGTGGTAGAACACAGAGCAGTTTTACTAAGAACGCAGAACTGGGATTGAATCCCATTATGATGTGGGAGAACCACCAAGGTACCAAGGAAGTTCCACAGATGATAAAACAATGTTGCAGTCTCTCTCTGTCTCTTGATAGTTCTCTTTCCCCAATCTAGCTGAATAGGAAAATGTTATTTTCCTTTTTCACTGTTGATATTTGCATGGATATGGTGGTAAAACCCTTGGTGCCTGAGCACAACCCCTCGCAGGGGTACTGACCTGCAGCAGTAGTTGTTGTCTTCATTATACATGTTCCTGTTTTAACAACAACAACAACGCCAATTTTGCTTCAGAATGCCCATGATAAAGCAGTAAACATGATTGATGAAGACTATGTTGTAGCTGGGCCCCAGTGGTCAATAAAACAGCCCCCATTCCACCTTCATACAGCTTACTGAGTGAGGAAGAAAGACAGTAAGGCAGTAAGACCTAAGACCAGTACTTTCTTTCTTTCTTTTTTAAAAAAATTATTTATTAATGAGAAAGATAGGAGGAGAGAGAGAAAGAACCAGACATCTTTCGGGTACATGTGCTGCCGGGGATTGAACTCAGGACCTCATGCTTGAGAGTCCAATGCTTTATCCACTGCGCCACCTCCCGTACCACTCTTTCTCTTTTTTTTAAAAAAAAATATTTATTTATTTTCCCTATTGTTGCTCTTGTTTTTTATTGTTGTAGTTATTATTGTTATTGATGTCATCGTTGTTGGATAGGACAGAGAGAAATGGAGAGGGGAGGGGAAGATAGAGAGGGGGAGAGAAAGACAAGACACCAGTGAGTTGCCTGTGAAGCAACTCCCCTGCAGGTGGGGGGGGGCCGGTGCTCCAACCAGATCCTTCTGATGGTCCTTGTGCTTTGCACCACGTGCATGTAACCTGCCACACTACTGCTTGACCCCCAAGACCAGTACTTCCAAAAAGTCTGGTGAACAAGTATAGGTTGCTATTGACTAAACAAGTTGAAAGTTAGGGAAAGTTCTCCAGAGGAAGTGATATTTTAGAAGCTCAAGAGAGAATAACTCAAAATTGAGTCTGAAAATTTAGTATGAAGTTGGCAGTGCAGTCAAGAGAGTAGACATGCTTTTCAGATAGAGGAAACAGCTTATGTGAGACTAGAAGACAAGGGAGATATCACATTTAAGAACAAACATTGGGGCTGGGTGATGTACTCAGTATACACATTATAATGCCTCAGGAGCCAGGTTCAACTCCTAGGTACCCACTTGCAGAGAAGCTTCAGAAATGAGAGCACTGCAGCAGGTGTCTCTCTCCACCACCCCACGACTCCCATTTCTTTGTCTTTTTCAAATACGGGGGATAAAATAACTAGAGAATTTTGTGTAGTACATGGAGAAACATAAGAAGTCTAATTCGCAAGTAAAGCAGAAAATGTTACTGTAGTTTGGAGTTATTGATTTTGAAGATGAAAAATGAATGGTAAGACGAATTCTGGATTTTACAGAATTATTTGTAACTGAGTAGAGAGGGTTTAGAGAGAGGCCTGGAACTGAGTTGTCATACTTCGGAGAGAAAGAGCTTAAATTAACATAGCAGTAATGAAGGTGGAATAGACATGGATAAATTTAACGTTTTTTTTTTTTTTGTGTGTGTGTGATAGCTTTTGCATGGGTAGTGAAGTAGCAAGAGTTAAAAGTTATTCTAGATTTCTGGTTCAGGGAACTGAGTAAAAAAGAAGCATTAAAAAATGAAAAAAAAAAAAAAACAAACAACAACTGGGGGAACAAGTATTTTGAGTTAATCAAGGAATTTTCCAAAGATGGTTGTATGTCTGCCTTGTAATTCAGTGCAGAAGTCTCGGCTGGAAGCCCTCAGTCATAAGATCCAGGACGTATGAGAAATAAAGGAAGATTTCCATTCAATAAAAACTTGATGGTGAGAACAACCATATCTGCTTTCTCTTTGTCCCTTTCGCTTAATGTCCCTACATTATCCTCCATGATTTGAGAGAAGTGGAAATGAAGAATGGCAGCACTGCGATTGTGGACAAGCAGTTAAGAACTTGTGGAGCATGTGGCGCCAAAGAAAAATTGAGATGATTTGGGGTTGTCAGTTGTGCGGGGAAACAAGATCGCGAACCATAGTTTCCCTGTAGGTCGAAGGCAATGGCTGGACGCAGGCGGAAGCCGGCCAGCAGGGCTGGGGGGACCCGATGGCGCGGACATAAAGTGGCCAAGAGTGTCATCCACAACCAGAGGCGAGTGACAGGAGAGAACGGAAAGGCTGTCTCGTGAGACTCTATAGACAAATAGGGAGACTACAAAAAGCGATACTAGACCAGCAGCGAGCTGGACTTGAGCCATGCTCGGCCTGGTTCCGAGTCCATTTATACACAAAAGGGCTCTGGCCCCGCCCACCGGAAACAGAACCTCTGCCCCCGGCAGATTACACACTCCTCCGCGCCGGAAGTGCACGTCCCCTCTTCAGATCCGAGTGCTCACCGCTGCTCTACTGAAGGCTAGGTCGGGGTGGACCACCTCGGCCCACCGCAGGGAGCCTCGTCAAGTCTCGGGCTTTTGCGGGGCGTTCGCGGACGAGGAGAACAGGAAGGACTTAGAACGGCCGGTATAGGAAGGGAAAAGGGAGGTCGCTTATAGAGGCGCTACGGCTCCGCGGATGGATCTCGTGGCGCACGGCGGAGGGATCTGACAGCACTGCGACTTCCGGAAGTTCTGGAGCTGAGAGGAAAAACCCCGAAGGAAACAATAACAAACCAGAGGAGGAAGCGCAGCCGGGCGCCCTGCGCTGATCTGCTCACGCCCGAGAAGATGCGCCGCGGCCCCGGTCAGGGGACGTGAGCGGTCTCGGTGGGCTTCGGCCGGCATCCTGTGCCGGAGGCTCGCGGGGTTTCCCGGGAATCGCCATGGCGGGCGCGGGGCCGGGCGGCTACGCGGCGGAGTTCGTGCCGCCTCCAGAGTGCCCGGTGTTCGAGCCCAGCTGGGAGGAGTTCACAGACCCGCTCAGCTTCATTGGCCGCATCCGGCCTCTGGCGGAGAAAACCGGCATCTGCAAAATCCGGCCGCCCAAGGTATCTCAGTCGGCCCGGTTGTGTGCGCGGTTCTGGGGTGGCCCCGGGGACACTGCCCGCTCGGCTCCCCAGACGCTCCCCTGAGTCGGGGCTACATGTCCCGCGGCCGAGCTCCGTGTGTGTATCACCAAACGGTCTTTAAAAGCCGCCCTGGGGCGCCCCCCACCACCGGAGAGGGAGCAGCATCTGTTCGCAAAACTGCGGGCTCTGGCGGCGTGGCGGTGGACGCGGGTGGCGGGAAGCCGCACATCGGAGATGGTCTTAACAGCCGCTGCTTTTGTGCAGGTGGCATCGCCAGCGGCCGGTGGTCTGGGCGGCCCCCCCTTAAGGAGCGGGGGGGGGGTTACAGCCGCGGGGGCGGGGCGCTCGCTCAAGGTCACGGCCGCCCACCCGGGCTGGAGGCCGCTGCGGAACGGCGAGCCCCGAGTCAGTTTTTCTAGCAGGTCTGGCGGGACGTCTGCGCCGCAGCAAAAGTTTGCGAGCCCTTCAGGCTCCCTCAGCAGCACCCCCCCCACCCTGGTCTTCCCTCCCCTCGGGAAAATCAAGCTCCTAGCGCGACCCCAGCCCACCACCCCCACCCCAGCGCCCCGCCCAGCCCTGGCTCCCGTCCTCGGCGCCCTGGTTATGGTTGGTTATAAAAGCTCCTAGAGGGAGAAGGGAGGAAAGAAAGAAAGGAGGAGCTGCTTGGGCACCTGCAGACTGTGATTCCCTTTGAAGCCCTAGTAGGTCAGGTGTCATCTTACTGCTGTGCTGAGTCTGGATGCTTGATCTTAGGCTAGTGACACAGTAGATTTTACGCAGGGACCAACCACCCGGGTTGTAAGACCTTAGAAATTGCTCTGGCGAAAGGTGCTTTGCAATAGCTTCACTTCACCTATTGAAGATTCCTCTTGGATTTTACTTTATTATTATAACTATTATTATTTCATGTATATATTTATTGTAATAAGTTTTTACCCGAGCACTGCTCAGCTCTGGCATATGGTAGTGCTGGGGATTGAACGGGACCCCAGAGTTTCAGGAACTAAAGTCTTTTTCTTTTTTAAAAATTTTATTTATAAAAAGGAAACACTAACCTTTATGCAATCTCCTCAGCCCTTGGACTTTTTTAAAAAATACATAAAATATGTTTAATATTAAGCCTTCTCTTTGTGAATCGTTTTTACTGAGATTGAACCTTGTCTAGAAGAAAAATTTTGTTTCATTACTGTTGGATTAACTTTCCAGCTAAAACTTTTTTTGACTACTTCTAATGTTTTAAATTACTGTTATTTAGATCTGGTCAGATGGTGTTATGTACTACCTAATTTGAAACATGCTATTTAATTTTGGTTAGGACACAGTTTTGATCTGATAATGTTTCTTATTGTACACGTTTGCTTGGTATTTTCTTTACCAGAACACTTCTTCTAGCGTTTGCCACCAGAACACTGCTCACCTCTGGCTGATGGTGGTAAAGGGACCTTGGAGCCTCAGGCATGAGAATCTTCTTGCATAGCCATTATGCTGTTTCCCCAGCTGGGCTTACTTTTTAAAAAAAAATTATCTTTATTTATTAATTGTATAGAGCCCGTCAGAAATTGAGAGGGTATTGGCTGATAAAGAGTGAGAGCTGTACCCCTAGCTCACCACTTGCAAAGCTTTTCCCCAGCCGGTGGGGACCAGGGGCTCCAACCTGAGTCCTTATGCACTGTAACATTTGCACTCAGCTAGGCATACCACCACCTGGTTCTGCTTACTTACTTTTCAAAGCCATTAAAAAAAAAGATATTTTGGACAGAGACAGAAATTGAGAGGGAAGGGGTAGATAGGGAGAGAGAAAGACACCTGCAGCCCTTCTTCACCATTCATGTGGATTGGGGGCTTCAGCCTTGCACATGCTAATGTGTGCCTTCTGCTAGATACATCACTCCCACCCCCTCTTTTTATTACAATATTTGGATGGCTAGAGATGGGATTTGGACAGAATATATAACAGACCAGAAAGTGCTGTGTCATATTACACATGGTTGCAAAGCATTGAGTTATATGCGTAATTTTAAAAAGTACGTTTTAGGGGGCCGAGTGGTAGCTCACTGTATTAAACGCACATAGTGTGAAACGCAAGAACCCTCCGGCTCCCCATCTACAGGGGGGTTGCTTCACAAGTGGTGAAGCAGGTCTGCAGGTGTCTTTGTCTCTCCCTCTCTATCTTCCTTTACCATCTCAGTTTCTCCCTGTCCTAGCCAATAAAAAAAATGGAAAAAAAGGCCTTCAAGAGCAGTGGATTTGTAGTGCAGGCACCTAAGCCAACCAGCGACAAGCCTGGAGGCAAAAAAACGTATTTTCTAATCTTATTTTTAGATTGTAGCTGAGCTTACTGTGACTCAGACGCAGTACTCAAGATGGATTCTAACTGGAGAATAACTCTTAGAATGTTCCCTCCCTAGTTGCTTTCTTAATTTTTTTTAACTGACTTGGATGTTTATTAGATACTGTAATACATGAACTCATTGCATTTTACTTGAATAATTGGAAGCACAATTGTGGGATGTGAAGAATGAATTGATGAAATTTGAGGAAGGATTTATAGATAAAAGCAATTTTAATATACAGATTATTTTATTGTAGATACTTGGAAATAAATGATATTAACATTTATTAGTATTAATATTTATCTGAAACATTACACTTTTTCTACCTATACATTTAAAAAAGACAGGGAACCAGGCAGTGGTGCAGCTGGTTAAGCGCACATGGCAGAAAGTACAAGGACTGACTGAAATCAGGATCTTGGTTTGAGCTCCCAGCTCCCCACCTGCAGGGGAGTCGCTTCATAGGCGGTGAAGCAGATCTGCAGATGTCTATCTTTCTCTCCCATCTGCAGATGTCTATCTTTCTCTCCCTCTCTCTGTCTTCCCCTCCTCTCTCCATTTCTCTCTGTCCTATCCAACAACAATGACAACAATAACAACAACAATGACAATAAACAACAAGGGCAACAAAAGGGAAAAAATAAAGTTAAAAAAAAAAAAGACAGGTTGACCTGATGTCGTAATTTGTGACACTATATCCCTTTAAGGCCATGAATAATGTATTTCTTGCTTATAAATCGGTATGTAAATTTTGTTCATTTGTTTTCACTTTAGGATTGGCAGCCCCCATTTGCTTGTGAAGTAAAAAGTTTTCATTTCACTCCCAGGGTCCAGCGTCTGAATGAACTAGAGGTTAGTATTATATCACCATTTCTGCTCTGATTTCTTCCTTCCATTTTTCAAAAATTATTTATTTATTTATTCACAAAGAAGATAGGAGGAGAGAGAGAAAGAACCAGATATCACTCTGGTACATGTGCTGCCTGGGATCAAACTCAGGACCTCATGCTCGAAAGTCGAAGGCATTATCCACTGAACTACCTCCCAGAACATTTCCTTCTTTCTTTTTCCTCTTCCTCTCTCTTCCATTTCCTCCTGGTTTGAACCTGGGTCATGCACATGGCAAAACAGATACACTTTCCAGGTGAGCTACTTTGTCCATTAATCATTAAAAAAGGAAAAAAAAAAAAAGATTTATTAGAGAGTGAGGAGACAGAACCAGAGCATCATGTGGCATATAACATGTTGGGAATTGAACTTGAAACTTCATGTTTGAGAGTCCCAACATTTAATCTATTGTGTCACTTCCTGGAGCCTCACTGATTTCACTGGGGCTCCGAACATGTACAGGGACTCGTAGGTAAAGTTAATTGGGATTAAACAGAAGGAAGTTGTTGATTAAAAAAGTTTGGGGGGAGTCAGGCAGTAGTGTAGTAGTACAGTAGGCAGTAAGTGCATAATGGCGCAAAGTGCAAAGACCAGTGTAAGGATCCCGGTTCTAGCCCCTGGATCCCCACCTGCAGCGGGGAACACTTCACAGGCAGTGAGGCAGGTTTGCAGGTGTCTAACTTTCTTTTTCTTTTTTTTTTTTAAAGATTTTTATTTATTAATGAGAAAGATAGGAGGAGAGAGAACGAGCCAGGCATCACTCTGGTACATGTGCTGTCAGGGATTGAACTTGGGATCTCATGCTTGAGAGTCCAGTGCTTTATCCAGTGCACCACCTCCTGGACCACAGGTGTCTAACTTTCTTTTCCCCCTGTCTTCACTGCCTCTATCAATTTCTTTCTGTCCTATCCAACAACAATGACATCAATAACAATAACCATAATAGCAAGAGCAACAAGGGCAACAAAAATGGGGAAAAAAGTGGCCTTCAGGAGCAGTGGATTCACAGTGCCGGCACCGAGCCCCAGCAATAACCCTGGAGGCAAAAAACAAAAAAAAATGTGTTGGAACTAGGTGGTATGATTGAATGCATGCATTACAGTATGCAAGGACCGGGGCCAAAGCTCCCATTCCTCACCTACGGGGGGGGGGGGGGATGCTTCACAATTGGTGAAGCAGTGCTGCAGATTTCTCTCTTTTCTCTATTCACCCTTTTTTTAAAAAAATATTTATTTATTGATGAGAAAGATCGGAGAGAGAGAGAGAGAGAGAGAGAAAGAACCAGATATCACTCTGGTACATGTGCTGCCGGGGATTGAACTCAGAACCTCATGCTTGAGAGTCCAGTGCTTTATCTACTGTGCCATCTCCTGGACCACATTTTTTTTTTTAAAGAAGAAACTTAAATTTTTTTTTTTTTAAAATTTATTGGGTAGAGATGGCCAGAAATTGAGAGGGGAGGGGAGAGAGACAGAGAGACACTTGCAGCCCTGTTTCACCACTTGTGACCCTTTCCCCCTGCAGGTGGTTCTTGTGCACTCTAGTGTGTGTGTGCTTAGCCAGGAGCACCACAGCCTGGCCCCTTCTCTCTCCCTTTCTATTTTCCCCTTTCCTTTAGTTTTTTTCTGTCGTATCAAAATCTGTGTTTAAAAAATTGTTTAATTATTTGAGTTTTTTCAGTTAACTGGGATTGTGGGAAACCATTACTAGCTATATTTTTGTAGTGGAAATGTTCAGTGCTTAGCATTAGAGACCCACAATATAGAATTTTTACTTTATCCAGTGCTTATTCTAAAACATCTCATTAATTATTATGTTTTTATTGCCACCGGGGTCATCGCTGGGGCTCGGTACAAGCGCTACAAATTGACTGTTCCTGGCAGTCATTTAAAATTAAATTCTATTTTGTTAGGACAGAGAGAAATTGAGGGGGAGGGGAGATGAGAAGGGGAGAGAAAGACACCTGTAGACCTGCTTCACCTATTACAAAGAGTCTCCCTGAATATGGGGAGCAGAGGCTTGAACCTGGGTACTTGTACATGGTGAGATGTGCAATTAACTGGGTGTACCTCCACCCAGCCCCCTAAATTAAAAAAACAAACAATATATTAGAGAATTCTCCTATGGGGGTTAGAAAGTTTTTAAAATTTTATCAAAAATTTCAATTTTGTTTCTTATTTATTTTTAAATATTTATTTTATTTATTCCCTTTTGTTGCCCTTGTTGTCTTATTGTTGTAGTCATTGTTGGATAGAACAGAGAGAAATGGAGAGAGGAGGGGAAGACGGGGAGAGAAAGATAGACACCTGTAGACCTGCTTCACTGCCTGTGAAGCGACTCCCCTGCAGGTAGGGAGCTGGGGGCTCAAACTGGGATCCTTATGCTGGTCCTTGCGCTTTGTGCCATGTGTGCTTAACCCACTGTGCTACTGCCCAACTCCCCCAAAATTTCAGTTTTAAGTTTTTTAAAACTTTTTTTTAAAAAATTCTTTTTTTGGTGAGTTGGGCGGGTTAAACACAAGGACTGGCGTAAGGATCCCAGTTCAAGCCCCTGGCTCCCCACCTGCAGGAGAGTCACTTCACAGGCGGTGAAGCAGGTCTGCAGGTGTCTTATCTTTCTCTCCCCCTCTGCCTTCCCCTCCTCTCCATTTCTCTCTGTCTTATCTAACGACGATGACATCAGTAACAACAACAATGATAACTATAACAACAATAAAAAACAAAGACAACAAAAGGGAAAATAAATAAATATAAAAGATAAAAAATTAAATCATTTTTTTGGGGGGAGGTTAATGATTTGCAGTTGACACATGAGTGCAAATTCTCATCTCTTTAAAAATCCTCTGCAGAACATTCTCACCCACAACTAAGATACTTCGTCATCATCAAGCACTCGGACCCCCAGGTTCTCTTCAGACTCTCTTCACCTCCTCTCCCAGAGTTCTTTTCTTTCTTTCTTTTTTTCATTTTTTTTTATGGCAATACAACATACCTAGTCCATGTTTCACTTTGTGTTCTCCCTCTCTTTCCATGTTTCTTAAGTGCCTTGTACCTGTGGATGAGAAAACTAATTAGAAAACTTAGAGATAGGTTCAGGAGGTAGGGCAGTGGATAAAGCATGGACTCTCAAGGAGGTCCTGAGTTCGATCCCCAGCAGTACATGTACCAGAGTCATGTTTGGTTCTTTCTTCTCTTCTCTTCTCTTTCTCATTAATAAATAAAAAGCGTAGAAATAGAGTGGTCAGACTTACTACTTTTGTGGTTAGCTTAAAGGTAAGCCAATTTCTATACAAACTGCTTTGGTTGCTAATATGACAATCTTACATATTATGGAGTAGATTTTGCCTCCATGAATATTAGTATATATGTATATTTTTTTGCCTCTATTGATGACATATTTTAAGGGGTTGGATTTGGAAATGATAAAAAAATTCCTTAAATATCTTTGTTAGATAAAATCCATTTTTACTCTGTTTCTGATTTCTGTCAATATATTTTAATATCTTTAGGCAATGACTAGAGTGAGACTGGATTTCTTGGATCAACTAGCAAAATTTTGGGAACTCCAAGGATCTACTTTAAAGATTCCTGTGGTAGAAAGAAAAATACTGGATCTATATGCTTTGAGCAAGGTGAGGTTTGTACTTGGTTTAGGAATTATAGCAGAGGGTAGTTAATTTATGATATTTAAAATTTCAAATAAACTTGATGGAAAACATTGCTTTTTCTGTAAGATTTATTTGAAAATGAACTGTAATCATGATTGACTGGAAATGATACAGCTTTAGGTCATCTTTAAATCTACTTCAGCATTTGTTTTGAAATTAATATTTTAATATTTCACTCAGATTTATTGAGAGAGGCCAGTGCTTTGTTCCAGTACCTGTGGTGCTAGGTAGGCATCAAATCAAAGGTTTCAAGGATCCAAGTTTGTACTCTACTTGCTGAGCTATTTCCTCAACTGCTAATTTTCTCTTGCTTTATTAATGTATAATATCCTGTGTTGAGCTTGTCATTTTTTTTCTACTTCTCAATAGAAAATTTGTCATACTACGGTGTTACTAAATGTTAATAAACATTTCCAGTTGTGGTACTTACTAGTTGTATTAATATCTCTAAATAGAATTAGTGGTTAACTGAGACCAGTGTTTCCTAGTAGACTGAATAATAATGAAAAGACTTGGGCTAAGGAAATATAGCTCACTTAGGTGGTGCACTGTTTTCACGTGTGAGACCCAGTTTTGAGCCTGGCCTCTGCTGTTTGGAAGGAAGCTTTGGTGCTGTGGTCACTTTCATACTCTCTGCGTCTCTCTTGAAGAAAAAAAAAAAAAGAAAACATTTCTGAGGAAACTACTAATTAAATAATAATTAAAAATTAAGGATGAAGAGTTTAGACAAATAGTGTACTTACTGATATAACATTATATTCTAATACAAATAGATTTAACTGACCTGCAAGTTTATAATAACTACCTTGAAAATGTTTTGTTAAAGTAGTAAAAATATATGACTTCTCTTATTTGTCAATAAAGACAGAATATCTAAGGAATTTTACAAAATGCTAAGTTGAAACTTTGTGTTGGCAATTTTCCAGTTGAGAGAAATAGGTTTAATTTGATGACAAATCACATTGCATTGTTCCTGTGCGCAGTGTTGCATGTTAACACCAGACATCTAAACTGCTTAAAAATCTTGAGAAGTCTAATCCCTTTTTTGTGAAAAGGGTGGAATACCACTAGTAAATGACAACTTGTTTAAACACTTAAGAGAATGGGGCCAGAGAGATGAACTCACCCATGGAGGGTGTTCAGTGGCAACAGGAAACTCTGGTGATGTTGTCTCTGTTTCTTTCTTAATGAAAGAGTGGCTGAGAGCAGTGAAATGGCACATGCATGAAGCCCAGGACACACACCAAACAAACAAAAACAATAGACAAAAGCCCCCAGACATACATTTAAGAGAATGCATGCTTAATTTTGCTTTTTAATAAATTTTAAAGGTCTTTTTTTTAAACTTTATTTTATTTGATAGGACAGAGAAATTTAGAGGGATGGGGGATAGAGGGAGAGAGACAAGGGAGACACCTGCAGCCCTGCTTCACCACTTGTGAAGCTTTCTCCCTGCAGGTGGGGGACTAGGGGCTTGACCAGTTCCTTATGCATTGTAATGTGTACACTTAACCAGATGTGCCACCACCCGGCCCTGGCTTTTTAATTTTTATTTATTTAATGTTAAGAGAGAAAGAAAATGGTCCCCCACCCCCTTTTCTCTTTCCATCCAGCCAGGGCACTCAGATGTTCAGCTCTGGCATTTGGTGGTGTCAGGGATTGAACCTGTAACCTGGGCCTCAGGTATGCATGATCTGTGTTCTGACAGGCTGAGTACATATTACAGATATATTGTGATTAGAGGTTAAACTTGACTGTACTGGTCTTGTTGGAGTCCTGCCATTAAGTTTCCATGGACATCATATCCCTTGAACCTTGGAAATGATTTAAAGCTGAAAAGCAGACAGATTTTGCTATTAGTTTGCTTATACTTTTTTTTTTTTTTTTTTTTTTGGCCTCTAGAGTTATTGCTAGGGCTCAGTGCTTGCACCATGAATCCACTGCTCTCAGAGGCTTTTTTTCCCCTTTTGTTGGTGTTTAACATTGTTGTGGTTATTGTTGTTATTGATATCGTTGTTGTTGGATAGGACAGAGAGGAATGGAGAGGGGAGGGAAAGACAGAGAGGAGGAGAGAAAAACATCTGCATACCTGCTTCACCACCTGTGACGTGACCCACCTGCAGATAGGGAACCAAGGGCTCAAACCGGGATCCTTATACCGGTCCTTGCATTTTGTGCCACGTGCACTTAACCCGTTGCACTACTGCCGGACCCCCTTGTTTATACTTGTGTTCTCTAAATGGCATAATGATATTGTCACACAGGCCACACTAGTTTATTCCTTTATATCGATATGTGATATTACAGTGTAATGTACAGATATTAAACATACATCTTTTTGTTGGCTGAACTTGTGTAGTTCCCATCTTGATCAGGATATAGAACTGTTATAGCGGTCTAGTGGACTCCCCTAAGCTAATCACTAATCTGACTTGTGTCATCTAGTAAATATTTCACTACTATGACATTTTATCTTCTAGCAAGAGATTTGGAATGAAAATTGTAGAAAATACAGAGAATTTGAATATATTTTTAGGTTCTTGTATTTGCTCTTTACTTGCTGCCTTCCTGGCTCAAGACTTGACTTTGAAATACATTGAGCATCCATTCATTCATTAATTCATTCTGTCTTCCCCTCCTCTCTTGATTTCTCTCTGTCCTATCCAACAAAAACAACAGCAATAACAACAATAATAACAACAATAATGATAAACAACAAAGGCAACAAAAAGGAAAAAATAGCCTCCAGAAGCAATTGATTCGTAGTGCAGGCACTGAGTCCCAACAATAACCCTGGAGGGAAAAAATATATATATATACATATATATATTTTTTATATATGTATATATATATATATATTTTTTTTTTTGCATAACTATTAAGCTCTGTCATGATCTCTCCAACCTTGGAATTTCCTTTCACTACTGCCATTCTGGAAATTTTTTTTGCTTCTCTGTGGCCCTAGCTCCTAACCCCTTAAACCTATTTCATGTCTATTATTTAATTTATTCCTATTTTGGTGAAATATTTTAGTTTCTTGAACAAAAATGTAAATAGGTTATAATTTAAAAAAAAAAAAATTTTGTCACTAGGTTTATTGTTGGGATTCAGTGCCTACATGACTACTTTGTCACTCTGGGTGGCATTTATTTATTTATTTATTTTTGATAGAGGTGAGATAGAGGGAGAGAAATGCATAGAGAAGCGACAATGGTAGATAGCATAATGGTTATGCAAAGAGACTCATGCCTGAGGCTCCAAAGAGCTAGGTTTAATCCCTTATACTACCATAAGCCAGAGCTGAGCAGTGCTCTGGTAAAAAAAAAAGAAAAGAAATGAAAACAGAAATACATAGAGAATTAGAGACACCTGACCCCTGGCTTGTACATTTTTTAGGACCTTTCTCGCCTACATTATTTTCTACCTTAGTATATGTGTGTGTATTTTTTAAATAACTATCTGTTTATCTACATTCTTATGCATTTTTTTCCCCTATGGTCCTGCTTTCTCTTCTTTCCTAAGTCAACACTTAAACTTACTACTACTGCTACTTTTTTTTTTTTTGCCTCCAAGGTTATCGCTGGGGCACAGTGCCTCCATTGTTGTTGCTGCTGCTGTTGTTGAACAGGACAGAGAGAAATTGAAAGAGGAGGGGAACACAGAGAGGGAGAGAAAGACACCTGCAGACCCCCCCCCCCCCCAGCAGGTAGAGAGCCAGAGACTTTAACCGGGATCCTTATGCTCGTCCTTGGGCTTCGCTCTATGTGTGCTTAACCTGGTGTGCTACTGCCCAGCCCCCTTACTACTACTTCTGAATGTCTTACTCCCACCCCCCGGGTCCTAATGGAGTTGGAGTTCAGAGCCCTCTGGTCATCTTTCCCTAATATTTCTCTCCCTCTGGGTGTATGGACCAAAGTTCTTTTTGGGGTCCAGAAGGTGGGAGGTCTGGCTTCTGTAATTGCTTCTTCATTGGATATGGGCATTGGCATGTTGATTTATATCCCCAGCCTGGGAAGGTGGGCTTCCAGGACACATTGGTGAGGACATCCATCCAGGGAGTTCAGGATGGAATATTAGTAACATCTGCAACTTGGTGACTCAAGGTGGTAAGATACAAATCAGGAAAAAATGTTTAATAAACAGGAACCAGGTGAGAGCAGATGAGAATAGGGATTTTATTTTAGGGTGGTAAGAAGCTAGGAAGTCTATTTGTGCTACATTAAAGTCAGCACTACAATTAAAAAAAATATTTATTTATTATTTATTCCCTTTTGTTGCCTTTGTTTTATTGTAATTATTATTGATGTCGTTGTTGTTGGATAGGACAAAGAGAAATGGAGAGAGGAGGGGAAGATAGAGAGGGGGAGAGAAAGATAGATACTTGCAGACCTGCTTCACTACTTGTGAAGCGACTCCCCTGCAGGTAGGGAGCCAAGGGCTTGAACCAGGATCTTTATGCTGGTCCTTGCATCAACTGCGCATCATCCACTGTGCTGCTGCCCAACTCCCAATTTTTTTTAGAAAAACCTTTAGTCTCTCTTTTGAAATACTGTCTGAATTCATAGTTGGCTTGACATTTTTAGAGTTCTATAATTTATTTGATCCATTTTCTAATTTCAGTATGCTTTCTAATTTATGTTCATTTTGCACTATGTAGCATATTATATCCATTTTTTGGTCAATTTTTAACTATTCTTTTAAGTTCCATGAGGATACTATATGTGTTTCATTTTCTCAAAGTGCATATTGTACAAAATGTAAATTCATCTGGTACTTTGAACTGCTTGGGTTTGAAGGTAGGCTTATACTTAAAGTTTTTTTATGTGTTTGTCTGGGGTTATTGTATTTATTTATTTATTTTTACAGGACACTGCTCAGCTCTGGTTTATGGAAGTGCAGGGGATTGAACCTGGGACTTTGGAGCCTCAGGCATGAGAGCCTCTTTGCATTACCATTACACTGCCTACCCTGAAACCTCATATTTAAAACATGTGCTGTATTATGCTACAGCCCCCTAAGAGAGCTCAAAACTTTTAAGAATTGTTGCTAATCCATTCCTTTATCATTTATAGATTTTGTTTAGATTATCTGTTGAAATCTGGGCCCAGAATAATTTTTGTATTTAACAGATAAGATGTTAGAATAATTATCTGCCTTGTATCCCTAAATAAGTTTCACTTTTTTCCCCCTCCAGATTGTTGCCAACAAAGGAGGTTTTGAAATGGTTACCAAAGAGAAGAAATGGTCTAAAGTGGGGAGCCGCTTGGGATACCTTCCAGGCAAAGGAACTGGGTCTCTTTTGAAGTCTCATTATGAAAGAATTCTCTACCCATATGAGCTTTTCCAATCTGGCGTCAGCCTTATGGTAAGAGGCACCATTTTTCTTAGTGGATAAATCCACTCTTGTCAAGTTTAGACTTCAGGCTGTGTTCACCAGAACAAGTTAGCAGTTGACTGTGCACGGCAGTTTCTAGAGGGACCAAAATTTGGGGGAACAAAGTGTAGTCTTAAAAAAAACAAAACAAAACACCTACAGCTCTTTTTTTTTTAAGATACAGGATAGTGGAAATGAAGGTTACTTCCTTAAAAGAATCCTCGAGGAGTCAGGTGGCAGCGGAGCAGCAGGTTAAGCGCAAGGACCGGCATAAGGATCTCGGTTTGAGCCCCCGGCTCCCCACCTGCAGGGGAGTTGCTTCACAAGTGGTGAAGCAGGTCTGCAGGTATCTGTCTTTCTCCCCCGCTCTGTCTTCCCCTCCTCTCTTCATTTCTCTCTGTCCTATCGAACAATGACGACAACAACAATAACTACAACAATAAAACAAGGGCAACAAAGGGAATAAATAAATATTTTTTAAAAATTCTAAAAAAAAAAATTACTCCTGCTAAAAGTATATATATATATTAGATAAGTATTATAATTGATGTACCAAAGAGTTATATATACCCTGTAGGTAATAGTTAGGAAGTTTTAGTAAATTGTATAGTAATGTAGCACTGCAGTTCAGTTTCAGAACATTTCATCAGCTCAAGAAGTTCCATTGTGTTTGTGGTTAGTTCCTGCTCTTATACCTAAGTCCAGACTACTCCTGACCTACTAGTTCAGACAATAGTTTTACTAACTTTTAGAATTTGCACATAGATGGAATCAGCGTATGGTATAAACCTTACCATATGCTGGCTTCTTTCAATTAGCCTGTTTTCAAGGTTCACCCATATTTTTTAGTATTCCTTCATTTCCTCTTATGGCCGAATGATATTCAGGACATTAATAAACCACATTTGCTTATCCATATGCCAGCTGATGGAAAGTTGATTGTTTCTAGTTTATGGCTATTATGAATAATGCTGTGAATATTCATGAACAAGTTTTTGTGTGGACATGTTTTCATTTCTCTTGGGTAGATAGCTAGGAGTGGAATTGCTGGGTTATATGGTAAGTTTATGCTTAACTTTTTAAGAAACTGCCTAAGTGTTTTCTAAAGTGGCTGAACTGTTCTACATTCCCACCAGTTATTTAGAGACCTCCAGTTTCTCCACACTTGGTATTGTCAGTTTTTTTGCTTATAGCCATTCTAGTGGGTGTGTAGTGGTATCTCATTGTGGTTTTAATTACATCATTTCATGTGTATATTAGTCATTTGTATATCTTCCTTGATGGTGTTGTCTGTTTCAATCTTTTTTTTTTTTAATTGGGTTGCCTGTCACAATATATATATATATATATATATATATATATATATATATATATATATATATATATATATTCTGGATACAAGCCCCTTACCTGATACATAGTTTTACAGATATTTTCTCCTGGCCTGTTTATCATTAACTTGAAAATAATTCACTCATCCTTCTTTCCCCTACTTGTATGAATTGTGCTTCTCCTGCCATATCTTTAAAAAAAAAGGTGGGGGGGGGGGTCGGGCGGTAGCACAGCAGGTTAAGTGTACGTGGAGCAAAGCGCAAGGACAAGCTTAAGGATCCCGGTTCAAGCCCCTGGCTCCCCACCTGCAGGGGTGTCCCTTCACAGGTGGTGAAGCAGGTCTGCAGGTGTCTTTCTCTCCCCTTCTCTATCTTCCCCTCCTCTCTCCATTTCTCTCTGTCCTATCTAACAATGACAACATCAGCTACAATAATAATAATAAAAAAAAGGGCAACAAAAGGGAAAATAAATATAAAAAAATTTAAAAAAGATTTTTTTCTTTTTGTTAATATTTATTTATTCCCTTTGTTGCCCTTGTTGTTTTATTGTTGTTGGTGTTGGATAGGACAGAGAGAAATGGAGAGAGGATGGGAAGACAGAGACTGTGAGAGAAAGACACCTGCAGACCTGCTTCACTGCTTGTAAAGCGACTCCTCTGTAGGTGGGGAGCTGGAGCTCGAACTGGGATCCTTATGCCGGTCCTTGAGCTTGTGCCACCTGCGCTACCGCCCGAGTCCCCAAAAGACCTTTTTCTAACCAAAAGTAACAAAGATTTTCTTCTTTGTTTTACCTTTTGTATTTATTTTGTGACCTATCAATATTTTGAATGAACATTATATTTGTATGTATATAGTGTAAGGTAAAGGTTTAAGATCACTTCTAGGGTGAAATGAAATATATGAATATTCAGTTGCATCAGCATCATTTGTCTAAAAGATTACCTTTTCCCTTATTTATTGAAAATCAGTTGGCTGTAAATGTGGGTTTATTTCTGGTCTTTATTTTTATCTTTGGCTGCTTTCTGCCTATATTCACTCTAACATGTGTTATATTTTCTTGAGTATCTTAGCTGTATAGTAGGTTTTGATATCCTGTAGTGACTTGGTTCTTTTTCACAATTTTCAAGCATTTTGCATTTCTCTTTATTTTTAGGGTCATCTTTTCAAATTCTACAAGAAAAATCTGCTAGGATTTTGTTAACATTTTTGAATCAGTAGATCAGTTTGGTGGGAGAATTGTCATCTGATTTCATTTGAGAGATTTACTGGAAATTTATTTCTACCCTGGCTTTCAAATATGATTATCCTTGAGTGCCAGTCCCTGTTCAAGGCACCATTTGCTGGGTTGGGCTAGCTTCACGGGTGGTAGAGAGACAACCAGAGGGACTCATGGCTGAGCTGGGAACCAGTATCTCATTTATTAATCAGATACATCGCCTTTTATGCATCTCTTCACCGGAAGTGACAAGGGAAAGGAAATGACTAGGAGAGGGGGCGGAGCAAAAAAATAGCTCGAACAGAACATAGAAAGCTTCCATCTAACCAGTGGGGATTAAATCAATACCCTGCAGGCAGGGCGGGACCCAGGTAAAACAGTAACTATGTAAATAGACCACATTGTTAGTAATACAAGGGAACCTAATGTGATGATCAAAACAGAAGGTCTTACAAGCAGAATTTAGAAGCATACCAACACTTGAGACTACTTTTTGTGCTCTATTTCTTTAGGGTGTGCAGATGCCTAATTTAGATCTTAAGGAAAAAGTGGAGCCTGAGGTTCTTGGTACTGAAGTTCAGACTTCCCCAGAGCCTGGAACAAGAATGAACATTCTGCCAAAGAGAACAAGACGTGTGAAATCTCAGGTATAAACACCACTTAATAAATGTATTAAATGTATTGATGGTGCAGAACAATTATCTGGTTATGAGAGGCCATTTACTTAACTGTTGTTTTAAATAGAGGCAAAGGTTGTGAGGGGGTTGGGAGACATAGGGAGAGAGACACAGACCGCTCGCTTATCAAGCTTTGCTTCTGCAAGTGGGGACTAGGGACTTGAACCCAGGTCCTTGTGCACTGTAATGCGCACTCAACCAGGTAAGCCACCACCCAGCTCCCTTTTAACTGCTTTTTAAAATATATAGGATATTATTTTTCTTTTTTTTCTTTTTTTACTTTTTTGATATTTATTTCCTTTTGGTGCTCTTACTGTTTTGCTGTTGTAGGTATTGTTGTTCTTGATATTGTTGTTGGATAGGACAGAGAGAAATGTGAAACGACTCCCAAGCAGGTGGGGAGCCGGGGGCTCAAACTGGGATCCCTTTGCCAGTCCTTGCGCTTTGTGCCACGTGCGCTTAACCCACTGTGCTACCACCCGACTCCCAATGTATAGGATATTTTTCATTTATTTTTGAGATAAATTTTGACATATACCAAGAGGGGAGTTCTAGATTCTGTAGCATTGATTTTGTAAATATGCTGATGAGTTCTAAGTACATTTTATTTTTGTGGGTAGCAGGAATGAGAGCAGTGGGAATTTTTTTTTTTTTACTCAAGATTATTGCTCAGCTCTGATTTATGGTGGTGTAGGGGGTTAAATTGGGACTTTGGAGCTGCAGACAAGAGAGTCTCTTAGCATAACCATTATGCTGTCTACCTCCACCCAGGAAAGAATTTTACTCTCCTCTCATTCTTTTAAGAAACAGTTGCTTGGGAGTTGGGTGGTAGCTCAGTGTGTTAAGCGCAGGTAGCGCAAAGCGCAAGGACTGGCATAAGGATCCTGGTTTGAGCTCCCGGCTCCCCACCTGCAGGGGAGTCACTTCACAAGCGACTCTCCCCCTCTGTCTTCTCCATCTCTCTCCATTTCTCTCTGTCCTGTCTAACAACAATGACATCAATAACAGTAACTACAACAATGAAAAACAAGGTCAACAAAAGGGAAAATAAATAAGTATAAAAAAATTAAAAAAGAAACAGTTACTTAATTATCCCAATATTTTTATAATGTGTATTACTTTTCTTTTAATCTTAAATAATTTCAGAGCCTAATGACTATACCAAAAGAGAAATGCTCTAGTACCTTATTAGTCTGTAGGTCACCCCCCCTTTCCTATTGCCATTTCTTTGTGGTCCTCAAAATTGTAGTTTTAAAACTTTTGTTACAGGACAGACATTTTGGTGCTCTCAGCAATCTCAGAGGTAGTTCATTTAAATTAACATAAGGGTGAACAGACTAGCTTCATTATTAACTGGACCCATTCTTCGGTTCTAACTAGTGAAGCAGTGTGTTAGGCGAGTGGTTAAAGTTTACACTGAAGGGGGAGAGAGGAGCCCACACTACATTTGGGGCAAAGAGTCTGTCACTGAAGTGGCAGGCTAATGATACTATATCTTGCTTTTCTGGAACTCAGGTGATACCTTTTATTTCATACCATGTCTACTTTCTTTGTTCTGAGTTCATGCTCATTGTATAGCTTCCAAATTATACTTTAGCCTCAAGTATTTTGATGGTAGAGAGGTAGGTGTCTGGGATGGGGAATGTGAATTTAATGGAAATTCGTAGGAATGATAGCCTCATAATGAATTTGTAAGTTCTAGTGGCTAGGGAGGTGACTCAGTGGATAGGGTTTATTCCTTGTATGTGTGAAGCTTGGAACCACATATGACTGAGTGGTACTCTGATCTATTTTTCATAACAAATAAAATAAGGGCCAGGTGTTTGCTTATTATCATACATGTTACCATGCTTGAGAACCTAGGTTCAGTTCCCTGGTTTACACTTGCAGGGGGAACTTCCTGGACGTTGGAACAGTATTGCTTGTATCTCCTATCTCTTCCTCTCTCTTACCCTCTGTCAAAACAAATAAAAAGGTGCTGGAAGTGGTGGAGTTGTATAGGCACTGAGCGTCTTAAGAGAGACACCTTGTAGTACTGCTCCACTGTTTATTCCTTCATTCAAATTGCCTCCAGTTTTATCACTAGCTCAGTGCCTGCATGATGAATCCACCACTCCCAATAAACATTTTTTCCCTTCTCGTTTCCCTTTCTCTCTTCCCCTTTCTCCCCTCTATACCATTCCCCTCTTTTGGCATTTCCCCTCCCCCCTTTCACCCTTTTGACATCTTTTTTTCTGTTCACCAGATGGCCACAGTAAAAGCATGCCAAAATGAGTATTTCTCACACTATCACCTTTTCCAGAACTAATTTTGGAAAACATTTTATTGGCATAGGGATTGTTATTTATAGGTAAATTTGATTTTCATTTAATATTTTCTAGCTTGGTGAGAGTGGCAAGCATGACCATCCAATAGTCTCTTAAACAAGAAACAACAGTTATGAAAATTCTTTTATTCCTGTTTATCAATTTACTTAACACATTCTGCCATTTATTTCTTCTGCCCTCCCCTCCCTTCCCCTCCCCTCCCCCCTCCCCTCCCCCCCCCTTCCTTCCTTCCTTCCTTCCTTCCTTCCTTCCTTCCTTCCTTCCTTCCTTTATTAATTAGGGGGAGACAGAAAGACCAGAGCATCACTCTGGCAGATGTAATGCTATGGATTGAATTTGGGACCTCATGCTTCCAAGTTCAGCTCTCTGGCTATTATACCATTTCCCAGGCCACTTCAGATTACATGAGTTTTCATGGTGCTCCAAAGACGTGGTAGGACTTGAATCCAGTCTTTGCACATTGTTAAGTTGCCTTATCCTTGAGCTGTCATCTGGTCCCCCATGAGCAACTTTTAATTCATTCTTGATCTAAATTTGGTTTCTGGGGGTGCCAGGTGGTGGCACACCTGGTTGAGTGCACGTATTACAATGTGCAAGGACCCAGGTTCGAACCCCCAGTCCCCCACCTGTAGGGGGAAAGCTTCATGAGTGGTGAAGCAGGACTGCAGGTGTTTCTTTGTCTCTCTCCCTCGCTATCACCCCCTTCCCTCTTGATTTCTGGCTGTCTCTATTCAATAAGTAAAGATAATAATAATAATAGGGAGTCGGGCTGTAGCACAGCGGGTTAAGCGCAGGTGGTGCTAAGCACAAGGACCCGCATAAGGATCCTGGTTTAAGCCCTGGCTTCCCACCTGCAGGGGTGTCGCTTCACAAGCGGTGAAACAGGTCTGCGGGTGTCTATCTTTCTCTCCCTCTCTCTGTGTTCCCCCTCCCCTCTCCGTTTCTCTCTGCCCTATCCAACAACAATGACAACAATAATAATTACAATAATAAAACAACAAGGGCAACAAAATGGAATAAATAAAAAAAATAAATATAAAAAATATTTAAAAAAAATAATAATAAATTGGTTTCTGGTAGCCCTTACCACTGGTTCATGTCTTCTTGTGGCATGTCTTCACTAGTTTGTGAGTACTATTTTCTAGCACAAAACAACCTAAAACATTTAAAAAAATTATCATTTTCACATAAGGACATATTAAAAGCACTTGGGATTTTTTAGAAATAAGTATTTTTCAAATTGCCACATTACTGTCTCATTGTTACCAAGGGTCTAGGCTTTCCATCTTTCTTCCTTGTGCTAGTGGTGGTGTATCCTATTTGTCATATGACTCCTGAAGAGTTTAATACCAGGCTTTCACCAGCCTGAGTTTCTTGTCAGTAGGAAAGGAAGTTGGGACAAAAGGGCTTGCTTACTTTTTCAGAAGCTTTTTTTTTTCCCCCTCAAAGGTGACAGTCTTTCTCAGACTTCCTTCAGTAGACTTTCCTTATGTGTGTTTGGCTAGATCAGGATTGCCATCCCTGGGAAGGTGATTATCAACAAAGAGAAAAACTGTTAACATGTTTGACTTTGGACCGTGATTCCTCCCCCCTCCACCAGGGTTATCACTGGGGCTCTGCTTACACAGCTCCGCTGCTCCTGACAGACTTTTTAATTTTAGATAGAGGGTGAGAAACAGAATGGAGGAGAGAGAAGGAAAGATAACACAGCCCTGCTCTATCCCTTGTGAAGCTTCTTCTGTGCAAATGCTCCCATGTTTTGGCAGGGGGTTTGAACTCAGGTCCTTGTGCATGCTAAAGTATGTCCTCTACTGGGTGAGCCATCTCTGGGTCCCCAGAACAGTCATTATTCATTCCTTAGGATGGGCATTTTATCCTTTAATCAAAGGTACCCATTATTTTTCTACTGTGTTATCAGTATTATACCAGTCATTATCACTAATTTTTGTTCCTGGACAGAATCAAATCAGTAGCTATTCTTTTATGACAAATTTCTTTTGTGGAATGGAATTTGTGTGTTGCTTAATCTTTTGGTGTTGTGTTTTGATTGTAATGAGACAATAAGTGGGTAAAGAGAGGAGAAATCCCCCTTTATTTTGAAGATCTTGAAACTTCTTGGGTGAGAAAATAAATTTATGATGAGACTAAGTAGACTAATGCCAGTTTTATTATTTTTTAGTCAGAATCTGGAGAAGTGACTAGAAATACAGAACTGAAGAAACTTCGAATTTTTGGGGCTGGTCCTAAAGTTGTGGGTCTCACAATGGGAACAAAAGATAAAGAAGGTAAATTCTCTTACTTAGTTATGATAAGAAATAAGGTTCAGTGGCCTGGGAGGAGGCTCAGTTGCTAAAGTGTTGGGTTGGGAAGTGTAAGGTCTTAAGTTTGATCCCCAGCACTGCATATACTAGGGTGATGCACTCTGCCTCTCGATTTCTTTCTCATTAACATTTTTTTTAAAAAAATTTTATCAGAGCATTGTTTAACTCTGGCTTATAGTGGTATGGGGGGATTGAACCTGGCACTTTGAAGCCTCAGGCATAAGAGTCTCTTTGGATAATTATTATGCTATCTACCCCTACCCAAGAAAATATTTTTTTACTTAATTTATTTTACTTTATTGATAGGATCTTGAGAAATTGAGAGGGTTGGGAGTAATGAGGGAGGGGAAAGGAGAGACACCCTCCTTATTAATTTCTTTTGAAGCTTCCTCCCCATAGGTTGGGACTGAGGGTTTAAACCTAGGTCCTTGAGCATAATATTGTGTGCACTCAACTGGATGTGCCACTCACTGCCTGGCCACCAGTAAAAATACTTGTAAAAATTAAGAGCAACAAATAAGATACAATGATATATGGCTATAACTAGATTCAACTGATATTTCAATTATATTCTGCCTTGGGATTGTCTTTAAAATTGTACACTTGTAATGTGGTTCTTAAGCAGATTCCCTTTTTTTTTTTTTCAGTGTCATAAAATCTTAGAATTGTGAGACACATTTAAATTATTTTTTATTTTTTAATGAGAGATACAGACCCACCGGAGCACTCTTAAACTCTGGGCATGTGGTGCTGGGGATTGAACCTGGGACCCCAGGAGTGCATGTGAAAGTGTTTTGCAGAACCATTATACTGTCTCCCTAGTTCTCAGTAAGATCTTGAATTTAAAATCTGAGAATTCAGATTTTCAGTTTTATAATATTTTGAATGAAAAATGTTTGTTTACACCTAATATGTGGCACAAATTTACTGCAGTTTCTAAAGGGTAGTGGTATAATTGTTTTCACCTGGGTTAGTCTATCATTTTTAACTTTAAATTCAAAGGTAAATAGGTGATACTCTAGTCTATACTAATAAACTAGGAAGAACTTATGACTGAAATTCTAACTATAAGTTTAAGATTTTTGTTTAGGTGCCTGGTACATTGTGATAATTTAAGTTAGTTCTGAGGAAATCCTAGTCCTTCAGCTTAGTATGCTTGAAACTTTTCTTGAGTACACTTGTTAATGCAATGGTCTAATTCCATGAGTTTGTGTACATTTACCAGTTTTAAAACTCAGTTTAATAAGTACTGTGTCAGGTACATAATTTTAAAGTTTTTTTTTTTTTTAAATTCATTTTATCTTGGAGAGAGAGGGAGAAGGAGGAGAGACCAGAGCACTGCTCAACTCTGGCTTATGGTACAGAGGACTGAACCTAGGACTTTGGAGCTTCAGACATGAAAACCTTTTTGCAAAGCCTCTATACTATCTCCATTGCCCTTGGTATATTTTTAACTAATAAGTTAATGAAATGCTGTAGTCACAGGTCACGTTACGGTGTTTCATGTTGAATAAGTCATGTTATTCAGATTGTGGACCTCACTCTAGAAGATTGTCCCAGCAGTCCCAAAACATACAGTGTGATAGAACTTATTAAGTATAAACTATAAACAAAATCATGTTTATTTTTACCTTTTAAGAATAAAGGGCATTTTTCTTTCTTCATCCTTGTAATTGTTGTGGTGAATGGGCAAAATCAAATAAGTCTGTGGTAAGTACTTCATACTGGAAATACAAAATAAATTAGTAGTTAAGGTCTCTGGAACATGATTACCTGGATTAAAATCGTAAATCTGCCACTGGCTGTGATTTTGGGCAGGTTAACTTTCTGTACCTCTAAGTTTTTTGTTTTTTTAATCTTCAATGGGGGTAATAGTTTATTTACCTACATTTTGTGAGATTTTAAATAATTTAAAATAGTATCTGGTCCATAGTAAGCTCTCAACATTAGTTTTTGCTATTATTATATAACTATTTTTATTTCAAGATGAGGTGTCCCGAAGACGAAAAGTTACCAACAGGTCAGACGCATTTAACATGCAAATGAGACAACGGAAAGGAACTCTCTCTGTTAACTTTGTAAGTGTTCTGAGATGTGTCAGGGAAAGGATTTATTTTCATTTTAGTTTTGCACTTTTTATCTTGCTGTGTCTTTGTCTGACAGTTCATTTGTTTAGGAGACTTGATGGTGAATATAAAGTTGTAGCTTTGGTTTGTTATGTTTACCTGGCTTAGTCTCATATGTAAACTGAGCCCATTAAGCCATAGGCCTTGTATACAACTCAGTGAAAGAATGTAAATCTGTAAACCCCTGAGCTGTATAGCAGACAGTGTCCAATATTCATCCTCTACTAAAAGATATTTGTATATAGGAAGATCAAGTGGTATATTGTGTTAGTATAAATTGACTTTCAAATATCCTAGATTTGTAGTCTTCTAATACCTTAAAATGTTTTGTTATTAATGTGCTTGTAGAAGCTCTGAAGAAACTTAGGAAGCTTTTTGAAAAGTTGCTTGAGTAAAATTATTTAAAGTAAATATGATTTGAGATATGTGTGCTTTTTAGTATATATTATTTTGTTTGTTTCAATTAAGGGATTCCAGATAAAAAATTACTATGTAAAAAATAGAGCTTTGTTTTGTTTTTTAACAGGTTGATCTCTATGTTTGCATGTTTTGTGGTCGGGGAAATAATGAAGATAAGTTGCTTTTATGTGATGGATGTGATGACAGTTACCATACATTTTGTTTGATCCCCCCACTGCCTGACGTGCCCAAAGGAGACTGGAGGTGTCCTAAATGTGTTGCTGAGGTATATACCTAACTTTTGTGGATTTTTTAAAGCTTAAGAACAGTAACACACTCATAGTAAAAACATTATAAAAAATTTCCTCTTTCTGTTTTTTTCAGTGCATAAAATCTCTAGTGTTTGGTAAGAGTGATGCTGAATGGGAATGAAACAATTGTCTTGTGGCAGGCTGCCTATGAAAGATTGTTTTTGACTCTTAGATAATCTTGCTTATTGCTGTATATCAATACTCACTTGGGAAACAATAAGTGTGAAGAAAGGCTGTAGTTTTTTTTTTTTAAATTTTTATTTATTTATTATTGCATAGAGACAGAAATTGAGAAGGAAAGAGACAGGAAGAGACAGCTGCAGCCCTACTTTGCCGCTCGTGAAGTTTCCCTGAAGTGCAGGTAGATACTAGGGGCTTGAACCTGGGTTTTTGCGCACTATAATGTGTGCTCTTTTAAAAAAATATTTATTTATTTTTCCTTTTGTTGCCCTTGTTGTTTTTCATTGTTGTAGTTATTATAGTTGTTATTGATGTCATCGTTGTTAGGACAGAGAGAAATGGAGAAAAGAGGGGAAGACAGAGGGGAAAGAAAGGGGTAGACACCTGCAGATCTGCTTTACTGCCTGTGAAGCAACTTCCCTGCAGGTGGGGAGCCGGGGGCTCGAACCGGATTCCTTATGCTGGTTCTTGTGCTTGGCACCACCTGCACTTAACCCGCTGCGCTACCGCCCAACTCCTATAATGTGTGCTTTTAACCAGGTGCCTGGCGTTCCCCCCCCTCCTTTTTTTGTGGTTGCTGGGGGATTCACTTCTCTGAGATGACTTTTTCAGATAGAGAGTAGTAAGGGATGGGGGACAGAGTGGGGAGGGGACAGGTGGTAGTATACCTGGTTATATACACATATCATGTGCAAGGATCTGGGTTCAGGCTTCTGCTGCCTCCCTGCAGGGGGGAAGCTTCATGAGTAGTGAAGCAAGTCTGCAGGTTTCTCTTTCTCGCTCCCTCTTTATATCTCCTCCCCTCTCAATTTCTCTGTCCTAACTAATAAAATACAAAGCAAAAATAGCCACCAGGAGTGGTGGATTCATAGTGCTAACATTGTGCCCCAGTAGTAACCCTGGTGGCCAAAAAAAAAAAAAAAAAAAAAAAAAAAAATTATATATATATATATATATATATATATATGTATATATATGATAAAATTTAAAGAGAGAGACTCATCAAGAAGAGGGAAGAGGAAAAAAAGGACTGGACTTGAACCTGGGTTGACTACATGACAAAACTAGCACACTATCCAGGTGAACTGTCTAACTGGTTCTTTCCCCTTTTTTTTCATTGCCACTGGCATTATCACTGGGACTTGGTGCCTGGACTATGAATATACCACTCTTGGTGGCCACTCACACTCCCCTTCCCCTGCCTTCTTTTACTTGACAGGACTGAGAGAAATTGAGAGGGAAGGGGGAGATAAAATAGGAGACACAAATCTGCAGTCCTGCTTCACGGCTCATGAAGCTTCCCTTCTGCAGGTGGGAACCAGGGGCTTGAACCTGGGTCCTTGTACGTGGTAATGTGTATTCAACTGGGTGTGCCCGAGAGAGAGATAGAGAAAGATCAGAACATCACTCTGGTCCATGCAGTACATGAAGTCAGGGCTTCATCTATGTCAGTGCTGCACTCTATTTCCCAGCTTTTTTTCTTTTTTAAATTTAAAAAAAGGTAAAATTAGTAGATATGAAGGTTAAGTATCGTACAGCCAAGTGGACTGATGTCTTTTTACTTACATTTTAACTTACACTAAATTATTCTTATTGAAAGATTATAATGTTATTGAGTCAACATTTCAAATGTGTTTACTCTATTTAGCAAAATGTTGTGATAGAATATAACAGGAACAACCAGAGGGGAAGTGACATAGTGGACAAAGTTTTGGACTTAAAAGCATGAGGTCTCAAGTTTGATCCCCACCATCACATGCGCTAGAGTGATGCTATGGTTCTCTCTCTCTCTCTCTCTTTTTTTTAATTTAAAAAAATTTTTAAAATATTTTATTTATTTATTCCCTTTTGTTGCCCTTGTTGTTTTATTGTTGTGGTTATTATTGTTGTCGTTGTTGGATAGGACAGAGAGAAATGGAGAGAGGAGGGGAAGACAGAGAGGAGGAGAGAAAGATAGACACCTGCAGACCTGCTTTACCGTCTGTGAAGCGACTCCCCTTCAGGTGGGGAGCCGGGGGCTTGAGCCAATATCCTTAAGCTGGTCTTTGCGCTCTGTGTCACGTGTGCTTAACCCACTGTGCTACCGCCCGACTCCCCATAAGTAAAATTTATAAAAGAAAAATGATTTTGAAGGGGACGAGTTGGTTTGGTATATCTGGATAAAATCAAAGTTCTTTTATGGTCTTTGCGTAGCTTATTATCCTCAAGGTTAGGTGATTCAGAAGTAGTCCTACTCTGGATATTTGTGTTAAAAATATTAAATCTTGTCTTTTGCTTCTTGGATAAAGCTTCAAATCAAGTGAGATAAGACAGAAGGAAAAGGATGAATAGTGAATGAACTCACTGATAGGCAGAACTTAAGAAACAAAGATAAAACATAGAGTGAGGCTTAGAACAGTTGTGATTTAGTGCAGCAGAGTCAAGGACTGTGTGGGAAAGCTGGGTGGAGGCGAGTGAGTGTGGAAACCAGAGCATGATGGAGGAGTTCAGTGAATGATGACAGTGGTGCACAGGACATGTATTACAGGGAGATAAGAAACTTCTAGTGTGACTACAGCCTTGTCAGTCATTACTTATTCCAATAAAATGATTTAGAAAAAGGATTAAAAAAAAAAGGTCTGAGTCATGTTTAATAGTGTAAGATAAACAATTCTTCTAACTAGGTATCCAGTGGATATCCTTTACCCTTGAACTTTAATTTTCTCCACAGTGAAATACACTCATAAACTGATAAAGATAGGCATCCCTGAGCTTGATTGCAAGTTAGTAGTTCTACAGCTGTCTATCTAGGTGCCACAACTTAATGGCAACTCCCAAGTCTAAAGCTACCAGCTGTCTACTTGAGGGTTGTTATTTTCTTTTTTAAAAAATTAAAAAAATATATTTATTTATTCCCTTTTGTTGCCCTTGTAGTTATTATTGTTGTTGTTGGATAGGACAGAGAGAAATGGAGAGAGGAGGGGAAGACCTAGGGGGGAGAGAAAGACAGACACCTGCAGACCTGCTTCACCACCTGTGAAGCGACTCCCCTGAAGGTGGGGAACCAGGGACACGAACCGGGATCCTTATGCCGGTCCTTGTGCTTTGCGCCACCTGCACTTAACCTGCTGCACTACAGCCCGATTCCTGGGTTATTATTTTCTACAGGTAATTGATAGTTGATTTGCTGTCTAGGGTTGATAATATTTGTCTCACTTAGGGAAATTATCTAAGGAGGTAATTCCTTGATACTTTCTTCATTTCCATTTTAGTGTGCTAATTGTAGATATTTTTTTCTTTTTAGGAATGTAATAAACCTAGAGAAGCCTTTGGATTTGAACAAGCTGTGCGAGAGTATACACTTCAGAGCTTTGGAGAAATGGCAGATAATTTTAAGTCAGATTATTTCAATATGCCAGTTCATGTGAGTATTTTTTAAAAATATTTTCCCTTTTGCTGCCCTTGTTTTTATTGTTGTTGTAGTTATTGTTGTTGTTATTGATGTTGTCGTTGTTAGATAGGACAGAGAGAAATGGAGAGAGGAGGGGAAGACAAAAAGGGGGAGAGAGACAGACACCTGCAGACCTGCTTCACTGTCTGTTGAGGCAACTCCCCTGCAGGTGTGGAGCTGGGGGCTCCAACCGGGATCCTTATGCTTACACTTAGCGCCACGTGCACTTAACCCGCTGTGCTCCTGACCCCATGTGTGTATTTTTTTAGGACGATTTGAGAAGAGACAGTGACTTTCCTAAGAGCTCTATGTGGTCTAGGAACTGGTGTAGTGAAGTGCTGAACTCTTGAGCTGGAGCCTGCATATACAGTCCCAAATGACATGTACCAGAGGGGTACAGTGATTTTCTTTTTTTCTTTCTTTCAAATAAGTAAATGAATCTTTTGATTTGCTTTTTATTTATACTATTTTGTAGCATACTAGCATGAAGAAAACACGAACACCAGATCTGACTCTGAAAGGGCCCGGCATCTGTTTGTTACATTCACTGTCTGATGTACCAGTGGGCTAGTCTCATGTTAAAATAGTCTAATGTGATCCTTGAGTTATTTGTTAAGCCCCTGTGAGTAATCCTTTATGAAAAAGCAGGAAGCATATGGCATTTACTGTTTTTGTTTAGTTACTTGTAATATGAGGCTTGTTCCCTTTCCAAGGGGGCCTTGAATTTTAAAAATCTCTGTCCAGTTATTTGGTAAGCTCTTAAAACTCAACCTTGGCTTTTGCATTTCTGTTTTTGCCTTGATGTTCTTTGGTCATCTTTATACTTAGTTGGGAAGCACATTGAAGGAAAAAAAAAGTTTAGGTTTATAGTTTTTTGCTTGTTGTTTTCTTATTGCTATTGTTTGTTTTTGTGGTCACTGGAGTTTCACTGCTCCAAACTGACTTTTTTCAAATACAGAGATAGATTCCATAATCTTGTGCCTGTGTGTTGGGGTGGGGGATAGTCTTGAACCTAGATTATGTGAATGACAAAACAGCCACACTGTCCAGGTGAGCTAGCTTGCTGCTTCTTTAAGTTTATGTTTATTTATTTATTTTTTAAACCAGAGTACTGTTAAGCTCTGATTTTTGGTGATAACACAGGATTGAACCTGGGACTTTGGAGTCTCAAGCATGAGAGTGTGTTTCCATAACCATTGTGTTATCACCCCCACCCCAAGTTCATGTTTTTTTTGTTTGTTTTTTTCCTCCAGGGTTATTGCTGGGCTCGGTGCCTGTACCATGAATCCATTGCTCCTGGAGGCCATTTTTCCCCCTTTTTGTTGCCCTTGTTGTTGTAGCCTCATTGTGGTTATTATTATTGCCATTGTTGGTGTCGTTTGTTGTTGGATAGGGCAGAGAGAAACGGAGAGAGGAGGGGAAGACAGGGGGGAGAGAAAGATAGACACCTGCAGACCTGCTTCAACGCCTGTGAAGCGACTCCCCCGTAGGTGGGGAGACGGGGCTCGAACCGGGATCCTCATGCTGGTCCTTGTGCTTTGCGCCACATGCGCGTAACCCACTGCGCCACCGCCCGACCCCCCCCAAGTTCATGTTTTTTTTGAACATCCAGGTTTTTGTTTTTCCAGTTGTCTTTAGCTTTCTATCCTTCGTGCAAAAAATACTACAGTTCTAGTTTTCTTTTTAAATTTATTTAAAATATTCCCTTTTGTTGCCCTTATTGTTTTATTGTTGTTATTGATGTCATTGTTATTGGATAGGACAGAGAGAAATGGAGAGAGGAGGGGAAGACGGGGAGAGAAAGATAAGATACCTGCAGACCTGCTTCATCGCCTGTGAAGCGACTCCCCTGCAGGTGGGGAGCCTAGGGCTCAAACTGGGATCCTTCCGCTGGTCCTTGTGCTTTACACCACCAGTGCTTAACCCATTGCGCTGCTGCTGGATTCCCTACAGTCCCACTTTTTTCAGCTCTTAGAAATGAAGTTCTGTTTTTCTTTTCTTTTCTTTTTTTTTTTTTTTTTAACATATTTGTGCTCATCAGACTTGTTTACTTGTACTGCTTAATAATGGGGACTTTTTTTTTTTTTTTCCCTCCAGGCTTATTGCTGGGCTCGGTGCCTGCACCATGAATCCACCACTCTTGGAGGCCATTTTTCCCCCCTTTTTTGTTGCCCTTGTTGTTGTAGCCTCATTGTGGTTATTATTGCATCATTGTTGATGTTGTTCGTTGTTGGATAGGACAGAAATGGAGAGTGAAGGGGAAGACAGAGAGGGGGAGAGAAAGATAGACACCTGCAGACCTGCTTCACCTCCTGTGAAGCGACTCCCCTGTAGGTGGGGGAGCTGGGGGCTCGAACCGGGATCCTTACACAGGTCCCTGCACTTTGCGCCACATGTGCTTAACCCACTGCACCACTGCCCGACCTCCTGCTGTGGCTTTTTGTACCCGAATGATTCCACTATTTCCTATGTATTCCTACCCCAATATTAGAGTGAGAGAGACAAAGAGGGAGAGACAGGAGAGAGACTACACCACTGCTTTATTGCTCAGGAAGCTTCTGTGCTGTGGTGACTGTGTGTTGACTAGGGGCTTAAGTCTGGGTCTTAGAGCATAGTCAAGTGTGTTCTACCTGGTGAACTATCTTCTGGCTCCCTGATTGAGTTATGATATGAGAAATATGTTCTTTGGTAGTTTGATTGTGTGAACATCATAAAATACGATGACACAAACCTCTGGTATGAACTACCACTCATATAGGCCATATATCGGGTTGTCAGAAAAGTCATGACACATTTTTGCATAGTAAAACAGCTAAAATAAATTATGACTTTTTCAACAACCCAATAGTGTAGTTAGTTGGGCCTGCTGTCACATCTAACCATCCTATATCAATTGAAGTGTTAACTACACATGACTGCTGTCTGTTGTAGGGGGTTATAGTTATGGTGAGGTAGTAATTCATCTTTGTTTTCCCTATATAGATGGTTCCCACAGAACTAGTAGAAAAGGAATTTTGGCGGCTGGTGAGCAGCATTGAAGAAGATGTCATTGTAGAGTATGGAGCCGATATCTCCTCAAAGGACTTTGGAAGTGGATTTCCTGTCAAGGATGGCCGGAGAAAGATGCTACCGGAAGAGGAGGTGCGCACATAGTTTTCAGGCGTGTGCTTACCCCCAACTAATCTAACCTTTGTAGAGTAGGAATATAAATAACCTTCAACTTGAAAAAATAAAATAAGGGAGGTGATGGGGTACGGAGTTCTGGTGGTGGGAATTGTGTGGAGTTAAAACCCTCTTATCGTATGGTGTAGTCAATGTTCCTTTTATAAATTAAAAAAAAATAGATGGCCTTTAAAAATTACTAGCTTAGGGGGTCGGACGGTAGCGTAGTGGGTTAAGTGCATATGGCACGAAGCCCAAGGACCAGCATAATTATCCTGGTTCAAGCCCTGGTTCCCCACCTGCAGGGGGTGTCACTTCACAAGTGGTGAAGCAGGTCTGCAGGTACCTTTCTCTTCCCCTCTGTCTTCCCCATCTCTCTTGATTTCTCTCTGTCCTAGCCAACATCAATGGCAACAATAACAATCAGGACAACAACAAAAATGGGAATAATGGCCTCTGGGAGCAGTATATTCATAGTGCAGGCACTGAGCCCCAGCAATAACCCTGGAGGCAAAAAAAAAAAAGTTTAAAACTTTATTCAGACTGAAAAGTTTTGCCTAGCGTGGTTAACCAATTTAGAGATTGATTTAATATTAAAATAAAATTCTGTTTCATTGATAGGTCGGGAATTAATTTTCCTTTAATACCTGGGTGGGTATGCATTTTAGCTGTATTGAAATATACATTTAAACTATAACAGTAGTGAAGGCCTGTCACATAGGCAGAGAGGGTGAGAGAAAGACAGACTCCTACAGACCTGCATCACCACTTGTGAAGCGACTCCTCTACAGGTGGGGTGCCAGGGCCTCGAACTGGGATCCTTATGCTGGTCCTTGTGCTTTGCTCCACATGCGCTTAACCCGCTGCGCTACCGCCCCACTCCCCTCCTTTTTTTTTTAACCAGAGCATTCATTACTAAGCTCTGGCTTATGGTGGTATGGGAAATTGAACCTAGGACCATAGAGCCTCAGGCATGAGAGTCTGTTTAGATAACTACTATGCTATCACCTCACCCAGGGTGATCATTTCTCATCATTACTTTTGCTCTTGTCTCTTTTTCTTCACTTTTATAATAGCAACAATTAAGAGTTTTATATCCTATTTAAAAGTTACATAAGGTCATAACTCAGATTGCAGTTGACATACTGTTTTCTGCATACTGACTCTTTAAAAGTCTCATATATTACTTTTATTTAAAATTTAAAAACTGATGGATCTTTGGAAGTTGACTAAGCTTTTGTTTGCTTCTGAAATTTTTAAAAAAATTTTTGTTGTTATTAATATTGTTGGATAGGACAGAGAGAAATGGAGAGAGGAGGGGAGGGAAGGCAGAGGGGGGGAGAGAAAGACAGATGCCTGCAGACCTGCTTCACCGCTTGTGAAGCGACTCCCCTGCAGGTGGGGAGATGGAGGCTCGAACTGGGATCCTTAAGCCAGTCCTTGCGTTTTGCACCACCTGTGCTTAACCCACTACACTACCGCCTGACTCTCTCAAAATTTCCATAATCTTTTTTTTTTTTTTGAAAAAATTAAATGGTCACTCAGAATCCATTTTTAAAAATTAATTTACTTATTTGAGAAGTAGAGAACAAGAGCATTACTCTAGTACATGATACTTGGGATGCAACTCAGGACTTTGTGCTTTAGAGTCCAATGCTTTAGCCACTGTCCTACCTTCTGGGCTAAAAATCAAAATGCTTTATTTTCCTTTTAAATTTAGGATAAAATTTAAGCTTCTTAGTCTAAAATGTAAGACCAAAAAAATTACTAATGAGTCAGGTGGGGAGAACCAGAACATCATTCTGGCACAAATTCAGGGCCTCAATTTTATCCAGTTGTTCCACCTTTGGGGCCACTAAAATGTAAAATCTAAGGACCCTAGCCTTCTTTCCTGTCTTTCTGAGTATGACTATTCTGTTCTGCTCTTCTGTTAGAACAGTATATTCTGTGCCTCACTATTTGCCTTCATATATACCAAACTATTCAAGTTCTTTTTCCATGGAGTATATTACACATACAGCAATTTGTAACTGAGTCTCACAATTTTACTAGTAAACTAAGGGTTAGTCACACAAACCTTTACTTATGTACTTCATTGTAAACCAGAAGTATCTGAGATAATTGAAAAGGTATCTAAATACTGTCGGGCAGGAAATAGGATTAAATGTTAAGGTATATGAATTAAATGTAGTAGAGTGCAAAAAGCATAGGCTATATAGAATAGATTTTTGTTTATATTATAAAATGTTCACTTAAGAGAATTCCTTGCTTTCTGTTGGCTACTTGTTATGATTTACCATTTACATTTTCTTCTTCTTTATAGGAATATGCACTTTCTGGTTGGAACTTGAATAACATGCCTGTCCTAGAGCAGTCTGTCCTTGCACATATTAATGTAGATATCTCTGGCATGAAGGTGCCCTGGCTTTATGTGGGAATGTGTTTCTCATCTTTTTGTTGGCACATTGAAGATCACTGGAGTTACTCTATCAACTATTTGCACTGGTGTGTACCATCTTTTCTCATAGCACACACACATAGTGATCTTCTAAAAGGTGGAATAAGTGGTATTAGGGGTAAGATTGATTTAAAAAAAATACTTCCTGCCAGAAAGTGGTATATATAATACTGTGATGTGTTTGGCTGGGTGTTGATGCACCTGGTTAAGTGCACATAGTATTATGTGGAAAGATCTGGCATTGAACACACACACACACACACACACACACACACACACACACACACACACACACACACAACACCCCCCCCCCCCCAGGGGGGGATACTTCACAAACGGTGAAGCAGGTCTGCAGGTGTTTTATCTTCCTGTCCTCTCAATTCCTTTCTGTCTTAATGAATAAAATGGGGGGAAAGAAGGGGGGGGGGAGGTGGCTACCAGGAGCAGTGGACTTGTAGTGCCGACACCCTGGAGGTGAAAAAGAGATTTTAGGTTATAGTATCTCAGACATTTCCCCCTCCTTTTTTTTTTACTGGTAAAATAGGAGCCTCGTGTGTGAGAGATTTCACTGCTCCCAGAATACCCATAGCATTAGAGCTTCCTCCCTCTCTGTTATACCTCCCAAGTGTTGCTGCAGTTGAAAGTTGGCTTTGTTTGAACCATGGCAGTGTATCCTACCCATTGAGATGTCTCTCCAACCCCCCTTCTCTTTATTATTTAAAAAATTATTTATCATAAGTACTTTTTAAATAGAGTGTATAAAAGTGACCCTAGCGCCAAAACTTCTTTCAGTGCGTTGGGGTCTTGTACATAGCAAAGCAGCACATAAATCCAAGTGAAGTATTTCTCTGGCCTTTCTTTTTCCTCCTATTTGTGCTCCCAGTGGTTGTTGCTGGGACTCAGTGTCTGCATGACAACCCACTACTCCTGTTGGCCTCTTTTTTCTTATAGAGACAGAAAAATCAAGTAGCATTGCTGTACTGCTTTGTGAAGCTTCTCCTTGTAGGTGGAGACTGGGTGCCTGATCTCTGATGCTTGCTCAGGATAACGTGCATTCTATTCGGAATACCACTCCCGGCCTGTGAACCTCTTCATGCTTTCTTTCTAATAAATTTCTTCTGTTATTTTCCTTTTTTCTTTTACTTTCTTTTCTGAAAAGGAATGAAAGTGACAGGAGCACCACTCTTGTCTATGTGCTGAGGCAGCGTTCATATAAGCTTTGTGCTTTGCTGCTGAGCTGTCTCCTTGCCTGACACTTTCCTTTTCACAGCATGGACTTGCAGCAGGATATAGCTTTAGATTAGATGCTATTTATTTGTTATACATTAGAATTACCTTTATCTAGCTTTTGATACACAAAGTAGTAGGGTATTTGACATTTATATAGTTCATACCTGACTAGCTTTTTGTATTGCTTAGTTTTATGTATACCCATTAAATTTTCTTGCTCATTTAAAAAGATCTCACAGCTTTTATTTTCTTGCCCAGTATTAGAATCTTATCTAGATATTTTTCATTTGGAAGATGCTCCTCAGATCACAAAATACAGTGGAAAATCAGTGATTTACTTTCTCTGCTTTATATCTGTGCTTTGTAATGTAATAGCTACAAACAACATGTGGCTATTTAAGTTAGTTACTATTAATTAAATTATAAATCTACTTGCTCAGTTACACTAACTATTACAAAAGTTTTTTATTTTCATGTGACTTGGAAGACTCCTCTGTTAGTACATTTTCATCATGGTAGTAACTTACTAGAGACAACACTGAAAATTCTGTTAGGATTAAGACACTTTGGTACTCTATAAACAGCATGACTAATTTTTTATATTTCATAGTTACATAACTGTTATAAAATTCAGTAGTGTCTGTATTGATGCTAAGTTTTTGGTACTTAAAATTTATAGATGGAATTCTTAAGACTTGAGCAATTTCTGATATTAACTTTTTTTTTTTTTTTGGCTTATTTCAATGTCAGTTGAACTCAGTTATATAAAGGTATACCAGAGCACATTAACTTTTGCTTTGATTGTTGTAAGGGTAATTGAAATGTTCATTATAGCTATGAATCAAAAATAGTGCTTAATTTTTAGATAGTCCTTTCTGTTTGGAGATATTACTGATAAGCCTTAAGCAGTTTTGCACCATGAATTGCTTTTCTAGTGGTAGTGATGACTTATCACCTACCTTTCCACATATTCTAGTCTTATGCCCTATTATGAATAGTAGCACAGACTTACAAGGTGACTGCTAAGTCTCAGAATGTGTAATCTGGCTGTGGAACAAGTCTCTGATTTTAAATTAGACAACTGGTCTCATTGGAACTATGTTCTACCTAGCTAAACAGGTATTTCTTTTGCTAGGGGGGAGCCAAAGACATGGTACGGTGTGCCATCTCATGCTGCAGAACAACTGGAGGAGGTGATGAGGGAGCTGGCCCCTGAGTTATTTGAATCCCAGCCTGATCTCCTACATCAGTTGGTCACAATCATGAACCCCAATGTGCTAATGGAGCATGGTGTGCCTGTGAGTCTTGTGTCTCTGCTTAGTAGTTTTAAAGCTATGTTAGCTTGTGAGTAGATAGAATCACAGTGTCTGCTTTGTCACCTACATGATTACGAAAGGGACATTTAAAAAGTCTAAATTATGGGAGTCGGGCAGTATTGCAGTGGGTTAAGTGTATGTGGGGCAAAGCGCAAGGACTGGTTTAAGGATCTGCAGGTGTCTTTCTCCTGTCTTCCCCATCTCTCTCCAATTCTCTCTGTCCTATTCAACAACAACAACATCAATAATAACTACAACAGTAAAACAACAAGGACAACAAAAGGGAATAAATAAGTAAATGTAAAATATTTTTAAAAATTTTTTAAAAGTATAAATTACTTTATACAGCTACTTTAAAATATCTTAAAATAAACATATCTTAGATTTGATAAAAATTTTACATTTTGTTTTCACCAAACCTCTTTAAGTATTTTAAATGGTAAAGATAGAGAGGGGGAGAGAAAGATAGACACCTGCAGACCTGCTTTACCACTTGTGAAGCGACTCTCCTGCAGGTGGGGAGCCGGGGGCTCGAACCCAGATCCTTCTGCTGGTCCTTGCGCTCTGCGCCACATGCACTTAATCCTGCTGCACTACTGCCCGACTCCCTTTAAATGGTAATTCTGATAACTAATGCTTATCCTTTTGATATCTTAGATAATATAAAGATTTTTTTCCAATGAAATAATTAAGTACAATATATATGAATACCATTTCTGATTTCCAACTTAGTGAAATAAACATATAGCTTTAAAAAATTTTAAATACATATTTCATTAGTAGATTTATAGATATAATATAGTGACTTATAAGAGTAAAATAATAAGTGTATAATGTCCCCATGCCCAGGTAAAATATATACATTTTGTATTTAGCTTTGAAGTACCTTTTTTGTTTAGTTTTGAAAATGATTATTATGTGTAAGTTAATATCTAACAAAATTTAAAGTTTTTTTAAGTTTGCCACCGTAGTCAAATATAAATCATAAATTTAATGAGAGAGATCTGGTAACAATACTGCCACTTTATTTTTAAAGTTAAAATAAATATATGGGGCCCAGGCGGTAGCGCAGTGGGTTAAGCACACTTGGCGCCAAGCACAAGGACCAGTGTAAGGATCCCGGATCCCGGATCCCGGATCCCGGATCCCGGATCCCGGATCCCGGTTTGAGCATCTGGCTCCCCACCAGCAGGGAGGTTGCTTCACAAGTGGTGAAGCAGGTCTGCAGGTTTCTGGCTTTCTCTCCCCTCTTTGTCTTCCCCTCCTCTCTCCATTTCTCTTTGTCCTGTCCAACAGCAATGACAGCAATAATAACAACAACGATAAAACAACAAGGGCAACAAAAGGGAAAGAATAGCCTCCAAACCCCAGGGATATCCCTGGAGACAAAATAAAATAAATAAATATATACTAGAGGGAGTCGGGCGGTAGCGGAGTGGGTTAAGCGCAGGTGGCGCTAAGCTCAAGGACCGATGTAAGGATCCTGGTTCGAGCCCCCGGCTCCCCACCTGCAGGAGAGTCACTTCACAAGCAGTGAAGCAGGTCTGCAGGTGTCTGTCTTTCTCTCCCCCTCTCTGTCTTCCCCTCCTCTCTCCATTTCTCTCTGTCCTATCCAACAACGACTTCATCAATAACAACAACAATAACTACAACAACAATAAAAAACAACAAGGGCAACAAAAAGGAAAATAAATAAATAAATATTAAAAAAATAAATAAATATATACTAGAATTTGGGACCTGAGAAGAAATATTTTTCAAATTGATGCAACATTGGTTTATAACTAAAAACTTTTGGTGTGTAATTTCACATACCACTGACATTTCAGTGCAAAAAGACAGTTATATTAAAAACAAAGTGAGTTTCAGCAAAACTGATTTGGAAGATATCTACATATGTTTTACAAGTTAATCAGTTAAAAGATTTTCCAAAAGTAGGAGGAAATCCTGTCCTTTACCATTATTCTAGCTCAAGAAGAAAAGAAAAGGGTGGGGGGAGCATTTTTTCCCTTTTTCCCCCCCTCCTGCTGGGGCTTTGCACCCACACAAATCACTGCTCTAAATACTGTGTTTTTTCTTTTTTCCTTTGTTAGTTTGAAACACTGATGTATAGGGGTAGAGACACCAGTGCACCATTACCATTTATGAAGCATCTCTTAGTACAGTTTCTGGGAACTATAGCCCAGGTCATTGCTGATGGTAAAGTGTGAGATTTCTTTGTTAAAAAAAAAAAAAATCTAATGAGGCTGGCAAAATGGTTCACTTGGCTAATGTGTTGCTTTGCCATGTGCATTAATCAGCCTGGCCTGCACCATTTCGAAGGAAGCTTTGGTGCTGTGATCTCCTTCACTCTCTCTGTCTCTATCTAAAGAGAAAAACAAACAAAAAACTCTTGGTGGTAAATTAAAAAAAAATATTTATTAAGTCAGGCAACTAGTAGCTCAGTGACATTTTACTCATGGATAATTTTTTTGACTGCTAATGTGAATTTCTATGATATGATCATTGACAATTTTATTCATTAAAAAAATGTTTTAAGGGGAGTCTGGCGATAGCACAGCAGGTTAAGTGTACATGGCGCAAAGTGCCAGGACCGGTGGAAGGATCTTAGTTCAAGCCCCTGGCTCCCCACCTGCAGGAGAGTTGCTTCACAGGCAGTGAAGCAAGTCTGCAGTTGTCTATCTTTCTCAACCTCTCTGTCTTCCCCATCTCTTTCCATTTCTCTCTGTGCTATCCAACAACGACATCAGTAAGAATTACAATAATGACTACAACAATAAAACGACATGGGCAGCAAAAGGGAAAATAAATAAATTTTTTTTTTAAAGTTTTAAGTAATAGGAGGAGAGAGAAGGAAAACCTAGTGCCAGAGCTTTTCCAATGTAGTGGGGCTAGGTACAGACCTCAGTTACATACCTGACAAAGCCAGGCATGCTGTCCAAACCAAATGAGCTATCTTGTTGGCTCTGGTTACTTGTAACTAATTCAGTTAATACTACTCATATTAACATATTTTCTGGTTCATGACATGCAGTCATACTATGACGGTGAGAAAAATCCTGTGTAGCACTTTCAATGATTTGTTGATTCTAAGGGAACACTAACTGTGAAAGGACATTTGAATAAGACATTTATAATTGTTTATAATAAGACTGTGAAAGGACATTTGAATAATATATTTATAATTGTGCATTTTTAATTATTATACAACTTGATCTTTTGATTTCTGTATTAGTGATAGTTTTCAGGGCAACATCATGACTGCTTCTAAAGTACATATACTTCTAGTATTCTGTAGATTAATGTTTTATTAGTATTTTCAACTTCAGAAGTATTTCTGGTGGTCTGGGAGGTGGTGCAGTGGATAAGGCATTGGACTCTCAAGCATGAGGTCCTGAGTTCAATCCCCAGCAACACATGCACTAGAGTGATGTCTGGTTCTTTCATTCTCTCCATCTGTCTTATAAGTAAAAAAATTTTTTTAAAAAACAATATTTCTTGGCTGGGGAGATAGTATAACAGTTATGCAAAAAGACTTCTATTCCTAGAGCACCTAAGGTCCCAGTTCAATCCTTAGCACCACAGAGTTGAGCAGTGCTTTGGCTGAGGGCATGGGAGTGGGGGACGGGGGGTGGAGAAATAGGTAGGTAGAATTTCTGAAACTGACTGATAAAATGTCTCTCTTTCTGTTATTTTTATTTTATTTTGTATCCCTGCTTCCAATTTGCATTTAGGTGTACAGGACCAATCAGTGTGCTGGCGAGTTCGTTGTAACATTTCCTCGTGCTTATCACTCTGGATTTAATCAGGGCTACAACTTCGCTGAAGCTGTGAACTTCTGTACTGCTGACTGGGTCTGTTCTATAGCAAGTAGCTGTTGTACGTCTACTAACACCCCTGGAAATGTTTCCTAGTTGCATTAATTGAGTGGGGAGGGTTCATGAGTAGTGTACTGGAGACTGGAGTGACTTTCAGTGTAGAAAGCTCAGATACAGTTTCCATTTGGAAGATTGTGTACATTTTAATACATTATTTATTTCATGAAAGAAGAGAGCCCTGTTCTGTTCATGTTAGGTGCTGGGATTGATGTTGGGTTCGCAGCTGCACCGAGAATGCACTCTACTTGTGCCTGTGCTCTCTACTGCCCCCATTGTTTTGGCTTCTCATCCATTTATTATTTTCCCATTGTGTTTGAGTTTTTAGTGGGTATTTTAACGTTTCTGAATCTCCCCCTCCACCTCCTCCTCCCAGCAGGGTTATCGCTGGGCCTTAGTACCAGCACTACAGATTAATTCTTCCCAGTGGCCATTTTTTAATTTTTTTATTTCTAATTTTTATTATATAGGGCAGAGAATAATTGAGAGAGGAGTGGGAGGTGGGGGAGAAAAAAGTAGACACCTACAGTCCCGTTACCACTCATGAAGGGTCCTCCTTTCAGGTGGGTAGTGGAGAGGTTTGAACCAAGGACCCTGTGCTATGTGTACTTAACTGGGTGCACGACTGCCTGGCTCCTTTTTTTTTTTTTTAAAGATACAGCTTTTTTTTTAAAAAAAATTTCAATTATTTATTCCCTTTTTGTTGCCCTTGTTTTATTGTTGTTGTTATTGATGTCATCGTTGTTGGATAGGACAAAGAGAAATTGAGAGAGGAGAAGACAGAGGGGGAGAGAAAGACACCTGCAGAGCTGCATCACGGTCTGTGAAGCAACTCCTGTGCAGGTGGAGAGCTGGGGGCTTGAACCGGGATCCTTACACTGGTCCTTGTGCTAAGCTACAGCTTTTTATAAAATAGTGGTAGCTCTATTCTATTTATCACTTTCATTGAGCATAATCCTTTCAGTTCTATTAATTATTGACCCAAATTTACCCATTTGATTGAATCTTTTAGAGTTTGTTTACTTATGAGAGAAAACCAAAGTATCATTTTGGTATATGCCTTGGTAGGGATCTAACTCTTGGCCTATGCTTACCAGTCAGATGCTGTATTTGCCTTGCCACTTGTTAGACTGCAACTTAATTGTTTACTTTACAGACTTGTTTATTTATGAAAGAGCTAGTGAAATTAGACCAAAGCCATTGGTCTGGCATGTGATAGTGCCAGGAATTGAACTCTGGACCTCATTCTTGAGAGTCCAATGTTTCTATCTACTATACCACTTTCTGGGCTACCTAATTATTTGTTTGTTTGATTTTTGATGCTGTTTTTATGACTTAGTATTTTGAGGGCTGTTCAGAACCTAGGAATTAACTTTAGCCACTGAACCCAGACCCTTGAGCATGGTAATATGTGCTCTTTACCAAGTGCACAACCACCTGATTTCCTGGATAATTCTACTTTATGTGTCTTCTTTAAATACAAATAATGTGACAGCTCTACGTAGTAGTCATCAGGTGGCTTACCCTGGGCTACCACATGGCATCTGCAAGGAGACACTCCATGGGCAGTGCTGCATTATCTCTCCATCTCTTTGTCTCTCCCTCTCTGTTTATCTCTTATTCAGTCTCTTGCCATTTGTTAAAAAGAAAATACATGGTGGTCAGGCAGTAGCACAGTGGGTTAAGTGCAGGTGGTGCAAAGCACAAGGACTGGAGTAGGGATCCTGGTTTGAGCCCCTGGCTCCCCACTTTGAGGGGGTCGCCTCACAAGTGGTGAAGCAGGTCTGCAGGTGTCTATCTTTCTCTCCCCCTCTCTGTCTTCCCCTCCTTTCTCCATTTCTCTCTGTCCTATCTAACAATGATGACAGCAGTTACAACAATAAAACAATAAGGGCAATAAAAGGGGAAACACACACACACACACACACACACACACACACACACACACACACACACACACACACACACACACACACCCCACCACCACCACCAACAACAACAACAACCGCTAGAACTGGTAGAGGCATGCAAGCACTGCAAGGTGGCAAAACAAACAAAATGCTCAAAGAGAAGTTTTTTTTCCAGTTGTCCTTACATTAAGGCTGCATTGAGATATGTTTAGGAATTAATAACTGAAAAGATGGTATATGTAGATAGATAGGATAACTGCTCATCATAGGTTCAATGTACATATCTGCTTGAGAATAGCTATTTCTTTGGAAGAATATGGAAATACTGCTTGGTTCAAAGATAATCTCTATTTTTTTTAAATATATTTTTAAAGATTTTATTTATTTATTAATGAGAAAGTTGGAGGAGAGAGAAAGAACCAGACATCACTCTGGCCCATGTGCTGCCAGGGATTGAACTCAGGACCTCATGTTTGAGAGTTCAATACTTTACCTACTGCATCGTCTCCTGGACCATAATAATCTTTATTTTAGTACTGTAATCTTTTTTTTTTTTCCTCCAGGGTTATTGCTGGGGCTCGGTGATTGCATCACGGATCGACCACTCCTGGAAGCCATTTTTTCCCCTTTTGTTGCCCTTGTTATATTGTTGCTGTGGTTGTTATTAGTGCTGTTATTGTTGTTGGATAGAATAGAGAAATCAAGAGAGGAGGGGAAGACAGAGGGGGAGAGAAAGATAGACACTTGCAGGCTTGCTTCACCGCTTGTGAAGCAACTCCCCTGCAGGCGGGGAGCTGGGGAGCTGGGGGCTCAAACCAGGATCCTTGCACTGGTCCTTGAGCTTTGCACCATGTGCGCTTAAACCTCTGCGCTACCACCCAACCCCTAGTACTGTGATTCTTTTTTTTTTTTTTTTAAGATTTTATTTATTTATTCATGAGAAATGATAGGAAAGAGAGGAAGAACCAGATATTTATCTGGTACATGTGCTGCCAGGGACTGAACTTGGCACCTCATGACTGAAAGTACAAAGTCTTGTCCACTGCACCATTTCCTGGACCACAGTACTGTGGTTCTTAAGACTCCCTTTGGCCATTCTCAAAAGTGGAAGTGAATCATAAAAAAAAAAAAGAAGAAGAAGAAAATGGTTACCAGGAGTGTTGAATTCATTGTCCAGTGACTGCTGAGCCCCAGTAGTAACTCTGCTAGCAATTTTAAAAAAAGAATTCTTACTGCATCATAAGTGTTTAATATTTATAGTCATCTTTTATGTCCTGATGGTGTTTGTTCTTCTGTCTTTTTTATAATGTTAGACTATCCATAGGATAAATAGTAACTCTGTTCTGGAATATGTTATTTATTATCCATTTTATTTATTTTTTTAAGTTTATTTTATTTGATAGGACAAAGAGAAATTTAGAGGGAAGAGGATGGTAAGGTGGGAAATAGATAGAGACCTGCACACCTGCTTCACCACTGGTGAAGCTTCCCCACCTGCAAGTGGGGCTTGGGGACTTGAACCCAGGTCTTTCTGCACTGTAATGTGTGATCTTAACCAGGTGTGCCATTTATAACCCTGGAATATATTATAAGCAAGTAATCTAATTTTGAGCATTTGATCATCTTTTCAGTTGCCAATTGGGCGTCAGTGTGTTAATCATTACCGACGGTTAAGGCGCCATTGTGTCTTTTCACACGAGGAGCTCATTTTCAAGATGGCAGCAGATCCAGACTGCTTAGATGTGGGACTGGCTGCCATGGTGTGCAAAGAATTAACCCTCATGACTGAAGAAGAGACTCGATTAAGGGAAACTGTTGTCCAGATGGTGAGTTGGTTGAGCACATGTCCTTTATGTGATATCGCTTATGGGATATTACATTAAAAAGAAAACCTATTGAATAAAATCTTTATCTTTGATCTCTTTAGAAGATGACAACAGAAATCATTAGTTTGAAGAAGTCTTCTTACTGGTTTTTAAAAAACTTACCAATTTGATTTTTTTCCAAAGTAAAAACATTTTTGAGATCTTGATGCAGTTATGTCAGTTATGGAGTCTTATCAGGTAGAATTTTCTTTTTTTATAATTACTTTTTTACATTTATTTATTTATTTATTTTCCCTTTTCTTGCCCTTGTTTTTCATTGTTGTAGTTATTATTGTTATTGATGTCATTGCTGTTGGCTAGGACAGCGAGAAATCAAGAGAGATGGGGAAGACAGAGAGGGGTAGAGAAAGACACCTGCAGACCTGCTTCACTGCTTGTGAAGCTACTCTCCTACAGGTGGGGAGCTGTGGGCTTGGACGGGATTCTCAACGCCGGTCCTTGCAGTTTGTACCACGTGTACTTAATCTGCTGTGCTACCGCCTAACTCCCTTTTTCTTTCCTTCTTTCCTTCCTTCCTTCCATTCTTCTCTTCTCTTCTCTTCTCTTCTCTTCTCTTCTCTTCTCTTCTCTTCTCTTCTCTTCTCTTCTCTTCCTGTTTTGCCTCATTGCTTTGGCTTGGTGCTGGCACTATAACACTATAAATCGCCACTCTTGGCAGTCATTTTTTTCCTTTTTTCATTTTATTTGATAGGACAGAGAGAAATTGAGAGGGCAGGGAGAGAGATAAAGTGGGAGAAAGATAGACACTTGCAGACCTGCTTCAGTACATGTGAAATGTCTCCCCCCGCAGGTGGAGAGTGGGGGCTGGAACTCAGGTCCTTGCACAGGTCCATGAACAAAGTAATATGTGCACTTAAACTTAAGGGTATGCCACTGCTTGGCCCTCTCAGGTAGAATTTCTTAGGTAAGCATTTAATTTATTTCTTTTTTGGTTATAGCTGTGGCTTGGTGCCAACACTACAAAGGCACTGCTCCTAGCAGCTATTTTTTCCCATTTTATTGGACAAGATTGAGAGAACCAGGGGAGGCAGAGAGGGAGAGAGAAAGAATAGGCGCTGGCAAACCTGCTTCACCAGTAGTGAAGCATCTCCCCTTGCAGGTGTGTAGCCAAGGGCTCAAACCCGATCTTTGCATGGATCCCTTCACTTAGTACTATGTCCACTTACTACTTTGTGCATTAACTCAGTGTACCACTGCCCTACCCCCTGCATTTAATTTTTAAAATATGCATGATAATATTTCAGCAAGAAAGTTTGTTTTTTTGTGATTTCTTTCTTTTTTCTTTTTTTTTTTTTTTCCTCCAGGGTTATCACTGGGGCTCAGTGCCAGCGCTACAGATCCATTGCTCCTGGTGGATATTTTTTCCATTTTATCAGAGAGGAATTGGGGGGGGTAGATAGAAAGACCTGCTTAACCACTTGTGAAATGACATTCCCCTCCCCATAGGTGGGGATCCAGGGCCTCAAACTGGGATCCTTGTGCAGGTCCTTGCACTTTGCACTATGGAGACTTAACCTGGTGTGCCACCTTCCAGCCCTAAAACCTTTTTTTTTCAAGCTTTGTAGTTGCATAGGACTATTATTTCTTGTGCTTCTAGACTATTGAATTTGTACTTTCCTAAATTATGAAACTTAATGAGAAGGAAGGCCTGAACAAACAATGGCTGGGATATTTGACTTTTTTTCTTTCTTTCTTTTTTTTTTTTTTTTTTTTTACCAGAGCACTGATCAGTTCTGGCTATGGCGATTGAACCTGGGACTTTGGAGCCTCAGGCTTGAGAATCTCGTTTTCATGACTATTATGCTATCTACCATCACCCTGATACTTGATTTTTAAAAAATATTTATTTCCTTTCTGTTGCCCTTGTTTTTATTGTTATTGTAGTTATTATTGTTGTTACTGATATCATTATTGGATAGGACAGAGAGAAATGGAGAGAGGAGGAGAAGACAAAGGGGGAGAGAAAGCTAGACACCTGCAGATCTGCTTCACCGCCTGTGAGGCAACTCCTGTGCAGGTGGGGAGCCAGGGGATCAAACTGGGATCTTCACGCTGGTCCTGTGCTTCATGCCACCTGCACTTAACTTCCTGCGCTACCGCCTGACACCCCTGATAATTGATTTTTAAGAATAAAGAACTATCACATTGACGTGAAATGTAGGAGGTCTGTCTTCAGTTTCATTTTTCACCTAGTCTTCTCTCTCCTATGTTGATATCTTTTAAAATTTTATTTTAATGTAATTTGTTATTTTTTATTTGTTATGACAGAGAAATTGAGAGGAAAGAAAGAGATAGAGAGTAAGAGAGACACCTACTTCTCTACTCATGAAGCTTCCCCCCAGCTGATGGTGACTGGGGGTTTGAACCTGGGTTCTTGTGCATGTTAACAAGTGCACTCAGCTGGGTGAACCACTCTCCCCCACCAATGCTTATGTCTTAAACTAGAAAATTACCTGGAAGGAGAGCAATAATGTTCTTGATTTTTCCTGGAGTAAAAAATTAGTTCTTTAATCATGTTGTTGGAGATTAACTCAGGACGAAACATGTATGAAATACTGCTGAGTGTCTTCCCCAGCCCAGTTATTTCACTTCTTTAGCTAAAGAGGGTAGAGAAAACAGCACTACCCCACTGTACTTGGAGCTCCCGACCTCAAGGTGCTGTACCTCAAATTGAGGACCCTGTGCATGGCAAGCCATGTCCTCTACTAGGTGACCTATTTCCTGACCCCCAGGATCAAAAAGAATAACCATTTAAGTTCTTTGATATTCAAAGACTTTGTTTTTTTTGTATTTCAGGGTGTGCTGATGTCAGAAGAAGAAGTGTTTGAACTTGTTCCTGACGATGAGAGACAGTGTTCAGCCTGCAGAACCACGTGCTTTCTCTCAGCGCTCACGTGCTCCTGTAATCCCGAGAGGCTAGTTTGTCTTTACCATCCAACTGATCTCTGTCCCTGTCCCATGCACAAGAAATGTCTTAGGTATTAAGAAGTTTCTTCTACCTCCTCCTCCCAAAAGTTTCTTATAAAACTTGGATTCCTTACTTTTAAAACAAGTGTTAGTGTTCTTTGTAATTCTCTTTTCCTGTTTCTGAAATGTAACCCTGTTTATCTACTTCCCTGCTTGAACACTGACCCTTTAAAGCTGACCCTAACTTTGGCATGCACAATTAGTTTTGTCATCAACTGGTTTCATATGTTCCTTGTCTTAAAACTCTGTGGATTTTTCTTTTCCTTTTTTTTTTTTTCTATTTATGTGAACACAGATCCTATATTATATGAAAAATTTGATTTAAGGTTTTTTTTTTAACTCAGCTCAGCTCTGGCTTATGGTGGGGCTGGAGATTGAACCTGGGACTTCAGAGCCTCAGGCATGAGAGTCTCTTTGCATAACTATTATACTATCCACCCCTGCCTGGTTGGTGACTTTTTAAGTTTGCATTTCTCTGTATGTCTTGGGTTTTATATTTCAGGTATCGATACCCACTGGAGGAGCTCCCTTCTCTGCTGTATGGTGTGAAAGTCAGGGCACAGTCCTATGACAGCTGGGTCAGTCGTGTCACAGAAGCACTGTCTGCCAACTTCAACCACAAGAAAGGTCAAGCTTCCCCCTTTCGTATGAGTATACTGAAACTATTTGTCACTTTGAAAGAGACCTTGTTTTATGTGTTTTTACCTCTCAATAGTCAAAATTCTAAGCTTCCTATGAGATTTTATTTATTTACTTATTTAAACATTTTTTATTATCTTTATTTATTGGATAGAGATAGCCAGAATTTGAGAGGGAAGGGGGAGACAGAGACACCTGCAGTCCTGCTTCACCAATTGTGAAGATTTTCCCCTGTAGGTGGGGGCCGGGGCCTTGAACCTAGGTCCTTGTGCACTGTAATGTGTGTACTTAACCAGGTGTGCCACCACCTTGTCCCCCTAAGAGATTTTAAAGAATGGGTTCTCTTTGAGAATCTTGATGCTAAGTGAATAAGTTAGAGAAAGTCAAATACTGAGTGATTTCACACATGTGGGATATAAGGAACAAACAAGGTGAAATGTAAATCTTTAGTCTCTGCCTGTAAATCTGAGCTTACTGAAGAGGATCATGGAGGGAGAGGAAGGAATGTAAAGAAGAAAAGAGGGAGCCCAGTTCCCATAGTGGAGGGAGGTTGGCACTATGGTGAGTGAAATGTGAGGAGATGTGAAATTATATCCCTGAAACAACAATGTTCTAAAACAGTATTTTCTTAATGAAGGAGCAAGCACAAAGTTGGTAAAAGATGGGAAAGGTAGAAAAATTGGAACGAGTGTTTATATATCTTCCAATTTAGATTCATTGTTCACCAGTAGACATTAAAGGGTAGGTAGCATAATGGTTGTGCATAGAAACTCTATGCCTGAGGCTCTGAAGTCCCAGGTACAATCCCTTGTATCACCATACACCAAAGCAGAGCATAGAAAAGAAAGAAAATTTTCTACCTAAGAGAAATTAAAAGGATTAAAAAGGAGCACCTGGTTTTAAGCTTTTATTGCTTATGAGATTTTTCACAGGTATGTGCTTCACTTGAGAGAGGTCAGTGAATATTTTAAAGTGAGTCATAGTATATGCCTTTACTTTATAGATTTGATTGAATTACGAGTCATGCTGGAAGATGCTGAGGACAGGAAATATCCAGAGAATGATCTCTTCCGAAAACTCAGGGATGCTGTAAAAGAAGCTGAGACCTGTGCCTCTGTAGCTCAGCTGCTGCTGAGCAAGAAGCAGAAACACAGGTAAGGCCCAGATTGTGGAGAGGTAGATTCTGCACTAGCTGTTCTCATTTTTTTTTTTTTTTCAGAGCAAAGCCCATCATTTTAACTGGCTTATCTACAATGTTGGACATTTTGTGGTCCCTTGAATAATTCCGTTGAATAATACTGTAATCTTATCTCCTGCTGCTCTCCATCTTTCTTGCTCCACTCTGCAACCTTCTTCCACTTGCTGTTCTTCATACACAGCAGATTTGTTCATTGTTAGTTTTTTTGTTTGTTTACTCGATCTTCGCTGTACTTGTATTTCTCTTTCCCTGTGATTTGATTCCTGACTTCTTTCAGGTGCTGCATTTTTTGGAGAGGACCATTCTCTGACTACTCTTTCATAAGACTGCAGCCTTCTTCGTCTTCCCTGCTTTATTTATCTCCATGCCCTGTGATTTTGTGATATCCACTAATTTGCTTATTTCTTTTTTAATTTCCCTTCTCCCTTAACCCTATGAGAATATATGTTAGACTTAAGTGTTGGATATTTTTCCTTTTTGTTTCATTATATTCTTGTGCTTAGAACAATGCCTAACTCATAATAGGTATACAGTAAATATTGGTAAATAAATAAAAGCTGTTGTAGACTGAAGGCAAGTTTATTAAGAAAGAGTAACCTTGATGGACGTAGGATATACTTTTTCTCTTACAGCACCAGTTCCTCATGCATTCATAATTTCACTGTTCTGAGCCACTTTTTTATTCAGCTAGAGGATAGAGACAGAAGAAGTGCCGTAGCACCTCCTGGGGGGTGCCAGGGCTTAAACCTGGGCTACACATGTGGCAAGGCATGTACCCTCCTGTGAACTCTCACCAACCTGGGGAAATTCTTACAAAGAGCATATATATGTGAATGCACCCTTGATTTAATAAAATTTGCATGTCTTTTTGTTGTTGTTGTTGTTATCATTGCTGTTGGATAGGACAGAAATTGAGAGAGGAGGGGAAGACATAGAGGGAGAGAGAAAGACACCTACAGACCTGCTTCACTGCGGCCCCCACCCCTCCACCCCCACCCCCCCATAGGTGGAGAGCCAGGGCTTCGAACCAAGATCTTTATGCCGGTCCTTGTGCTTTGCGCCTTGTGTGCTTAACCCACTACGCCACCGCCCAGTCCCCAAAATTTGCATGTCTTAACTTTTATGTGGTATTGTTTCATATTCATTCCAAAATACTCTTTGTATCTGAATGTATTTTTCCATAGCAGTTCACATAAGGTTTTAAATTACTTTGCAAATTTCTTCCCCTCATATGTAACTTAGACCTTAGGATACACAATTTCATCAATTTGGTTTGTTTTTTAATTCCTTTAGACAGAAGGTGGGTCAGAGTCACAGGGAGAGATACCAGAGTATCCTACCTAACGAGCTTTCTCTTTGACCCTGTTAATTTTTTATCTCATATTTATTTATTTATTTTTATTTAAGAAAGGAGACATTAACAAAATCATAGGATGGGGGGGGTACAACTCCACACAGTTCCCGCCACCCAATCTCTGTATCCTATCCCCTCCCCACTAGCTTTCCCATTCTCTATCCCTCTGGGAGTATGGACCCAGGGTCGTTGTGGGTTGCAGAAGGTGGAAGGTCTGGCTTCTGTAATTGCTTCCCTTTATCTCATATTTTATCTAAGAGTCCTAATGGCATACATCAGTAAATTTTCATCTGTCATTAGGTTACATGACCTGATGACCCATTACATAATCTGGTAATCTGGTTTAAGAACCCTTTTCTTAGAAAATACACAAACACACACTCAGTTTTGAATCAGTTTCTGAGAGTTTATTGACTCCCAAGTTAGTTCAAAGACCTTCATTCAACTTCTTAGGAGATTTTTGCTTTATACATGAATGTACTATTGTGTTAAAGGGAGCTTATTAAATAATTGGGATGCTAATACTTGTAGATCAAGTAGATGTAGAGTTGATTCTTCACTAGCTGAATAGTTAAAAGTCTAATTTACAAATGATTGCTGTTGAAGTGGACCATTCAGACATGAGTATCCTGGGATTGCTTAGGTTAGAATTCTAAAGATTAGAAACACCTTTGATGCTGTAATGACTGAATTTTTCTTCCTTATGCCTCAATATTATTTCACATCAGACAGAGCCCAGATAGTGGGAAGACTCGGACCAAACTGACAGTGGATGAATTGAAGGCCTTTGTCCAACAGCTTTTCAGTCTTCCGTGTGTCATCAGCCAAGCTCGACAAGTAAAGGTGGGGTATTTATTTATTTATTTATTTTGGTAGTATGGGCTGTTGTTTTTGAGTAATCAGCATAAATCATCTAGACTAGGTTTTTGTTTCATTTATTCCTTGTGTCGCATAAGTGCTTCTGTTGATGTTTTAAGAAGCAGTTTTTCAGTCTTATCTGAGATTCTGAAACCAGGGCTAGTTGATAATTACATTTTTTCCTCTGTCAATTTTAGGTCTGACACTCCCTCCCCCATTTAACGTAGCTGTACTTGAGATGTAAGAGTTTAAAAGAGGGTCCAGGTGATGGCACACCTAGTTGAGCGCACATGTCACAGTGAGCAAGGACCTGGGTTCGAGCCCCCGGTCCCCACCTGCAAGAAGAAAACTTTGCAGGTGGTGAAGCAGTGCTGCAGGTGTCTCTCCCTTTCCTTTGCTATCTTCCCCTACTTTCTCGATTTCTGGCTGTCTCTGTCAGATAATAAAACAATTAAAAAGATATTAAAAGAATCTTAATGTGTCGGTGAATTACTATTCATGAGTTTTTAAAGCCACATATTTCTGTGGCCCAGAGGTGGAAAAGTGGTTAAAGAGGTGGACTATCAAGCATGAGATCCCTGATTTAATCCCTGGTATGAGTGATACTTTGGTTCTCTTCTTGCTCCATAAATATAAATGTAAATATACATTTAAATAAGCCATTTTCAGAAATTACTTTAACAAATATATATAACATATATATATATATTTAATATACATAAAGTCAGAAGAGTGTAAATCAAATGTATTTGCATAATTGGCAGTATTTTGTATTTTTTCTTATTTTTTTATTGTTGTTACTTGGACTTTGCTACTCTGGGCCAGCTTTTCCAGATAAGGGTAAAGGTAGGTGGTGCCCCAGTACTACACTTCCTCCCAGTGCTATAGGCTCAGGGGACTCAGGCCTGGGCTTTATGCATGGCAAGGCAGGTGCCTTCCTAGTTGAGCTGTCTCGCTTATCCTGGTCTTGTGGTGTTATAATGGACAGGATATCTGAAAATGTTTTTTTATTTTATTTTATATTATTATTATTATTATTTTACCAGAGCACTGCTCAGCTCTGGCTTATGGTGGTGCAGGGGATTGAATCTGGGACTTTGGAGCCTAAGGCATGACAGTCTGTTTACATATCCATTATGCTGTCTATACCCTGGCCCTGCACCTCCATTTCTTTATTTTTTTAAAAATTAATTAATTAATTAATTTTGTTGCCCTTGTTTTTTTTATTGTTGTTGTAGTTATTGTTGTTATTGCTGTTGTTGTTGTTAGATAGGATAGAAATGGAGAGAAAAGGGGAAGAGAAAGATAGACACCTGCAGACATGCTTGTGAAGTGACTTCCCTACAGGTGGGGAGCCAGGGGCTCGAACCAGGATCCTTACACAGCTCCTTGCACTTTGCGCCACTTGTGCTTAACCCACTGCACTACACCTGACTCCCGCACCTCCATTTATTTTTTATTATTTTATTTTTATTTTGTTATTTTTAAATTTATTTCTTTATTGGGGAATTAATGTTTTACTCAACAGTAAATATAATAGTTTGTACATGCATAACATTCCCCTGTTTCCCATTTAACAATACAACCCCCACTATGTCATTTATCATCCTTCATGGACCTGTATTCTCCCCACCCACCCACCCCAGAGTCTTTTACTTTGGTGCAATACGCCAATTCCATTTCAGGTTCTACTTGTGTTTTCTATTCTGATCTTGTTTTTCAACTTCTGCCTGAGAGTGAGATCATCCCATATTCATCCTTCGGTTTTTTTTTTTTTTTTTCTTTTTTATTTAAGAAAGGATTAATTAACAAAACCATAGGGTAGGAGGGGTACAACCCCACACAATTCCCACCGCCCAATTTCCATATCCCACCCCCTCCCCCGATAGATTTCCCATTCTCTATCCCTCTGGGAGCATGGACCCAGGGTCATTGTGGGTTGCAGAAGGTAGAAGGTCTGGCTTCTGTAATTGCTTCCCCGCTGAACATGGGCGTTGACTGGTCGGTCCATACTCCCAGTCTGCCTCTCTCTTTCCCTAGTAGGGTGGGTCTCTGGGGAAGCTGAGCTCCAGGACACATTTGTGGGGTCTTCAATCCAGGGAAGTCTGGCCGGCATCCTGATGACACCTGGAACCTGGTGACTGAAAAGAAAGTTAACATACAAAGCCAAACAAATTGTTGAGCAATCATGGACCCAAAGCTTGGAAAAGTGGAGAGGAAGTATTAGGGAGGTACTCACTGCAAACTCTAGTGTACTTCTGCTTTCTTACTTTGGTGCCATACTCTAAACTCAGTCAATTTCTGCTTTGCGTTTCTGCTTCTTTTTTTTTTTTTTTTACATGCATAACATTCCCCAGATTCCCATTTAACAATACAACCCCCACTATTTTTCATGGACCTGTATTCTCCCCACCCACCCACCCACCCCAGAGTCTTTTACTTTGGTGTAATACTCCAATTCCATTTCAGGTTCGACTTGTGTTTTCTTTTCTAATCTTGTTTTTCAACTTCGGCCTGAGAGTGAGATCATCCCGTATTCATCCTTCGGTTTCTGACTTACTTCACTCAACATGATTTTTTTTCAAGGTCCATCCAAGATCAGCTGAAAACGGTGAAGTCACCATTTTTTACAGCTGAGTAGTATTCCATTGTGTATATATACCACAACTTGCTCAGCCACTCATCTGTTGTTGGACACCTGGGTTGCTTCCAGGTTTTGGCTATTACAAATTGTGCTGCCAAGAACATATGTGTACACAGATCTTTTTGGATGGATGTGTTGGGTTCCTTAGGATATATCCCCAGGAGAGGAATTGCAGGGTCATAGGGTAGGTCCATTTCTAGCCTTCTGAGAGTTCTCCAGACTGTTCTCCACAGAGGTTGGACCAATTGACATTCCCACCAGCAGTGCAGGAGGGTTCCTTTGACCCCACACCCTCTCCAGCGTTTGCTGCTATTACCTTTTCTGATGTATGACATTCTCACAGGAGTGAAGTGATATCTCATTGTTGTCTTTATTTGCATTTCTCTGACAATCAGAGACTTGGAGCATTTTTTCATGTGTTTCTCGGCCTTTTGCATCTCTTCTATGGTGAATATTCTGTCCAATTCCCCCCCTCATTTTTGGACGGGGTTATTTGTTGTCTTGTTGTTGAGTTTGGCAAGCTCTTTATATATGTTGGTTATTAAACTCTTATCTGATGTATGGCATGTAAAGATCTTCTCCCATTCTGTGAGGGGTCTCTTGGTTTGGGTAGTAGTTTCTTTAGCTGTGAAGAAGCTTTTTAATTTGATGTAGTCCCATAGGTTTATACTTGACTTAGTCTTCTTTGTAATTGGATTCGTTTCATTGAAGATGTCTTTAAAATTTATGTGGAAAAGAGTTCTGCCAATATTTTCCTCTAAGTTTTTGATAGTTTCTGGTCTAACATCCAAGTCCTTGATCCACTTGGAATTTACTTTTGTATTTGGTGAAATACAGTGATTCAGTTTCATTCTTCTGCATGTTTCAACCCATTGTTTCCAACACCATTTGTTGAAGAGACTCTGCTTTCCCCATGTAATAGTCTGGGCCCCTTTGTCAAAGATTAGATGTCCATAGGTGTGGGGCCTCATTTCTGGGCTCTCAGTTCTGTTCCACTGGTCAGTGTGTCTGTTCATGTTCCAGTACCAAGCAGTTTTGATGACAATGGCCCTGTAATACAGTTTGAGATCTGGGAGTGTGATGCCTCCAGTTCTGTTCTTTTTTCTCAAGATTGTTTTGGCAATTCTAGGTCTTTTCTGGTTCCAGATAAAGATTTGTAACATTTGTTCTATTCTCCCAAAAAATGTGGTTGGGATCTTGATGGGGATAGCATTAAATTTGTAGATGGCTCTGGGTAATATATTCATTTTGATGATGTTAATTCTTCCAACCCATGAACATGGAATATCTTTCCACTTCTTTGTGTCTTTTTCAATTTCTTTGAGTAGTGACTCATAATTTTCAGTATACAAGTCTTTCACTTCTTTGTTAGGTTTACTCCTAGATATTTTATTGTTTTTGTTGCTATAGTAAAAGGAATTGATTTCTGGATTTCAATTTCTTCTTAGTGTTTGCGTAGAGGAATGCCACTGACTTTTGAATGTTAATTTTATAGCCTGACACATTACTGTATTGCCTGATGATTTCCAAAAGCTTCTTGCTGGATTCCTTAGGTTTTTCCATGTATACTATCATGTCATCTGCAAATAAGGAGAGTTTGACTTCTTCTCTTCCAATCTGTATCCCTTGAATTCCTTGCTCCTGCCTGATTGCTATAGCAAGGACTTCCAACACTATGTTGAATAATAATGGTGATAGTGGGCAGCCCTGTCTAGTACCTGATCTGAGTGGAAATGCTTCCAGTTTTTCACCATTGAGTATGATGTTGGCTGTAGGTTTGCTATATATAGACTCCACTATCTTGAGGAATTTTCTATCCCCATTTTTTGTAGTGTTTTGATCATAAAGGGATGTTGTATTTTGTCAAAGGCTTTCTCTGCATCTATTGATATGACCATGTGGTTTTTGGTCTTGCTTTTGTTGATGTGGTGGATCACATTGATTGATTTACGTATATTAAAACAACCTTGCATGCCTGGGATAAACCCCACTTGGTCATGATGAACAATCTTTTTGATATACTGCTGTATCCGGTTAGCTAGAATTTTGTTTAATATTTTCGCTACTATGTTCATCAGAGATATTGGTCTGTAGTTTTCTTTTTTGGTTGAGTCCCTGTCTGCTTTTGGTATCAGGTTGATGTTGGCTTCATAGAGGCTGGCAGGGAGTATTCCAGTGTCTTCAATCTTCTGGGAGACTTTTAAAAGTAGAGGTATTAGTTCTTCTTTGAAGGTTTTGTAGAATTCATTTGTAAAACCATCTGGTCCAGGACTTTTATTTTTGGGGAGATTTTTGATAACTGTTTCAATTTCATTAGCTGTGATGGGCGTGTTCATGTTATCCACTTCCTCTTTACTTAGTTTTGGAAGTTGGTAGGTATCTAGGAATTCGTCCATTTCTTCCAGGTTCTCTAGCTTGGTAGCATATAGTTGTTCATAGATGCCTCACATGATATGTTGAACTTCTGCAGTGTCTGTTGTGATATCTCCTCTTTCATTTACTATCCGATTTATTTGGGTCTTCTCCCTTTTTTGTTTTGTGAGTCTGGCTTAAAGTTTGTCGATTTTGTTTATTCTTTCGAAGAACCAACATTTACTTTCGTTGATCTTTTGTATGGTTTTTTCTATTCTCAATGTTATTTATTTCTGCTCTCACTTTAGTGATTTCTGTCCTTCTGGTTGCTTTAGGGTTCCTTTGTTGTTCTTCTTCTAGGTCTTTAAGATGTGCAATCAGGCTGTTTATTTGTGCTTTTTCTTGTTTCTTAATGTATGCTTGTATAGCTATGAACTTTCCTCTTAGGACTGCTTTAGCTGTGTCCCAAATATTTTGATTGCTTGTGTCTTCATTTTCATTGAAGTCTCGAAACATTTTGATTTCTTCCTTGATTTCCTCTTTGACCCAGAAGTTGTTAAGAAGTGTACTGTTGAGCTTCCACATTTTGTGACTGTTACTAATCTTTTGTTGATTGTTAAGTGTAAGTTTGATTCCACTGTGGTCTGAGAAGATGCTTGGGATGATTTCAATGCTCTTGAATTGGCTGATGCTGTCTTTGTGGCCTAACATATGGTCTATCCTCGAGAATGACCCATGTGGATTTGAGTAAAATGTGTATTCCAGTTTCTTGGGATCAATGACTCTGAAAATGTCCAATAGTTCTAGTTTATCTATCTCTTCATTTAGCTCCCTTATGTCTTTATTGATTTTCTGCCTCGATTATCTGTCAAGTTGAGAGAGTGGATGTTGAAGTCCCCTACTATGATTGTGTTACTGTTAATATATTGCTGTAGCTCTTTCAGTAGAAGTTTGATGTATTTAGATGGCTTCTCATTGGGTGCATAGATGTTAGTAATTGTTAAGTCCTCTTGATTGACTGATCCTCTGAGCATTAAGTAGTGTCCATTCCTATCTTTTTTAATCTTATCTATTTTAAAGTCTATCATGTCAGATATGAGAATAGCTGTTCCTGCCCTTTTTTGTGGGCCATTGGCTTGTATGATAGTTTTCCATCCTTTCACTTTAAGTCTGTGTTTGTCTTGTTGAGTTAGATGAGTTTCCTGTAGACAACATATTGTTGGGTTGTGTTTTCTGATCCATCTTCCTACTCTGTTTCTTTTAATAGGTGAATTCAGGCCATTGACATTTATTGATATCAAAGATTGAAGATATTTTAACGCCATTCTTGTAGAGTTTTAGAGTGTTTTGATATATGTCCTATTTGTGGTGGTCTGGTTGTTTATAGGAGACCTTTCAGAACTTCTTTCAGGGCAGGCTTGGTGATGGTTGCTTCCTTCAACTGTTGCTTGTCTGAGAAGGTTTGATGCCTCCATCTAGTCTGAATGACAGTCTAGCAGGATATAGTATTCTTGGCTGAAAGCCTTTCTCATTGAGCACTCGATAGATATCTTGCCATTCTCTTCTGGCTTGTAGTGTTTGTATGGAGAAGTCTGCTGCTCATCTTATGGGTTTTCCTTTGTAGGTGACTCTTTGTTTTTCTCTTGCAGCCTTCAGGATCCTTTCTTTATACTTATTCCTTTCCATTCTAAGTATGATATCTCTTGGTGTCTTTAGGTCTTGGTTAATTCTTTTTGGGACCCTCTGGGCTTCTTGAATCTTTATGTCTTTGATGTTGTCTAGACTAGAGAAATTTTCAGCTATTATGGCCTGGAAAATGCTTTCTTCCTCTCCTTCTCTTTCTTCCTCTGGTAAGCCAATAATGTGTATATTGTTTCTTTTGAAGTCATCCCATAGGACTCTGTTGTTGTTTTCAGCATCTCTTAATCTCTTTTTGAGATCTCTTACTCCTTTTTTAGTTGTCTCTAATTCATCTTCAATCTTTCTAATTCTGTCTTCAGCCTCATGGATTCTATTCTCTCTGCCCTCTACTGTTTTCTGGAGTTCATCTATTTTGTTGCCCTGCTCTGATACTGTTTTAGCTTGTTCAGCTAGTTGCCTTCTTAGCTCCGTGATTTCACCTTTCAGCTCTCTAATAACCATGAGATAATTAGTATTTTCTTCCATATTCTCATTTGTTGTTCCTGCATTTCTGATTACAATTTTTTCAAATTCTTTACTCCTCTTATTATTTCCTTAGTTAATGTTTGGATGTTGCACTCGTTATTTTGTGCTTCACCCTCTGGAGGACTTTTAGCTGGACTCTTGTCCTGGTTCGATTCTCCAATATTTTTTCTTGTTGTTTTAACCATTTTATATATTATGTTATGAGTTCCCTTTATCAGTAATTTTCAAGTTATTGATCACTATTGCCTGGATTCACTTGTGTCTAAGTAAGTTAATTAAATGGTTCACAGTGGTGGAAGTTAACAGTTGTTTCAATCCCTGAGTTGGAGCTCAGTGGTTTAAAAGCCTCTTTTTTTTTTTTCTTCCCTGTAGGCTATGGGAGCCTGAGGGCGTTTAAACTATTAATAGGCTTCTTAGCTTAATCACTGACTTCTTCTTCTTCTAGCATTTGCCCGTTTGCCCTTCTTCCGTAGCCAGTCAACAGCGTCAGGTTGAGCCTGATGTAAAGTTTCGAGACCTCCTTTGAATCTGGAGAGGTGGCAGTCGTTGACTATGTGGGTCATAGTCTGTCTGTAGCCGCAGGGGCAGTTCGGGTCGTCTCTGGCTCCCCAGTGATGGAACATAGCGGCGCACTGGCCATGGCCTGTTCGATAGCGATTGAGGGTCCAATCATAACGTGCTAGGTCAAAGCCGGGTTGACGCTTGCAGGGGTCTGTGATGAGGTGTTTGTTCTTTACCTCAGCTGACTGCCAACTCTGTTTCCAAGAGTCTGGAACAGAGAAGTTCAGTGTAGGCATAGGGGACCAGATTGGGTGACGAGATGTCAAGCGTTGGACAGGGTGGGCGAAGATATCCGCGTATATTGGCAGGTCCGGTCGAGCGTAGACGTGGGAAATGAACTTAGATGATGCCGCATCCCGACGAATATCTGGCGGGGCGATGTTGCTAAGAACTGGCAGCCGTGGAACCGGGGTGGAACGGATGGTTCCAGAAATTATCCTCATGGAGGAATATAATTTGGAATTGACCAAGTGGACATGGGGGCTACGGAACCATACTGGGGCACAGTATTCTGCAGTGGAATAGCATAATGCCAGAGATGATGATCGTAGTGTGGAAGCGCTCACGCCCCATGAGGAGCTGGCCGGTCTTGCAATGATGTTATTCCTCGCGCCCACCTTTGCTGCAGTTTTTATGAGATGTTCGTGAAATGACAGAGTGCGATCGAGAGTAATGCCAAGATAGACTGGCTGGGCTTCATGCCGGATTCTCGTATCGCCAAGCTGCACATTAAGCTCACGCAAGGCCGAGGCATGGTGTAGATGGAAAACAGATTGTACCGTTTTTGCAGTGCTAGGGATTAGTCACCATTTTTTACAGTAATCAGATATAAGAGACATGTCTTTCGTGAGTGTTTCCTCGAGGATGTCGAACTTGGATGCCTGAGTTGCACAGCAGATGTCATCGGCGTAGATGAACTTCCTTGAAGAAGTTTCTGGGAGGTCATTGATGTTAATATTAAATAGCGTAGGAGCCAGAACAGAGCCCTGGGGGAGGCCACTTGAGACAAGTCTCCCATCTGCTAGACTTGTCACCCAGATGCACCCGGAATCTTCTGTTTTGGAGAAGAAACGATATAGTGTTGGCCACCCGTGGAGGCAGGCATCTTGAGATCTTGACTAGGAGACCGTGCCAGACCGTGTCATAGGCTGCAGTGAGATCAACAAAGACAGCACCCGTCTTTAAATTCTTCTGGAATCCATTTTCAATCTAAGTTGAGAGGGCCAGGGCTTGCTCGCAGGTAGATCTTCCTGGGCGGAAACCAGCTTGGGCGGGTGATAGGAATTTCTCTGTAAGAGGAGAAATACGTGACAGAAGCAGCCTCTCAAGGAGTTTGTAACACACGGAGAGGAAAGAAATTGGTCTATAGCTGGCGGCCAGTGTTGGCCAAGAGATAAAGCAGGGTGTGGCAGAGATAATCCAGTGGTTATGCAAAGAGACTTTCACAGCCCCTCAGCTATGCCACCGAGGTATAGGTCTTCTCCTGAGTTTCCAGGTTAGATCTCTGTCCCCTTGAGTCCCTCCCTGTCGATGCTCCAGATTCTGAGGGCAGTAGCAGTGGAGACTCAGAGTTGCACTTGGTGAGTCTCTGGGGAGTCCTCTCCTCCCTTAAGCTGTCCCCTTGTTGGTGGGTCAGACTGGAGGTGGTGTCTCAAATGATAAACTGCTGAACTGTTAGTAGTCACTTAATCTCTCCTTAGGCTCCTCTCTCCTCTCTGTCACCAGCCACATGTGTTTGTACTCACCTGTGATTTACTGGGTTCCTGTGGTCATTCTAGTCCTGTCTTGTTTCAGTCCCGGGTCCTTTGGTATTCCTAGTTGATCTGGGAGAGGAGAAGGAGAGGGAGAGGGAGAGGGGGGAGAGGGAGAGGGAGAGGGAGAGGAAGAGGAGAGAAAGTGATCTGCTCGTAGCTCCGCCTCCGCACCTCCATTTCTTAAAGTGTTCTAAACCACTAGAATCTCTCCCTCCTTATCTCTCTCCTAATTGGTTTCCCTTCTTATCTCTGATAGTTTGTTCTTTACTTATTAGCCAGATGAATCATGTAAAATTATAAATCAAGTCATGTCACTTCCCTGGCCTAAAGCCATCTGTTGGTTCCCCACAGCCATTAGAATGACATCCAAATCAACCTGATCTTTGTTTAGTCTTTTAACTACAATTCTTTGTTTATCTACTTAGTTATTTATCATCAACTCTGGAGCAGTCTACAAGGTCATTTCCTTTAGGAACTTTTGCAGTAAATTTGCCCTCAGTGAATTGTTCTCCCTTTAGATCTTCTTAGAGTTCCCACTTGCCCCTCTTCATTTTAGTTGTGTTTTTCCTAAAACCACTATCATTGTAACGTAATCTGACCTTCAGCACCCTCATTTCCTCTGCACCTTTCCTGTATTGTTACTTAAGTTTTTTTTTTCATGACACTGCTAACTGAATCATTTTATTCATGTATTCAGTGTCTGACAACTTTTATTAAAAAGTATAATCCTTTAAGATAAGGACTTTGGCGGGGATAGGTTGCATATAGTCAACCAAAGAGACTCTCATATTTGAGGCTCCAGAATCCCAGGCTCAGTCCCCCACACCACCATAAGTCAGAGCTGAGCTGTGCTTTAGAAAACACACACACACAGGAGTCAGGCGGTATTGCAGTGGGTTAAGCCCCCTTGTGGTGCAAAGCGCAAGGACCAGCATAAGGATCCCAGTTCGAGCCCCTGGCTCCCCACATGCAGGGGAGTCGCTTCACAAGCGGTGAAGCAGGTCTGCAGGTGTCTTTCTCTCCTCTCTGTGTCTTCCCTTCCTCTCTGCATTTCTCTCTGTCCTATCTAACAACGACAACATTAATAACAACAATAATAACTACACCAACAATAAAAAACAAGGGCAACAAAAAGGGAAAATAAAACTAAAATAAAAAAAAGAAAACACACACATACACACTAAAAAAACTAAATTAAAAAAATAAGAACTTTATTTAATTCTGCGTACCTATGCTAAGATAGCAGCCATAAATATTTTTGAATTGCTCATTTTGAAAGTAGGTCTATATAGCAGTTACAAAGAAGCATTTTTTTTTCCGGCTTTGATTAAGAGCTTTATTTCTTTGTTGTGAACTAGCTCTCCCTTCCTGAGAAGGTAGGTCTTAGACTCAAATGTAGTCTTCAAGCATTTTTCGGTTTGAGAAATTGAGGGAAATCCAAAGGGCGTCAACAAGAAGAGTCGTGACTTATTTTTACAGTAATGATGGAAGGAAACCAAGACATTTCTCAACCTAGAGTGATTAAGACTAAGTTGACTGTAAATATAGAGATGATATAAAGTGAATGGTCATGAAAACTCCTAACGCACAACCTGGCTCTCCCAGCATGATTTACATTGTGCCTAGAACAGGTGGCTTCGGTCAGGGCTTCCCTGCCTCCTGCAGAAGCCACCTGCACAGGACACACCGGCCAACCCGAGGCAGTCTAGGGAGCTGCCTACAGTGAGAGCCTCTAACAGACACTCATGTGGTTACATCACATTTCACTTTCTGCACCACCTGCACCTAAACCCTGAGAGGTTGCTTCAAATCACTTTCATGGTATAAATTCCCATGAGTTCCATTTCCAGTGAAAAGAGAAACCATCAGGAGCTAGAAAAAAATGAGAAGCAAAACTTGAAAAGCCTGCTGGTTTAGATTGCCTAAATTGACAGTGTCTTCCGCTATCTACGGGATATCATTTTGGTTTGCAGAACTCTACCAATTAACTAAAACTCTCGTACAGTTCCAGTTTGCTAGATCGTTGTTATTTCAACAACACACCTGGAGTTCATCTTTTCAGTATGATAATAGCTAGGAATACTTCACAAAGAAGCATTTTTATGCCTGTAATTGTCCTGTTTGAAGTTATAATGATGAAATTATTAGATGGTCTGGATTTAACTATTTTTTAGTTTACCTAGGTCATGTTTATTCCATACTCCTTTTGTATCTCTTAACCTTTTAAGAATCTGCTGGATGATGTAGAAGAATTTCATGAGCGTGCTCAAGAGGCCATGATGGACGAAACCCCAGATTCTTCCAAACTCCAGTTGTTGATAGACATGGGCTCTAGTCTTTATGTGGAGCTGCCAGAATTATCCCGGCTGAAGCAGGAGTTACAGCAGGCTCGGTGGTTGGATGAAGTCCGGCTGACCCTGTCAGACCCACAACAAGTCACATTAGATGTCATGAAGAGATTGATAGACTCGGGAGTGGGATTGGCCCCCCACCATGCTGTGGAGAAAGCAATGGCTGAACTGCAAGAGCTTCTTACTGTCTCTGAGCGATGGGAAGAAAAGGCAAAGGTCTGCTTGCAGGCGAGGTGAGCACATTGGTGACTGTTGCTTCTATAAACTAAGCTGGAGGCTAGAATGGGAAGAGGTGCATTAAGATTGTGTTCATTAAATACTAAGTGAAAGGCTTTGTGTTTTTCTGTTGAGTCACTTAAGTTGTCTAGTAGGTCTAGAAATACATAGTTCCAAATACTGTGTGCACTGTGCAAAAGTACTTTGTTAGGTACTTAAGTGATATTTTATTAAAGCCTTTCTTCAGTGGCATCATAGTTAGGAACAAAAAATTACATAGCTTCATTCTAGTATATATACTGATCCTTGCATTGTGTTGTTGCTATTAACTGGGAGGTATGGGAAAATGTTACAACAATTCAGTGGTTGAGAGATTATAGTTAGCTTGGATGGTCGGAAGAGAAACTTGAGAGAAAAGAACTTTTCTAGAGAAAAGAATCTTTCTACTCATACGTCAGAATTCTTTATTAAGAAACCACCATCCCTAGTAAAAAAGTTTCCTGAAGCACTGGCTTTATTATTGTATTATTGTGTGTTAATAGTCATTAACACCTAGGAGGAATTATGGACAATGAAACTTCCCATTGCTCACATAGTAAAGTTCTTGACGTTGAAGGATTTTAATGTGTTTGCATCTTTCCTCTCAAATTCCTTTACTTTTTGCTGTTATCCACTTGCTCTTCTTAAATGGCACTACCCACTTATTTTTAAAATGTTTCTACTATCTTTTTTGGCCACTAAAGTCAACACTACTCAGTGCTTTTGGTAGAAACTCACTCTATGTATGTATGTATGTATGTATGTATAAGATGGAGGGTGAGAGAGAGAGAGAGTGATAGAAAAGGAAAGACACCATAGCACCTCTTCATGGCTCATGAAGCTTCCACCGTGCATGTCTCCCATGGGGTGGCCAGACCAGTGGCCCAGGCCCTCATTCATGGATGGCAGTGAGTGCTATCCTGATGAACTTCCCTGGGCCTCTATCTACCTTCCCCCCTTTATCCTTTCACATGACAATAAAACAGATCATAGATGGTTTTTCATTTACTTAGAGAAGTGTAGAAATTAAATAAAATAATATATATGAAAGTTCTCTATACACTCTAAAGTTAGTTATTGAAGTTAACAATTTGCCTTTCTTTTATGTATTTACCCTAATTTTGTTCTTTTTAGACCACGGCAAAGTGTGGCAAGTTTAGAAAGCATTGTGAATGAAGCTAAGAACATTCCAGCCTTTCTACCCAATGTGTTATCCCTTAAGGAAGCCTTGCAAAAGGCTCGAGAGTGGACAGCTAAAGTGGAAGCTATTCAGGTAAGGAGACTTTTGTATTATTCTGTCCTTTAGATGGTGTTTTACAAATGAATACTGACATATCAAAGGCATCTTTATTGAAAAGGGAATGAAACATGTGCTTGATAGAAAAGAAAACCTGCTTAAATAGTTTCTTCTGAAACCATTGAGCACACTGTCATCTGTGTGTCTGTAACAAAGGGATACAGTGTCAGAATTGAAGTGCTGTTCTTACAGTATTGGGATAATTGTAAAACTCTCAACAGGTAAGAGATTAATTCATGGAAGGGCCAGGCAGTGGTGCACCTAGTTAAGCATACACATTACAGTACAAAAGAACCCAGATTCAAGCCCCTGTTCCCCACCTGCAGGGAGAAGACTGCACAAGTAGTTAAGAAGTGCTGAAGGTATCTCTCTGTCTCTTTCCCTCTCTACCTCCCCCTTCCCTCTCAATGTCTCTGTCTCTACCCAGTAATAAATTTAACAGAAAGAGATTATCAGATGATGTCTAGAAAACCCACCATCTGATTCTAGAAATGTTTACCTTAAAATTATTTTTCTAATTTTTTAATTATCTTTATTTGTTGGACAGAGATAGCTAGAATCTGAGAGGGTAGGGGGAGGTAGAGGAGAGAGAGAGACACCTGCAGACCTGCTTCACTACGCAACAAAGTTTTCCCCCTGCAGATGGGGACTGGGGGGCTTGAGCCTGAGTCTTTGCACACTGTAACGTGTGCATTCAACCAGGTTCGCTACCACATGGCCCTACCTTAAAATTTTTTTATGAATATATATATATTTATATTTACTTATTTATTCCCTTTTGTTGCCCTTGTTGTTTCATTGTTGTAGTTATTATTGTTTTTGATGTCATTGTTGGATAGGACAGAGAAAAATGTAGAGAGAGGGGTAAAGGGAGATAGATACCTGCAGATCTGCTTCACCACTTGTGAAGCAACACCCCTGCAGGTGGGGAGCCAGGGGCGCAAATTGGGATCCTTACGCTGGTCCTTGCGCTTTGCACCACGTGCACTTAACCCACTGCACTACCGCCCGACCCCCCACCTTAAAATTTATTTGGTTGCTTTTCTACAGTTCATCAGTTACTTGAAAAGCAAATTTATTTATTTTTTAAAAAATATTTATTCCCTTTTGTTGCCCTTGTTTTATTGTTGTAGTTATTGTTGTCGTTGTTGGATAGGACAGAGAGGAGGGGGAAGACAGAGAGGGGGAGAGAAAAATAGACACCTGCAGACCTGCTCCACCGCCTGTGAAGTGATTTCCCTGCAGGTGGGGAGCCAGGGCTCGAACCGGGATCCGTATGCTGGTCCTTGCACTTTGCGCTGCGCCACCTGCGCTTAACCCGCTGCACTACAGCCTGACTCCCGAAAAGCAAATTTAATTGGGTGGTAGCACAGCAGGTTAAGCGCAAGAATCGGCGTAAGGATCCCGGTTCAAGCCACTAGCTTCACACCTGCAGGGGAGTCGCTTCACAGGCAGTGAAGCAGGTCTGCAGGTGTCTATCTTTTTCTCCCCCTCTCTGTCTTCCCTTTATCTCTTGATTTCTCTCTGTCCTATTCAACAACAATGACAGCAATAACAACAACAATAATAACTACAGCAACAATAAAAAACAAGGGCAACAAAAGGGAAATTAAATATAAAAGTAAACTAAACTTGTCTATAATGGAACAATTTATTATTATTTATTAATCTTTTATTTACTATTGGATACAGACAGAAAAATTGATAGAGGAGGAGGAGGAGGTTGCTAGAGAGATACCCACAGCCTTGCTTCACCATACATGAAGCTTTTCCCTTGCAGAAGGGGTATGGGCTCAAACCCAGGTCCTTGGTGCACTATAATGCTTAACCAGGTGCACCATTGCCTGGCTGTAATAATTGCTTTTTTACACTTTACCAAAGATGATTCCATTGTCTTATAAACATATCTCTCTCTAGGGGCCAGTCAGTGATGTACCTGCTAGAGCACACACATTACAGTATGCAAGGCCTCAGGTTCAAGCGACTGGTCCCCACCTGCAGGTAGAAGGCTTCACAAGTGATGAAATAGGGCTAAAAGTGTCTCCCTGTCTCTCTACTTCTCTATCTCTCCCTCCCCTTTGAATTTCTGTCTCTATCCAATAGTAAAATAAATATATTTTAAAAATATATTAGAGAAAAATAAATTTTAACTGCCACTAGGGTTATTGCTGGGGCTTGGTGCCAGTGGCACTATGAATCCACTGCTGTTGGCAGCCCTACATCCCCCCCCTTTTCCTCCCTTTTATATATATTTTTTAAATATTTATTTTTTATTTATTTATTCCCTTTTGTTGCCCTTGTTGTTTTATTGTTGTAGTTATTATGTTGTTGTCGTTGCTGGATAGGACAGAGAGAAATGGAGAGAGGAGGGGAAGACAGAGAGGAGAGAAAGATAGACACCTGCAGACCTGCTTCACCACCTGTGAAGCGACTCCCCTGCAGTTGGGGAGCCGGGGTTCGAACTGGGATCCTTATGCTGGTCCTTGTGCTTTGCGCCACCTGCACTTAACCCGCTGCGCTACAGCCCGACTCCCCCTCCCTTATATTTTATTTGCTATGACAGAGAAATTTGAGAGGGGGTTGATGGAGAGAGACAGATAGCTGTAGACCTGCTGTACTTATGAAGCTTCTTCCTGCAGTTGAGGACAGTGGATGGGGTGGGAGGGAGGTGGCTGAAATCCAGGTCTTTGTGCATGGTAATGTGTGTGCTCACCCTCACCTGTGTGCACCACCACTTGACTCTTCCCTCTCCTCCTTTTTTTTTGTTTTGTTTTGTTTTAAGCAATGCTGGACATGATTCTACCTCTCCTGGGCTGACATAATATATTTAAATTTCAGAGAAATTGAAAGAGATAACAGCATTGCTTCACCACCTGTGGCACTTAGTTCACTGTGTTTTGGTGCTCTGGTTAGTTTAAAAAACAAACAAATGTTACTATTTTAAAAAGTGATATATATATTTTTTCTCTATTTTTCTTTTCCTCAAGTGTTATTGCTAGGGCTCCACAACTTCATCATTCCTGGTGGTGGAGGGGATTGAACCTAGGACCTTGAGATTTTTTTTTTTTTGCCTCCAGGGTTGCTGAGGCTTGGTGCTGGCACTACAAGTCCACTGCTCCTGGAGGTGCCCCCCCCCCATTTTATCAGATAGGACAGAGAGAAATTGAGAGAGACTGAGAGAGTAAGATACCTGTAGACTTGCTTATAAAGCATCTCCCCTACAGGTAGGGAGCCAGGGTCTCAAACTTGGATCCTTGAACTTAGTACTATGTGCACTTAACTGAGTGTGCCATCTCTTGCCCCCTAAAGTTACTTTTTTCTTTATACCAGAGCACTACTTAGCTCTGGGTTATGGTGGTGTGGGAGATGTGGGACTTTGGAGCCTCAAGCATGAGAGTCTGTTTGCATAACCATTATGCTATCTCCTTTGCCATTGCATTTTTTTTCAATAGAGAAAGAGTGGGAGGGAGAGATACTTGCTGCACTACTCTACCTTTTATGAAGCTTCCTCCTGCAAATGGGGACCACGGACTTACACCTTTCTTTGTGTGTGATAACATGCGCTTTACTCAACTACCACCTGACTCCTAAATTTTGAAAAACTGTCTTAAATGGACACTGGAAGTTTCATTAATTAAAGAGATACAATTAGCTTTAATAATTTTGAAAACTGACACTGTAATCATTGATAAGGTCTTTTAGCAGTAAATTACGATGTTCCACAAGGGAACTTGAAGAGTTGCTGAGAATGTGCTTTTGTCTGTCTACAGAGTGGCAGCAATTATGCCTACTTAGAGCAGCTGGAGAGCTTGTCTGCCAAGGGGCGCCCCATCCCTGTGCGTCTCGATGCCTTGCCCCAAGTGGAATCACAGGTAGCAGCAGCACGGGCGTGGAGAGAGCGGACTGGACGGACCTTTCTTAAGAAGAATTCCAACCATACACTGTTACAGGTAAAGAGCCACTTACTTCATGCCAACTTCATTTCTTTCCTGAGTAGTTCTGTATTATTGGTGGTGGTTTTCAGTTTACCAGGCCTTTGTTATTACAAATATTACCTATTAGGTAAAATCATATAGTTTTAGCTATTAGATAAAATTAAATGTTGGTGGTTTGGATAGACTTATTTCTTCTTCCTCTTGTGCTGTGTCCAGAAAAAACAATCATTGTGGCCCTTATCTGTCACTGTTCACTCTTGGGTTTAAACACTTTTCTGAAAACAAGTTCAAGTACTTGTTGCCCTTTTCATCTTGCACATTTGTACACAATAATGATAAATATAAGCTTTGGAATGAGGTAGTTTTATATTTGAACACTGACTATAGTTAGCAACCCAGTGTCCTTGGGCAAATTGTTTCCTGTTAAGAGTCTCAGTGTCTGCTTGCTTGTATAACGATGGACAGTAATGCCTACTTGAGACGATTATAACAAGAACTGAATTAGATAGTGTATATGAAGTCCATAAGAAAGTGCCCATTATCCATTGTCATCAAAACTGCTTGGTACTGGAACATGAATAGACATACTGACCAGTGTAATGGAATTGAGAGCCCAGAAGTAAGCCCCCACACCTACGGACATCTAATCTTTGACAAAGGTGCCCATACTATTAAATGGGGAAAACAGAGTCTCTTTAACAAATGGTGTTGGAAACAATGGGTTGAAACATGCAGAAGAATGAAACTGAACCACTATATTTTCACCAAATACAAAATTAAATTCCAAGTGGATCAAGGACTTGGATGTTAGACCACAAACTATCAGATACTTAGAGGAAAATATTGGGAGAACTCTTTTCTGCATAAATTTTAAAGACATCTTCGATGTAACAAATCCAACTACAAAGAAGAATATGACAAGCATAAACCTATGGGACTACATAAAATTAAAAAGCTTCTGCACAGTTAAAGAAACTACTATCCAAACCAAGAGACCCCTCACAATGGGAGACAATCTTTACATGCCATACATCAGACAAGAGGCTAATATATAAAGAACTTATAAATCTCAACAAGACAACAAATAACCCCATCCAAAAATGGGGTGAGGACATGGACAGAATATTCACCAAAGAAGAGATCCAAAAGGCCAAGAAACACATGAAAAAATGCTCCAAGTCTCTGATTGTCAGAGAAATGCAAATAAAGACAACAAAGAGATACCACTTCACTCCTGTGAGAATGTCATACATCAGAAAAGATAATAGCAGCAAATGCTGGAGAGGTTGTAGGCTCAAAGGAACCCTCCTACACTGCTGGTGGGAATGTAAATTGGTCCAACCTCTGGAGAACAGTCTGGAGAACTCTCAGAAGGCTAGAAATGGACCTACCCTATGATCCTGCAATTCCTCTCCTGGGGATATATCCTAAGGAAGCCAGCACACCCATCCAAAAAGATCTGTGTACACATATGTTCTTGGCAGCACAATTTGTAATAGCCAAAATCTGGAAGCAACCCAGGTGTCCCAACAACAGATGAGTGGCTGAGCAAGTTGTGGTATATATATATACATACAGACATACACACACACAATGGAATACTACTCACCTATAAAAATTGGTAATTTCACCGTTTTCAGCCAATTTTGGATGGAACTTAAAAAATTCATGTTAAATGAAATAAGTCAGAAACAGAAGGATAAATATGGGATGATCTCACTCTCAGGCAGAAGTTGAAAAACAAGATCAGAAGAGAAAACACAAGTAGAACCTGAACTGGAATTGGCGTATTGCACCAAAGTAAAAGACTGGGGTGGGTGGGTGGCTGGGGAGAATATAGGTCCAAGAAGGATGACAGGATCTAGTGGGGATTGTATTGTTATATGGAAAACTGGGAAATGTTATGCATGTACAAATTATTGTATTTACTGTTAAATGTAAAACATTAATTCCCGAATAAAGAAATAATAATAAAAAAAGAAGTGCCCATTATATGATGAGTGGCCAGTGAATGGTTCTTTTATTATTTTAGATAGCTGGGGTTTTTTTGTTTGTTTGTTTGTTTTGTTTTGTTTGTTTTTTATAATCAGAGCTCAGTATTTAATTTATATTTGTAGGTGCTAAGTCCTCGGACAGACATTGGTATTTATGGGAGTGGTAAAAATAGAAGGAAAAAAGTAAAAGAATTAATGGAAAAAGAAAAGGACCTGGACCTTGAACCCTTGAGTGATCTGGATGAAGGATTGGAAGAAACCAGAGACACAGCCATGGTGGTAAGTAATTATGCAGTACTTTTTTTTTTTTTTACTGTCCTCACTTGTGCTTCACTGCTGTGAGCTGACATTCAGATAGAGTCAGAGACAGAGGGAGAGAAGGAACAACACAGCACCAAAACCACCTCCATTGCAATGGGGACCAGGCTCCAAACTTAGTTGTATGCTTGGCAAAGCAGATGCACTATCCAGGTGAGCTACTACTACTGGCCCTGTGTAATGCTTATGTTTTCTTGCTAATTACACATTTCTCTGAAAATATATAATTTTTTTGTATTTGTGTTGAAGTGCGAAAAGTTTCCTCTTTCTCTAAATTTGTCTTTTCCATGTCTCAACTCTTTATTGCTGTTTTCATAGTTATTTTTCATAAAATGGTCCATAACTTGTTGAACACTGTTTTGACTAATACTGTGGTTGTTATTAAGTGTTTTAGTATTGTGGCTAGTAATAGGAGTGAATTTCTTTGTATAACTTTTTCCATTTCTCAGATTATTTTCCTAGTCTTGATTTAGTAATGGAACCACAGGGTTAGAATTTAATAGCATTACTGTTGCTCCTTTCAAAGTAATTATATCAACTTATTGATACTATTATTTCAAATATCTGCCTTTAATACAAGAGATTTATATATTAATGAGAGAAAGAGAGACTGAGAACATACCATTCTGGCATATGTAATGCCAGGGACTGAACTTGGGACTCATGCTTATGAGTTAAGTACTCTACCTACTGTACCACTCCTTGTACCACAATATTTGCCTTTTAGTAGTAACTCTCAGCAGTAACTCAAAAAATATTTATAGCTAATTAGAACTATCTTCCTACCTTCCTTCCTGTAGGAAATAACTTAATGTAGCTCTTTCTGCCTACAAATGATTCTTTTATGAGGCCAGTGGAAATGACTTTTCATTAGGGAGCCTACTTTACTTAACAAGCCAATCTTCCTAAACAGGTCGAATTGGAACTTACTTTAAAATGATTTCAAAGCTACCAAAATATATAAAGAGAATGCACTGACAATATTCCTGTAATTAAATTACATTTGCCCTTACTTTGTTGTTTTCTACAGATATGGATCAGGGGCTTGAACCCAGGTCCTTGTGCATAGGAATCTGTGTGTTTAACCAGGTGCACTACCACCCTGCCTGATGCTGTTCAACTTCTATATGCCTTAGGGAACTTGCCCTTAGGGAACAAATTATAACAGAATGGGAACTATATTATTAACATGTGTTAGACACCTCAAAGGGAGGCACTTAAAGGAATCTTACTCATCATTTATTTGATTAGTTGAGAATCTCCCCCCTTCAACCCCCATGAGGAAGCAGCAAGCCTGTACTACATCTGAAGACCTATTAGGGTCAGGCCCAAGTGTGCCAACTGAAGCACTGTGTTAATGTAGTTAATCCTTAAAACAGCAAAGCAAACTTAGTAGTAACCTCATTTTTCAGAAAGCCAGTGTCTCTGATCAGTAGTCCACAATGTAAGAGCCAGGCTGTAGTTTCTGGTGGCTTGACTTCAGGGATCACTGAGTGTACCTCATTTTCTACTGGGTCCTGCAGAAGAAGCCAGCGTTCTCTTTTGATGTTACTTGTTAAATATGATAGCACTCTGCCCATTCCACAGGCATGTATGGTACTTGCATGAAGCTCTGTGTTTAAAATTTGAGGAAATGGTTGGCAGCCATTTTACTGTCTTTTTATGGACAATGCTTTGTCACCATGGGCTACAATTTGGAGATGGTCCCTGAGGGTTTGATGGCTTGGAATATTGTACAGTGATGGCTTTTAATTAAATTTTGGTTTTATACAGGTAGCAGTTTTCAAAGAACGAGAACAGAAAGAGATTGAAGCCATGCATTCCCTCAGAGCTGCCAACCTAGCCAAGATGTCGATGGTCGACCGCATAGAAGAAGTGAAATTTTGCATTTGTCGTAAGACAGCCAGTGGTTTTATGTTGCAATGTGAGCTCTGCAAAGACTGGTTCCATAATAGCTGTGTTCCCCTTCCTAAATCAAGTTCCCAAAAAAAGGGGTCTAGCTGGCAGGCTAAAGAGGTAAAATTCCTCTGTCCTCTTTGTATGCGGTCTCGGAGGCCCAGGCTAGAGACTATTCTGTCACTCCTGGTGTCCCTTCAGAAGTTGCCCGTAAGGTTGCCTGAAGGAGAGGCCCTACAGTGCTTGACAGAACGTGCTATGAGCTGGCAAGACAGAGCACGGCAGGCCCTCGCCACAGATGAACTGTCCTCAGCCCTGGCCAAGCTCTCTGTGCTGAGTCAGCGTATGGTGGAGCAGGCTGCTAGAGAAAAAACTGAAAAGATCATCAGTGCAGAACTCCAAAAAGCTGCTGCCAATCCAGACTTACAAGTAAGTTTAAGCTTGTTTCTTTTACGATACATGCTTAGTAAATAGTGAAGTAAATCTGCCATACTGGTTGATTAGGAAAATAACATTGAGTTACTAGCAGCTTGATTACCTACATCACTTTCTTTTTATTCATAAACTTAAAAAGAGAGAGAGAGAGATTTACTTTAGGAGAGGGAGAAGACAACACCACTCTGGCATATTTGGTGCCAGAAGTCAAACTTGGGGCCATCCCATAAGTCCTGCACTCTACCCATTTTGCTGTCTTCCCAGCTGCAAGCAATAGCATTTTCTTTTACTATGTAAGTTATTTTAGTAAAATACTATCTGGAAATAAATTTCACACAATTATGGGTATCATAATCAAATAGTTCAGTGTATACTAACTACTGAGATCTGTCAGCTGTTCGTGTGTCCCTCACATTTGGTGGTCTAAGCACATGCTGATTGCCCATGTTTAATATGCCTGCGGTTCACCTTGAAATTGCTTGTTGTCTAGGGACACTTACCTAGCTTCCAGCAGTCTGCTTTTAACCGTGTGGTGAGCAGTGTTTCTTCTTCCCCTCGACAAACAATGGACTATGATGATGAAGAAACAGATTCTGATGAAGACATTCGGGAAACATATGGTTATGACATGAAGGTAATTTTCACATTGACAGGTTGTGTGTTTTCATACCTGAGCACTGGATTGTTAGAATAGCTATTTTTTTTTTAATTTACTTAACTTTGCATAGTGACTGATAAATTGGGAGGGAAGGGGAGATAGAGAGAAAGACAGACTTCTGCTTCACTCATGAAGCTTTCCTCCTGCAGGTGAAGACCAGGGGCTTGAAGCTGGTTCCTTTCACCTTGTAATGTGTGTGTTCAACTAGGTGTGCTATCACCTGACACCTTAAAATAGCTATTGGACCAGTGGTGTTTGAGGCCTGAAAATGGAGGAGATAGCTAGTCATCTATCTATATCAAATTTATAGTGATAGTACATTTTTTCAGAGCTCAAAATATGTATGTGTTGGTGAAACTTTTTTTTTTTTTTTAAAGATAGAACTGGGAAAAAAATATCTTCCTTATGGCTTAGAGAAACTACAAAAGTATACTTTAAAGTTACTGAAAGCTCTCTTGGCTGATTTCATATTCCTGCCCTCTCCCACCTCCTCCTCACTTGGGTTGTTAAAGTTGCTATTGTTTTAAGCTTAATTCTAGTGTCTTCTGTTCTAGTGTCTTCTGTTCTGCTTTCTCATCTGAATGATGCTGGATAGAATGCCATTCTGAGATGGGTGTTACTTAAGCCTTTGATTTGAATTTTCAGAGTTACTGCTGGAGTTAGAACAAAGTATCCACAGTAAGATTATTTTGGGGAGTTGGGCTGTAGCACAGTAGGTTAAGCGCATGTGGTGAGAAGTGCAAGGACCAGCATAAGGATCTCGGTTCAAGCCCCCAGCTCCCCACTTGCAGGGGAGTCACTTCACAGGTGGTGAAGCAGGTCTGCAGGTGTCTTATCTTTCTCTCCTCGTCTTCCCCTCCTCTCTCCATTTCTCTCTGTCCTGTCTAACAACGACGACATCAATAACAACAATAAAAAACAAGGGCAGCAAAAGGGAAAATAAATATTAAAAAAAGATTATTTTGATATCACACTATACCAGTGATGAAGAGAAAGTTTTGGCAAGTTTTTGTTGTGTCTTCTTTACCTTTTATTTTATTAATTTTATTAATTCATTTATTTTGCCTCCAGTGTTATTGCTGGGGCTTGGTGACAGCACCACAAGTCTACTGCTCCTAGAGGCTATTTTTTCCCTTTTGTTGCCCTTTTTTTTTTTTTAAATCGTTGTTGTGATTATTGTTGTTGTTGTTATTGATGTCATTGTTGTTGGATAGGACAGAGAAATTGAGAGGGAAGGGACAGACGGGAGAGATAGACAGATACCAGTCCTTGTGCTTTGTGCCATGTGCGCTTAACCCTCTGCGCTACTGCCCCACTCCCTTTTATTGTATTTCATGTCTGGCACAAGTTCTTTCTTTTTTACCTAGTAATGATAATAATGATCTGTGCAGAGACCCTGCCAGATTATAGTTAGTCCCTGATCCCTTTTGTATTATTTTTTTGTTGATCTGTTTAAAATTTATACTTCTCGGGTGCTGGGCAGTAGTGCACCGGGTTAAGCACATATGGCGCGAAGCACAAGGACCAGTGCAAGGATCCTGGTTTGAGCCCCCAGCTCTCCCCTTGCATGAGGGGTCACTTCACAAGTGGTGAAGCAGGTCTACAGGTATCTGTCTTTCTCTTCCTCTCTCTGTCTTCCCCATCTCTCTCAATTTCTCTCTGTCTGTTCCAGCAACAGCAGCAACAATAACAAGGGCAACAAAATGGAAAGGGTGGACTCCAGGAGGAGTGGATTCATAGTGCAGGCACCAAGCCCCAAAAATAATCCTGGAGGCAAAAAAAAAAAAAATTAAATAAAAAATACTCAATAGTGAGTTCATACTTTGATATGTGAAAGAACCAGGGTACATTGTTTTCCTACCTCTTATCTATTTCTTTTTTCTTTGTCTTTTCAGTGTGCGGATCAGGTAGGTACTATTCTTTCTTAGAGTATGAATCTCATCAGCATCAAAACTCTAAATATGTGAAATTAAAGCCGGTTACTATAGATGATTGCAGATCATTTGCTGAAACATAATTTGTTTCTTGATAAATATAAAACCAAGGAATATGTTTTAATTATATATATGATTAAACATTTAAGAAAAGTTGAAACTTGAACTAGCCTATTAAAATAAGCCTCTTGTTATTCTGGAGTTAATGACCTTTTTATTTATAAAGCTGTATAGGATGACGAGCAACTGAAAGAGAATGAAACTCATGCCAAGGAGAAGTTAACTAGCTTTCTTTTTTTTTTAATATTTATTTTATTTATTTATTCCCTTTGTTGTCCTTGTTGTTTTATTGTTGTAGTTATTATTGTTGTTGTCATTGTTGGATAGGACAGAGAGAAATGGAGAGAGGAGGGGAAGACAGAGAGGAGGAGAGAAAGATAGACACCTGCAGACCTGCTTCACCGCCTGTGAAGCGACTCCCCTGCAGGTGGGGAGCCAGGGCTCGAACCAGGATCCTTATGCTGGTCCTTGTGCTTTGCGCCACCTGCGCTTAACCCGCTGTGCTAAACCCGCTGTGCTACAGCCCGACTCCCGTTAACTAGCTTTCTATTTGAATGCTAGAATTGCCTGCTTGTCATAGCTTAGTTGCCTCTGGTGCTTGAATTGTTAAGTTTCTAGCACATTGAGAATTAATAACTACTGTAGAATTGCAAAGCAGGTTTGACTTTGCTCAAAAGCAGATTGGTAACCTGTGAAAGTAAAAACAAGTATTACGGTGACTTTATGGCTTGATCATAATTAGTTTGATGTGATTAGACAGGGTACTGTGCCCCCCCCCCCTCCTTTTTTCCTCTCAAAATTTGAATGGGAGTCAGCTAAGATTCTTTTCAGAGTCTTTCGTAGGAGGTGTTGGCAAAATAGAAGTTCATGATGGGTTTTATAGTGTTGTGTCTACTTAATGGCTTAGAAAAGATGGGCATGGTGGTATGACTTATAGTAATTAAAGGTCAAATTTGCCTTGATACTGGTATATTTGCATTAGAAAATTAGACTCTTGAATTTTCCCATAGAACAAACTGAGTAATTTATTTGCAGTTGGTTTTGGTGATTTTTTTCCCCCTCTCTTTCCTTTCGCATCCATGATTATGAACATAAATTCATTAAGAAAATTTGTTTATCCCCCACTGGTTAGGAACAAGAGTTCAAATACTCATTTAGTAATTTCTCTTTAGAAGTCCACTATGACAGAGTGGGGGAGGAGGAAGAGAGAAAGAGAAGGGGGCAGAGAAAGGGAGGGAGAGAGGACACAGGAATACTTACTTAGCTCTGGCATAAGGTGTTACTAGGGATTGAACCTGTAGCGTCTGATGCCTCAGGCATGCAGGTTGATGTTCTCATAGGCTGAGCTGTCTCTTCAACCCTGATTATCTCCTTTTAAGTCATGTTGTTTATATTTATTTATTTTCCCTTTTGTTGCCCTTGCATTTTTATTGATGTTATAGTTGTTGTTGATGTTGTCGTTGTTAGATAGGACAGAGAGAAATGGAGAAAGGAGGGGTACAGGGGGGAGAGAAAGATAGACACCTGCAGACCTGCTTCACTGCCTGTGAAGCAACTCCCCTGCAGGTGGGGAGCCAGGGGGTTGAACCAGGATCCTTAAGCCGGTCCTTGCGCTTTGCGCCATGTGCGCTTAACCCACTGCACTACCGCCTGACCCCTCCCCCATGTTGTTTACTTTTAATAAGACTCTAATCATATGCTTTTTATTTTGTAAACACATATGGTCATAACTATGTTTCAAAAAGGAGAGTATGAAGCAGTAATTGTGATCTTTCAGGGGGAAAAATTAAACACTCTAGATCTGCTTATTTTAGAGAAAAGAAATTAAGCACTTAGATTAGTTCCTTTTTCCTTACCCTTGTTAGTACTTGTATGGTCTAAGCTGTGGTGATAATAGGTTTGTCTTAGTCTTCCCACCAAAATACCAGAGCAGATGGAGTGGCATGTCTATATATAAAACATATTTCTCACTCAGAGACCAATTTTGCCATATCCACATATTTCCCATTAATTGCACAGAGCTAAAACTTTACTCCTCTGGGGAGAGTGCTTTATTTAGGTTTACTGTTTGTCAGTTTTTTTATTTATAAAGCCTGTGTGTCTTTCTATAAATTTATATATATTAATATAAAAGGTTATTATATTAATTTTGTGGAGCCAGAGCCTGCCCTGTGCATGTATTATTTCACCACTCCCCATCTGACTTTCTCAATCAGAAAGAGGGAGAGATGTAACTGTATTGAGTCTTCTTCCAGGGCATAGCACTCAAGGGTTCAAATCTGGACTACATACCTGGCAAGGTATACACCCTACCATTTGAGCTATCTCCATGTTGTTATTATTGTGCTCTACATTTAAAAAATATAAAATATTTTTATTTTTAAAATATAAATTATTATCTTTATTGGCTAGAGACAGACATTGAGAGGCAAGGGGATATCGAGAAACAGAGAGACACTTGTAGTCCTGCTTCACCACTTGCAAAGCTTTTTCCCTGCAGGTGGGAACTGGGAGCTTGAACCTGGTCCTTGTGCATTGTAATATGTGCACTCAACCAGGTGCACCACTACCCAGCTCCGTTTAAAAATATTTTTAAATGTGTCTCTTTAGCTGGCAGTAGTGCCCTTCCTGTTCTGTAATTCTACACATACATGCTTTCATAAAATACATAGTTGAAGGCTTTTTGTTGGCCCAGAAAAATAAATTTAAAATATATATATATATCTTCAGATGAGGAAGGGAAGACATAACTGAAGCTTCTTCAGTTGCCATAGTGCCTCACATACAGTGCCAGGACCCAATCCTGAACTGGGTTCATGGCAGTGTAGGCACCTTCCCATAAAACTATCTCTCTGACCGGATCTTGTTTTTTAAAAGTATTTATTTATTCCCTTTTGTTGCCCTTTTTGTTTTATTGTTGTTATTATTATTGATGTTGTTGTTGGATAGGACAAAGAGAAATGGAGAGAAGAGGGGAAGACAGGGGGAGAAAAAGATAGATACCTGCAGACCTGCTTCACTGCTTGTGAAGTGACTCCCCTGCAGGTGGGGAGCCGGGTGCTCAAACAGGGATCCTTACACCAGTCCTTGAGCTTTGCACCACCTGCGCTTAGCCCACTGTGCTACCAGATCCCGACTCCCCGGATCTTGTTTTTAAACACTTAATATTATACCAGGTGTTAGTGCACCTAGTAAAGCACACACTACAGTGCATAGGGACTTGGGTTCAAGCCCCTGGTCTCCATCTTCAGGGGGAAAGTTTCATAAATGGTAAAGCAGTGCTGCAGGGGTCTCTCTTCCTCTCCCCTGTCTGTCTCCCCCCTTGTCTCTCCATTTTTTTTCTGTCTTAAAAAATGAGGGGGTCAGGTGGTAGCACAGCAGGTGGGGCGCACATGGTGCAAAGTGCAAGGAATGGCATAAGGATCCTGGTTCCAGCCCCCGGCTCCCCACCTACAGGGAAGTCGCTTCACGTGCGCCAAAGCAGGTCTGCAGGTGTGTCTTTCTCTCCCCCTCTCTGTCTTCCCCTCCTCTCTCGATTGCTCTCTGTCCTATCCAACAACGAATGAACAACATCAACAACAACAATAATAACCACAACAAGACTACAACAAGAAGGGTAACAAAAGGGGAAATGGCCTCCAGGAGCAGAGGATTCATGGTGCAGGCTTTGAGCCCTAGCAGTAACCCTGGAGGCAAAAAAAAAAGGAACTAATATTATAATCTCTATATTTAAAAATTTTATTTTAAAGACTTATTTATGCGAGAGAGAATCAGAGCATCACTGTGTTTGTTGCATGCAGTGCTAGGGATTAAACTCAGGACCTCCTGTTTTTGAGTCCCAATATTTATCCATTGTACCACTTCCCAGACTGCAGTCTCTTTTTTTTTTATTTTATATTTATCTATTTTTTTCCCTTTTGTTGTCTTTGTTTTTTATTGCTGTTGTAGTTATTATTATTGTTGTTAATTGATCTTGTCATTTTTGGGGGGTTAATAAACTCAGCAGATTTATTTATTTAAACATTTTTTAAAAATTTATTTATTGGATAGAGACAGCCAGAAATCAAGTGGGAAGGGGGGGATAGAGAGGAAGAGAGACAGAGAGACACCTGCAGCACTGCTTCACCACTCATAAAGCTTTCCCCACCTGCAGGTGGGGACCGGGAACTCAAACCGGGATCCTTGCACATTGTAATATGTGCTCAACCAGATGTGCTACCACCCAGACCCTATTTAAGCTTTTTTTTTTTTTTTTTTGTCTCCAGGTTTATTGCTGGGGCTTGATACCTGCACTATGAGTCCACTGCTCCTGGAGGCTACTTTTTCTCTTTTGTTGCCCTTGTTGTTTTTCATTGTTGTTGTTATTGCTGCTGCTGCTGCTGCTGTTTTTGTTGTTGGATGGGACAGAGAGAAATTGAGAAAAGAGGGAAAGAGAAAGATAGACACCTGCAGACCTTCCTCACCACTTGTGAAGCTACCCCTGCAGATGGGGATCCTGCCTTGAACCAGGATCGTTACTCTGGTCCTTGTGCTTTGCGCCATGTATTCTTATCCCACTGCGATACCACCTGGCCCCCTATTTAAGCATTTTTTTCTTTAAATTTTATTATCTTTATTTATTGGAATTGAAAGAGAAAGGAGTGATAGAGAGGTAGTGAGAGAAATACTTGCAGCCCTGCTTCACCACTCACATAGCTTTCCCACTGCAAGTGAGGACCGGGGGCTCGAACCCAGGTCCTTGTGCATTGTAATATATGTGCTCAACCAGGTGCGCCACCACCCAGCCCACTATTTAAGCATTTTTTCACTTTATTTTATCTGATAGAACAGAGAAATTGAGAGGAGATAGGGAAAGAAACAGAGACAGCTATAACACTGCTTTATCACTCATGAAGCTTTTCCCCTACAGATGGAGGTTAGGGGCTTAAACCTGGGTCCTTGTGCATAGTAATACATGCACTTAACCAGATGTGCCACCACCCCTATAAACTTGACAGATTTATTAGATTCTTAAAAACCATAGTAGGGGAATAAGCAAAAAAATAAAAGACTGCATGAGTCACGAGTCTTTATTCATCTGTTCACCAGCTTTCAGCTTCCATAATATGGGGGTCCCAGGAGAAGTAGGGATGAGAGACCAGGAGCCAAGGGCAGCAAGCAGAAGAGACTAAGAAAGGGCTGCATTTATGTCCAGAGCCAAGCAGTAACACACCTGGTTAAATGCACACATTATAGTGGAAAGGACCCAGGTTCAAGCCCCAGGGCTCCACCTGCATGGGGAAAGCTTTACAAGTAGTGAAGCAGGGCTGCAGGTTGTGAAGCAGGGCTGCAGATCTCTCTCACCTTCCCTCCCTCCTTCCCTCCCTCTCTCCCCTGTCAATTTCTCTGTCTCTGTTCAATAATAAATAAAAACAAAAACAAACCAAGAGTTTACATCCTATGCAATGTCTGCCATATGCTAATCACCCACATGGCCCAGCCTCCCTCTTTGTAAATAGGTAAAACACAGAGTATTGGCAACAGAAGGGTAGATCATTTAGTCATAATTTTCTTGTACGTTTGTTGCCTGTGGATTATTTTTTGTACTTTTATTCTTTCTCAGTTGATGGTCATTGCTCTTTTTCTCTCCAGTGAACATTTCCTATCATAATGCCATGTATTTAACTTTAAGATAATAGTTTTAGTATTATATGTTAGTAACTTTTACCTGAAAGCCTGCCTTTAGCTTCTTATTATAAAGTATAATATTCCTTTCCATTTTTCTTTTAGGATACAGCCAGTGTGAAATCCTCCAGTAGCCTGGAACCCAATCTCTTTTGTGATGAAGAGATTCCTATCAAGTCTGAAGAGGTGGTGACTCACATGTGGACAGCACCTTCGTTCTGTGCAGAGCATGCCTATTCTTCTGCTTCTAAGAGTTGTTCTCAAGGTATACAGTGTAGAAACAGGCCAAAAATCAGTGAGGGGAAAATGGTATTAGTTAAGACTGAATCCCTCTTAGATATAAATTCTGGCCATTGATGCTAATGAATTCTGAAAATGTAATTTGTGTTAGGAAATGTCAGTCCCTATCTGCATTTCCTATTATTAGACAGTAACCTAAAAAATTTTACGTGGAACTCTGGTGATCTAGTCAGAAGAAATTTAGATGCCATCTAGTCTTACCAATAACATATCTAAAATTCCAGATAGGTAGATGTTGAGCTTCTTTATTACCAATTGTTGAGGAATTTGTTTCTTTAGGGAATTCATTCTTGTTTTGGAAAGCTTTGTTAGGACCTTCCTTCTTCCCTTCACCCCTCCCTTCTTCTCATCTCTGAGTCTTTACCACTCTGTGCCAGCTTTTCCAGATAGAGTGACCCAGAGGGAAAAAGGGAAAAACACAGTCAAAGCTTCAAGTACTGTGGGGGCTGGGCTTGAACTTGAGTTGTGTACCTGTCAGAGCAGTAGCACTGTCCAGGTGAGCTATCTTGCTGTTCTGAGAATTCTTCCTTTTCTGGTAGATAATTTCTCCATTACGGTCACTTTTCCCCAGTATAAATAAGATATAAATTTAGGTCACACTTCAGGAAGATGGAGAGCATACCTCTCTTCAAAGTAAACTTGAAGATCTTATGCTGTATTATTGTCAGTTCACTAAAGGCAGCTTTACATGAAAAGTGGAAAGAACAAGACCAGAGGGTAGTACCACCAGTAGTGCACAAAACTCTCCTGCTTAAGGCTTGGCAGTCCTGGGTTCAGTCCTGACCATGAGCCAGAGCTGAGCAGTTTTATAGTTCTCTTGCTCACTAATATAAACACATTAGTAAATATTGGGTATTTTTCTGCTTGTTTGTTTTTTTTTAAAAGACCATGGGGTAAGAAGTTCTTTGCCATTTCCCTTCCCCTTCAGCCTTAGCTGTATTAGTGGTGCCAGGGATCAAACCTTGGCCCTTTGACACACAAGTTCTTTGTGCTGCTGCTTCTGTCTCCTCAACCCTAGGACCAAGAATCAACATGGAGCCAAATATTTACTTAGTTTACTTTAAGCAAAAACTGTAGGCCTTGGAGTTCTATATATTTTTTATTCCCTCTTCTTTATTATTTTTATTTATCTATTAGATAGAGACAGCCAGAAATCAAGAAAAAGGGGGTGGTAGAGAGGGACAGAGATACCTGTAACACTGCCTCACCACTCACAAAGCTTTTCCTCTGCAAATGGTGACTGGGGGCTTGAGCTCTGCTCCTTGCACATTATAATGTTCACTCAACCAGGCATGGCACTACTTGCTCTGTTTTGTATTTGTTTTAAATTCATTTTTACTTCATGTTGACACAATGAATCCAGTTATCTAAACTAAGAGGAGATAGAGGAGGGGTTGTTTCCCTATTTATCTTGAATACTACATTTTCCTCAAGAGTTTTAATTTTTAGAAAAAACCTTACTTGTTTTTGGAAAGGTTCTAGCACTCCAAGGAAACAACCACGGAAGAGCCCTTTGGTTCCCCGAAGTCTGGAACCTCCAGTGTTGGAATTGTCACCTGGCGCTAAAGCCCAACTTGAAGAACTTATGATGGTTGGAGATCTCCTGGAGGTATCCCTGGATGAAACTCAACATATATGGCGGATTTTGCAGGCCACACATCCTCCTTCTGAAGACAGGTTCCTTCATATCATGGAGGTGTGGGTTTAAAGCTTATTTTAACAGTAGTTCTGAAACTATGTAGAATGCCCTTAATTCTCTGGAGGTACCATCAGTGCTAGCCAGGAGATGTCTGAGTGGGCAGTGCTATACCTGCTTTCTTCTAAGTGAAAGTAGTTCTGCTTTATGTTTTTTTCCTTAATATTTATTCCCTTTTTTTGTTGCCCTTGTTTTTTATTGTTGTAGTTATTACTGTTGTTGTTATTGATGTTGTCATTGTTGGATAGGACAGAGAGAAATGGAGAGAGATGGGGAAGACAGAGGTGAGGAGAGGGAGATAGACATCTGCAGACCTGCTTCACTGCTCATGAAGTGACTCCCCTGCCCGTGGGGAGCCTGAGGCTTGAACTAGGATCCTTATGCCAGTCCTTAACACTTTGCACCACCTGCGCTTAACCCACTGCACTACCGCCTGACTCCCTGCTTTATGTTTTTCTTGATTAAATTTTTATGTAATATTTAGTTGAAAAGTTTTCTGCCTAAAAGCAAGGGAGGAATGAAAGTAACCAGTTTAGAATAACAGGCTCCATTGAAAGGTTCAAAGTAGAGGAAAAATGGTGGTTTAAGAAAAATAATAAGTAGAAGTTGAGTGAAATGGCAGAGTCCATATTCATAGATACTGTTGTGTACAAGTTTGTGATTTATATAATCTTTTTATATCTAAGACCTCACCTGATCCACACCACAGTGGGAGGGAAAGGGTAGATAGGGTGCATATTGAGCCTGTTCTGCATTTTAATAAAACAGAGTGAAGGACACTTGCCTATGGTCAGACATCTAGTAAAATCAATAGACCATCTGGATACTGACTAGTATTTTGTCATTATTCTCTTCCATTCCATATTTCCACATGATGGAATGATACAGTGTTACCAGCTGTTTACAGATATATTTAGCTATCTATAGGTTTTTTTAAAAATACTATATTTTTAAAATGTCTTTGTTTTTGAGATAATCTTAGCTTACCATCCTATGTGTTTCAGAAGTATAATTTTCACCTCAAAAATGTTGTTACCCCACTCCTACCAGATGACCAGTATCCCTCCACCAAATTCTACTGGCTTCCTCCCCCTTGAGCCTCCTCCCCTTTTGTTAACCATAGCTCTACTCTCCATTTATACATTTTGCTCACTTCCTATGGGTGAAGCCATTCTATTTTCATTTTATGTGAGTCCCTTCAATATTTCTTGTATATGACAGTGAATTCCTTCACTTATTGTGTATCTGAAAAACTCTTCATGCCTCCTTCAAACCTGAGTGATAATCTAGTGGGATAAAGGAAGGCTTTTTCCACTCAGAACTGTGAATATGTCCCGCCCATTTTTTGGCTTTACAAGAGCTTCCATCGAGAAATCAGCTGACAGTCTTGTGGAAATTCCTTTGTAGGAGATTCTTTGCTCTTTTCATGCAGCCTTCAGAATTACCTGTGTCTTTGAGCTTTGCTAAATACCTTAAGACTTTATTGTGATATAAAAGAAAATTTACATTTTAATCCTTTCTGAAGTGTGCAGTTCTTTTGTTTTAATTGAATTTGTGATGTGTTATGCAACTATCACCACTACTTGTTGCCAGAACTTATTCAAAGTATTTCGTCTTAGGAATGGGGTTGGGAAACAGAGCACCATTTCATCAAATGCAGTGCTAGGAGTTGAACTCCTCACACAAGCAGGGAATGTACTCTTGTCTGTGAACCAGACTACCCAGTGATGTTAGAACTTACTAAAATATAAAGTACACTCAGTTAATAACAAGTTCCTTATCCTCTTTCTCATAGACTATGACAATCTCTGTTCTACTTTTGTCCCGTAAAATTTCCTATTCAAGATGCTTCTTTATTAGTAAGTCTGCTTTTTAAATATCTTACTTTAAAATTGTCTCCAATCTCTCTCTCTCTTTCTCTCTCTCTCTTTTTTTTTGAAAGGATGATAGCATGGAAGAGAAACCATTGAAAATAAAAGGAAAAGACTCTTCAGAGAAGAAGCGGAAACGGAAACTAGAAAAGGTAGAACAGCTTTTTGGAGAAGGAAAACAGAAGTCCAAGGAATTAAAGAAAATGGATAAACCTAAGAAGAAGAAATTAAAGTTAAGTGTAGAAAAGTCGAAGGAACTGAACAAGCTGGCCAAGAAACTAGCAAAGGAAGAAGAGAGAAAAAAAAAGAAAGAAAAAGCTGCTGTTGCTAAGGTTGAACTTGTTAAAGAAAACACTGAGAAGAAGAGAGAGAAAAAAGTACTGGACATACCCTCAAAATATGACTGGTCAGGAGCAGAGGAGTCTGATGATGAGAATGCTGTGTGTGCAGCACAGAGCTGCCAGCGGCCCTGCAAGGACAAGGTGAGTCCTCCTCGGCACACACCCAGCGAGAGAGGGCCAGGAACAAGCCTACTGGAGACAGGTTTGATCAAATGACAGTCTCTTTGACTCCAGAATTTTGGGCTGCCAGAGCAAATGTTTTCTATAAACTGTTTTGAACAGTATGTCTAATCATCTGCTTAATGACTGTAAGATCAGAGAGCCATGTGCATTCATACCCTGGGCAGTGGTGCTTTTCATCTATAGTTGGCTTCAGAGTTTCACAGTTCTGTGCCTTGCCTGTCAGATGACTTGGAGGATTAAGTCCCTTGTTAGTTACCCGCAATGGCTTGAAAATAGCTTGTATTTTAAGAGCTGTGGCAGATTGCAACAAAATTTGTTTTAAAGACCTAAAACTAAGAGGTTAAGTTTGGTCTATGTCTTTATTACACTCAGGCCCATGTGTACATTTTCTGAAATAGTGTGTGATTTTTTTTTTTTTCCAGATCCATTACAAGTAAGGCCTTTAAAGGTATTACAAAATTTCCACCTGTAAATGCAAGAGAGAAAGAGAGAGAGAGATAACATAGCACCACCCCTGGTATATATGGTACCAGTAATTGAACTGAGGGCCTTGGACACACAAGCTTTGCACTCTGGCACTGAACCACCTTTTAGGCTGCAAGTCTCAAACATGTAATAGCTGTGTGATGTTCACTTATTAGCTAACATATTAGAAAGTTCTAGAAAAAAGAGCAGTCAGCTTTATGGAAATTCCCAGTTCACTAATGACTAGAGGCATCTACTGTGGTTCTCACAAAGATTATTAGTAAATTCATAGTTTTTGTTTTATTTGGGACAATATTTAGAATTTTAATAGCTTCTCAATTTGAATATATGAACAGAATTCATATAACTGCATCATCATTTCCTGCTAAGTCAAATGCTATGTTAGAGTTTGGGGGATCACTGTCATCTGGTTCTTCATTTTACAAATGATGAAGCCAGGATTCTGAAGGTAACTGATTGGACCACAGTCACAGAACTAGTGACAAAGCTAGGAATAGAACCCTTGTTCCCCGGCTTCCCCAGAACATGTTTTTTTCTCCCAGCAAAACATTCAAAAACTAAATGACACATTTAAATTATACTTATGAGAGGTTATTCACTTATTTCTAGAAAATATATGAACGTAGTAAATAAATTACAGTGTAATATGTACAGGGTAAAATGCATATTCCATAGTTTAACTTTTTAAGAATTGTGTCCTATCAGTGCATTTCCTATATAGTTTGTTTTATATCATTGTCCTAATGTTTGTTTTTATCTTTATTTTAGAAGCATATTTCTATATTATGAATATTTAAAGCAATTTTAATAGATGTTTATGCTTGTGTTATTTTTATCTTTCATTTTGAGTTTATATGCATTGAACCTCTTAATTTACTGATGGAGGGTTAGCTGTTGTCCTTTGTCCTTGTACTAAATTTTGTCAGTTTCAGGACTAGCAGCAAGATCTGTGATATTTCTTTTTCAGGCTGTCCTGTCATCCTGCCTATACTATTTATATCCATCATGAACCCTTGCCTTCTAATTTTCCTTCTTTTCACTTAATAATCTCTTTCATTGCTGTTCAACATTTTATATATAGTTGAGTTAATCTATTATTCCTGTTACCTTCCTGTAGTATATATAAACACTGCAAACAATTATTTTCTCATCTGCCTTAAAACTATTCAAGTAACACACGCCTGATTACTCTGAGGGTTATGAGAGTAAGGTGAGATAATCTATAAAAAATGCTTGTTTGCCCTAAAATATGTAAACGTTAAGATGTGATCATAATTTTTAAATGATTTCTCACGTAGGTTTTTTTTTTTAATCTAGAAAGTCATTTACATTTTTAAAAGATGTGTTCATGTGAGAGAGAGGGAGAAGGAGGGAGACACACACACACTTAAAGCACAAGATTGAGTTTGGGACCCCGTGTTTATAAGCTGGCACTCGTAGTCTGCTCGTCCACATTTTTATGGAGCAGAAAAGTTGTATTAGCTTAGTATTCAGGGCAAGTGTGTGTGTGTGTGTGTGTGTGTGTGTGTGTGTGTGTGTGTGTGTGTGTGTATTTCAGATTATTTACTAGTGTGAGGGGGAAATGAGGAGGGAAGAAACTAGAGAGAGGGGAGGAAGAGGGGCAAGAGAGAGAACAGATACATACCAGAGCATTATTCTGGGGGCATGCAATGCTAGGGATTGAATTTTGGACATCATGCTTGTAAGTTCATTACTTTTTCCACTTCATTACCTCCCAGGCATGTCTTATTTTTAAGCCATGAAAAACATATAGGGCCAGGGAGACAGCATAATAGTTCTACAAAAAATTTTCATGCCCAAGACTCTGAGGCTCTAGACTCAATCCCTGCAGGGGAGTCGCTTCAAAGGCAGTGAAGCAGGTCTGCAGGTGTCTTATCTTTCTCTCCCCCTCTCTGTCTTCCCCTCCTCTCTCCATTTCTCTCTGCCCTATCCAACAACGACGGCATCAATAACAACAACAATAATAACTACAGCAACAATGAAAAAACAACAAAGGCAACAAAAAAGAAAATAAATAGTAAAAAATTAAATTAAAATAAAATTATGTATATGAGCAGTTAAAAGTGAGCCTTAAGTGTCATTCATTCACTTCTATAAATGAAAGAAACGGGAGTCGGGCAGTAGCGCAGCGGGTTAAAGCGCACGTGGCTCAAAACACAAGGATTCCGGTTGGAGCCTCCGGCTCCCTACCTACAGGGAAATCGCGTCACAGGCGGTGAAGCAGATCTGCAGCTATCTGTCTTTCTCTCCTCTGTCTTCCCCATCTCTCTCCATTTCTCTCTGTCCTATCTAACAGGGATGACATTAATAACAACAATAATAACTACAACAACAAGAAAAAAACACAAGGGTAACAAAAGAGAAAATAAATATAAAAAAATTTAAAAAAAGAAAGAAACTTAGAGAACGTTGTATTTCTATAATGTATTTGATTTAAAACTTTATTTCATAATTGTAGTGCTTCTCCAGGCTTGTTGCTAACACTAGTTTTACTAAATAAAGTGTGTATTCCTTTAAAAACTTTGTAAAAAGTTTTACAACTTTCTCAATTTGAGTGTAGTGTTTCACTAAGAAAACCAAACCAATACACAACACACAGCTTCAGAACAAAATGATGTCAAGTAAAGAATGTTTTACGCAGACAAGTATAACTTTTAGGTTTTATTATGTCTAGCAAATGTATATTTACCTTTTTTCCTAACCAGTATTTACTATTGGGCTGTCAGAAAAGTCATTTCTGCATAGAAAAAACATGACACAACTTCTGACAGCCCAATGCTAACCCCCCATTGTGCAGATTGAGAAAATCTGAAGAACTACTTAAATGTACCTTATCTCAGTTTTAAAGATATTTTAAAAAGAGAAAGATATGTGATCAGGATAATGTAGGTTTTAATTTTAAAAGTTCATTATAGAATTAAAGCTGAAATTATTTCAAAAATAATTAACTATTTTTGAGAAAAGTAGCTTTAAAATTCAGGATCTTTTCCCTCCCTGAATCATGTCCCTTTCATCTAGTCTTAATGGTACCAAGGTTAGAACAAGTTAACTCAAAAGAACATATTCTTTGGAGCTATAGTTACCATTTTTTTCATTTGACTTTCTTTTTAAAAAGATGTTTATGTATTTATGAGAGTTGGAAGGGGAGAGGGAGAGAGAGAGAGAAACCAGAGCCTCACTCTGCCCCATGCCATGCCAGGGAGTGAACGTGGGACCTCAAGTTTCTGTGCCACCTTCTGGGTCATAGTTTTTTTCTGATTAGGATAAATATTTAATAATCTTACTTATGAAAATAGCTGCCTTCTCTGTTTCCTCCCTCCCTCCTCCCCATTTAAGTGGACTTTTTTTTCTTACCGCAAGAAGTTTGGCATGACAAATATAGAGACCATGTTTATGACTTTTATGTCTCAACTGTTACTATTTGTGAACCTTTCTGGTATGTAAAAAGTATTGTCTCAGCTAAAGTGTCTATATTATCAGTGACATCAATAGATTTTTACCAGTAAACAGCTTAGCACAGATAATCAAAGGTTGGAATAACTAAATGTGTGTATGTCAGCTAAGTTTGCACACATAAGTTGTGGGGATGCTGATACAAAGTAACCAGCCATCTGTCTCAGTCTGCCTGAGTGGGGTCCTGGCTTTAAGTACTGGGACTCCTGCATAGTGGCAAGCCCACCAGTCCTGTACAGCCGCGTAGGGTTGGTCAGTTCATGGTCAGAGCACCAAAAAATAAAAAATAAAAATAGACACGGATTATGAACACATTATACCTCACTAAATGAATTGCCTTAATTTTCCAAATCTGACTTTTGAGAGAATCCTTGATAGGCATACTGAATCCCAAAATTACATGACTTAGTCTTATTATTGACAAAAACAAAAGAAACAAGCAAACAACAACAAAAAACAACCTTTTTTTCATGGCAGCACTGAGGATCACATGGATGTGCAATACTACCAACTGACCTCCTCAGACCAGTTTTCTCTTTTATTTTTTTTTCAATCAGAGCACTGCTCAGCTCTGGTTTATTATGGTGCTAGGGATTAAACCCTGGACCTCTGATGCCTCAAATACAAAGATCTATTGAGCTATTAATGACAACAGCTCCCTGACCTACCCAGTTTTGTTTTTTTAAAGATTCAATCTATATAGAGAGATAGTTTTAGCTGCTCAGTGTTTACTTACACACACACCCACACATCCACCCACCCCAAATGACCGCTTCACTACCCATAGAGTTCCCTTTGATGTTGATCATGGTGCTCCTTTCATTTTTGAACAGTAATAAACTAAGAAATAAGTATATGCAGTTTCAAATATTTCTACTAAAAATATATGATTTATAGCAGAATATAAAACACCAAGCTAAATTAGTCCCTCTTGTATGTCTCTATTAAATAGGCATTTTCACAAATCTAAACCTGGTATCCCACCTGTACTATCGTGTTAAATCTCCTATCAGTAATATTTAAATAGTTTATGAATGTGAAATCTTTAATGATTATTTTTGTGATTTGAAAACATATCTCCCAGAAATAACAGAACGGAAAGTGAATATTCTGACTCAGTAATACAATTTACTAGACTTTTTGTTGTTCACTTTTCAAGCTCCTACATACATATTTTTCCCCATCTCAGCTTCTTTATAAACTTTAATTTGCTTTGTGGTCCTGTGGAGCTTTTTAAATAAAAGTTGAGCTGGAATTGATTGATAGCTCAGTGAACATGATAACAGAAATCAGTAAGAGAAGGACTGTTGCTTCCCTGCTAGGTCATTAGGACAAATTTTTTGTCACCCATAGGTTGGGTTACAGTGTGCAGATGAAATGTCTCAAGAAGAGCTTATATATTTCCATAGTGGCAGGAGAGCCAGAATCACAAAAGGGAAAAGCCCCCCCCCCCCCCCCGTTTTGGAAAGCTAAAGGGTACATATAATGCAGAATTAGATTTTTTAAAAGACGGACCATTTTTCTTGGCAAAAAATACTGATAAAATGATAACTGCCTTATACCATGGACTGCATTATGAGTGGGGCTAACAAAAGGACTTGTGGTGGGGTTGGCATCATAACCAGGACAGTTACAGAAACAAAAACGATTTTAGGAACAAATTATTGAGTGACTCTAAATCTTTAGCAGTCAATATTACAAAGTGCTATTGGTGGTCAGATTTAAGCTTTCTGAGAATTATCTGGCTGCGAGCAGAAATATAGGCTTGTGGTTGATACCCCTGATATCCTAAGCTTTTAGGTGTTGCATAGGTCTCAGTTACTCTTTGCACAATATGGAATTCTGGTCAAGTTGTATGTGCATTTTGAAAAAAAGTTCTGCGGGCTGCTACTTCAAGATCCAGAACACATTATGTGAAGTAGGATAATGAGTAGAGCCACGAGGTTGATTACTGTAAAAAGTGCCTCCAATATACCAGACAGTGAGCTAAACAGATGAGGAAATTGAGCCTTGATGAGGTTAAATGACTACTTCAGAACTTTAGCTGAGTTCAGTAATACACACACACACAAACACAAACACACACAATGTTGTCTAAAGATCTAGAACTTGAGTATAGGAACAAAGAAAGTAAGCATATTTTCACAAATGATTTTTCCTAACTTTTCTACAACACTAAAACTACTAACATGGCCATCACTTTTTTTAATCATAGTATATGGAAACTAATTTGAAAACTACTCACTGTCACTGAGTCTAATTTACCTACCTAAAACTTCTTCCTCTGCTTGTTCTAATAAGCTATAGAGGTGCTTATTAGATATCTTTGTATTCTTATTACTTTACTCTGATAGCTGGCAAAACTTACTGTTTTAATTGGCTTTGTATGTTGCCATTGAGATGCTCAGCTTCTATATCCAGGACAGATAGAGTAACTCTTAATCCTAGAGACTTTCCTCTGCCATGTTATCAACTGGAGAAATTACTATTGTCTCCCTCCAGATATAAAAGTGAAAAGTCATGTTCTTGTTATCTCTAGACCCAAAGCTTAAAGTCACCAAACTCAAGTCCTTTTCTAGTCTCCTACCATCACCGTATTCTGAAGGGTCAAAGTTATTCTGGCATCTGCCACTGGCCTGTCCAATTTTTGAGAAGAATTTGAAACTCCAGAATGATCTATTGACCTATGTCTTGTCTGTTTTAATTGGTTAACGTGTGAGATTTGACCTCTGATATTTGCTAACTTTTTATAGGGAGTTGTATTTGTAACGGAAGAAGAGAAGAATAAAAAATAGTAGTTTTAAAAGTGGCCTATGTGACTGCTTTTCTAAAAAGGTATTTAATGCTCTTAGTACTTTGGCTTATCTCTTTGAAATAAAGCTAATACACAGGATTGCCTTCACATTGTTGTACACTTCCTTTCTTGATTGATAATTACATTGTTTAGAGCCTAGAAATTTTTAATAATAGCTAAAAATACTTGGCTACTCTATTAGAAGTTTCTTTTTTTTTTTTTTTGTCAAGTGTTTCTCAAACATGTTTCTGCCTCACAAGGAGTCCCAGGTATTTATGAGGTAATGGAGTACCTAAGAGGCCTAATTTTATGGACTTATTATGACAAAAGTATAATTTGGGAGTATTAACTTCCCAGCTTCTTTGCATAAAAAATAACCCAATAAAAAACTCATTGTCTATTTCTAGATATCTCAACTATTTGCTATCATTTAAGCCAAGAAAGCTCTTTGGTTTGTTTTTATTCTAAGCATAGTGCTTATGTAACATAAGCATTCCACAATCTTGTCTCCTACAGGTAGACTGGGTGCAGTGTGATGGTGGCTGTGATGAATGGTTTCATCAAGTTTGTGTGGGTGTATCTCCAGAAATGGCTGAAAATGAAGACTACATCTGTATAAACTGTGCAAAGAAGCAAGGGCCAGATAGCCCAGGTCAAGCGCCACCTGCTTCCTTCATAATGAACTACAAAATACCAGTGGAGGACCTCAAGGAGACCAGTTAGCAGTTGCTGGGTTAAAACCAGTTAGCAGTTGCTGGGGAAAAACGGACTACAGTGAGACCTTAGTCATCAATTAGAGTGGTATAGAGCCACTTGAATATTGCTTCCAAAGACGAATGGCCTTCAGAGCAAGCCCTATTAGCCAACTTCTCTTTGCATGGACTGTGTGGTCTACATTCTTTGTCAGCACATCTATGCAGGAGGGTGTCCTCTTTGGCAAAGCAGCCAAGATTGCAATTCATGTCTCCTCCGAGTATGTTTGCTACGGTAAACCCAAACATCGATTGATGGCCGGGATGGCTGGTGGGTATTACTGTGGTGTGGGACTTCACAGGGCATATAACGTGTGGCTTATAGCCAGTTGATATTACTTACAACCTAAGGGCTGCACCATCAGGAGGTGCTGATGGCTTGGATCACAGTAGTTGGATAGTTGGAGAGGAGTCAGTACCGCATACCTTCCACTATTACCTGACATTTGATGCCGTTTAGCTGTAACTAGAGGAACAGGGCTGAAGTCATTCTTGTTAGAATACAGGATAGTAGCACAGTCTGTAGACCATGGCTACTTGTGTAACGCCCCCCCCCCCAAAAAAAAAAATCCCAAATGAGAGGCAGATCACTCGACTTTCTGTCTTCCTGAGGAGGAGGTCAACTAGTTGAGAAATCTAACTAGATTGAATTCTGAGGAGAACTTACTTCAAGGCAAGGAGCCTCGAGTTGTCTTACTGCCTTAGGTCTCCATTATACAGAAGAGCAGGCACATGGACTGAGGCCTCTGCAGAAGGGGATATGTCAGAGTATTTTACTGAGCCACAGTGATGCATGTTTTTTGGGGAAAGCTTCACCCACAAGTATACCAGATACCGCCAGGCTTCAGGCATGGCCATGAACAAGACCAGCAAATAACAGCTTTTCTGCCTTGCAGCCCTGACCCCTGTGCCTGCTGTCTCCAGTTCTGGTGTTTTCCGCTTGTGGCCACAGCAGATGCTGTTGGGTGAGACCATGGCTTCATCAGAGGATGTGGGGTTTGTCATACCTCTGGGTGATGAAGTTGTTTTAGTAAATCCATTTTTAAAAAAAGAAAAAAGGACTTGTTTTTACTTTTTTCTAAATGTCTCTGACTACTGACTGTTCTATAAATAGATTATTTTTCCTTTTTTAATATACATATATGAATATATAAATATATATTTACTGTTACCAGCAGCATATTGACAGAGTTTCAGCATCAGGAAATCCATTTGGGGGCTTGCTTTTTCATTTTTGCTTTTTAATAAAGAAATGCCATTCCTTCCTTGTAGTACAAGGAACTAGCACTTCCCTCCCTATCCTAGACTGACTGAACCTGACATTTCCCACCTCCTTCTGTTCAGATGGATAATAATATTTCTGTTGTGTTGGGACTTGTCCCTGTCTATTGGGAAAATTTGGGTCATATCTGTGTTGGCCATTTTTGTTTTGTATGTGAATGTTTGAAACTATGGTGCTGTGTCCTCTTCTCTCCTGTTCTCTATTCTTGTAAGGTGTTAGATAAGCTGTGTGGGAACTCTTATTAGATGGGGATTAACTTTTGGAAAAAAAAGAAAAAAGAGAAAAAAAAAAGCCCTAAGCAAACTAAACATAGTGTTCTGTCTTCACTATCCCTTGTTCCTTTACTTTAGTTTAAAAAGTCTGTGGTTAGACTTAAATTTATCAGTTTTCCTTTGGGAGGGGGGGATGTGGGGATAGCGAGAGTAGGTTGGTCATAAATAAGCCTCTTCCCTCTTAGTCCCAGTCTCTTAAAGTCTTCTAGTAACTAGAAGTGAAATGTACTGTCCAGTTACAGCTTGAGTGGGTATGAGATTTAGCTCAAAGGACATCTTACTGGAAAAAAAACAGAAACTTTACTGTAAAACCAGTTTTAGTAAACATTTCCCTATGATTCATACATATGTTTTAGTCACTCTCTTTAATAAAATGTTTTGAGTGTTTTGACTCACTAAGAGGTGCGTATGTTGAGATCTCATCTCAAGTGTTTCAAGAATTCAGAGGATATCACAAGGCAACTAGTTAACCGACTTGTAATTTTTATTTTGTTAAAATATATGAAGCTATCAGTTAATAATTTCATCTGGTTGATGATAATAAGAAAGCACTTTTTGTTTTTCTTTTTGCTTTTTGGTGTTCTCTATAAAAGTACTGTCACAGTTGTGGTTGAAATTTTGTTTTTCATTCTTAGTCACCACTAACTACTTGACTCTCAGTGAAAAAGGCATATGGATGCTGAGAAAGGTGACTGTTGGGTAGATATGGTGGCTATTTAAGAAGTAATTTATGTCTTTAGTGTAGGGTATTTGTATGACTGTACAAAGAACAATGCAAGGTAATCTGCCTATGTATCCTCTAATATTCTGAAACTTAAGAGTCATCATTTAATTGGTACTTTGAGATTTTTCTGTATTTGAAAACACCACAGAGGAGCTGGTCTGACACTTGACCCTCCACTTATTAGACCAAATGCTAAGAGGAACAGATGAAAGAATTTTGGGGTGGGGGGAATTAACACTGAAACCTACAATTTTGGAATTAAAGAAGTTAGAGTTATGCATTTAGAGATAAGCTTAGAGGAAGTTGCTTGTTTACCTCTTAATTTCTTGTTTATTATTCAATATTTTATACTACCATTTGGATTTAAATGTACTTTTTACATTATCTCAATTTTATTTTTTCATCATTGGTATTTTAACTTTTATGTTAATTATCAAAAGTCCTTATTTTCATTATACACTATTTTGACTAAGGAAAATTGAGAAGGAAAATTGGCAGGTCTTTGATATTCTCTGTAAGCCTCCAAGTTGATAGCCAGCCACTATGTTGGGGCAAGGAGAACATCTCCTTCATCGGTCCTGCAGCAAAGCCGTAAGAGAGGTGAGTGCTGGTTTACCTTACTGAACGAACTACTGCAACTCAGCTTTGCCCTGCATGGTTCAAACTTGTGCCTCAGTGAAATCACAAATCACTGTATGTCATGCTTTGAATTATTGAAAATGCAAACATTAAATCTGTGATTGCCCACAGTGTACTTTCATAGTTAAACAAGACAAAACAAGAAACTACAAAAGCCAGTGGAGCTTTACGTTTGGGATGATTTTTCACTTGTGCTTCTCTCTTTTGTTGTTCTGTTTTTGTCTAGAACAAGTGTTCAAGGAATATTTGTTTGTTTGTTTTTTCACCTTGGTTTTTAGATTCTGGATGCTGTTTGTTGCACATAAAAGAAAAACCCTGCTTGTCCATGTGTTAATGTTGTGTGGTTATCATCCAGTATCTGAAATAGGGATAGCAAAAGCTGAGAAAGACTTTAAAGGAGATTATTCACTTTTCAAATGGAAAAGCGGCAATTTAAAGTAGGCTCTGAAAATTAGGAATTGCAAAAGAAGCCATTAAATCCTCACGTATAACCAGGGTCAGTAAAGGCGTAGGGATGAACTAGCATCCCAAGTGCATAGAAAGTTTTGTTTTGTTTTGTTTTTTAGTAGGTCCTCAAGTACACATTTCTAAAAGCATATCATTACTAATCTGGACTTGAATGTGCCAAGTGTTACAACATGAGGAAAGAAAGAATGGGGTTAAAGTGGTTTGGAATTGCCATCTTCTTTGCCTGGGAACATGCCCAGTCACCACTATGCAACGGATGACGTGCTGGGAAAAACATGGTGGCTTCTAAAATGACTCCTGCATAGCTTTACTCTTGCAGTACTCCAAGATTTCTAAATAGGAATGTCTCTTGTAAACCTCAGTGGGGACACACACCCCCATTAACTATTATTCCCTTACATATTTATTTACTTGTTAGTGACATTTAAAAATGATAGGGGTATTAATTTGCCAGAGTTTTTGGTGGTGCCTTATGAAAAGTATAACTTGATTTCTTATTCTTTGAGCATGTTTTGTGTTCCTTTGATTTCATGAAAGTATTAGATTTGGTTATTAACATTACATCTAAAAAATAATAAAAGTTTGTGTGTGTTCAGATTACCCCCTTACTTTGTCATTTACATTGGTTGGTGGCAACTTAGAGTGACAACCAGAGTTTTGAAATGAGCATTAATGATCCTAAGAACTAGCAAATACATGAAAGCCTCTTTACCAGTGCCAAAATAGTTTCTAATACTGCTTTTGCTCTCCAACTGTAAAATAAACGAGACTCAATTTGACCAGTGATCTATCTGATCTACCTATTCATTAATCCAGTGGTGGCCAATTTACATTCCCCACCATCTTGAGCCATTAATCTTTGCAGAAAACCCAATGATAGCAAAAACAAGGAAATGCATAACAGGGTTTTCTTGTTTTCTCCTATGTTTTTTCCCCTCTGAGTTCAGTGCTTGAAACTACTTCAAACTACAGCTTCAGAGAGGAACGTTTATTTCCTCACTGCCAAAACTACTAGGTCATGGAGGCATGAAGGACAAGTCATCGCTGAGAGTGTAAAGGCCCTGCTTGCTATGAAAGCAGGCTTGCAATAATGTGTGTGGCTGAGGGTGTGTGTGTGTTGGGAGGGAGACTTGGTGGGAAGGACAAGGGAAAAAAACCTGTTCATCTTTTGTTCAGAACAACAACAAAAAAGGACACCTGATATTTATAAGGCCCCCCCTCCTTTAATAGATCACTCAATATAGAGTTCCATCTTTAATAGGTCACTTAGTATATTCACGAGGCTAATGTCACAGTTACACAAATTTCACGTTGCCTCATGATAAATATTAGCACACCATATCCTCCAGTGGTAAATTCTGTTTCAAAAATCTATGTGATCTTCCAGTTTATATCCAGCATCTTTTAGAACGTGGGCATATATGGTTGGTAATAATAAAATGAAGGTCTAAGAATTATGCGCAGAAAGCTTTATGTTTTGCCTCCAGGGTTGTGGCTGGGGCTTGGTTCTTGCACTGTGAATCCACTGCTCTTGGCAGCCATTTTTCCCCATTGTTGTTGTTATTGTTGCTGCGGTTATTTGGATAGGACAGAAAGAAATTGAGAGAGGAGGGGAAGACAAGAGAGGAGACAAGGAGGAGAGAGATGCCTGCAGACCTGCTTCACCACTTGCGAAGCAACCCCCTCTGCAAGTGGGGAGCCGGGGGCTTGATCTGGGATTCTATGCAGGTCCTTGTGCTTCATACTTATGCACTTAACCCGGTGTACTTCACCTTTGAGAAGTTGATGATATAAGAAGAAAACAACACAAAAGGGTCTGGTTGGGAGACGTGGTCATGGAGTAACAAGGAACAGAACCAGTCTCTCTCCAAACAACATATTTACAACTGTCGAACTTAATAAAACTCACCAACTATAGCTGAGATGTCTGTGAAAGCACCACAGCCTCAGCCACCAAGTTGCAGATGCTACTGTGATTCCATCCTGATTTCCCTGGCCAGACGACCTCATCAGTGTGTCCCAGAACCTCGCCTCTCCAGAGCCCTGCCCCACTAGGGAAATAGAGAAACAGGCTGGGGTTGTGGACTGACTGGTCAACATCCATGTCCAGTGGAAAAGCAATTATAGAAACCAAGCATTCCACTTTCTGCATCCCATAAAGAATTTTGGTCCATACTCCCAGTGGTAGAGGAATGACTGGAAGATGACCAGAGGACTCTGAACTCCCAACACCATCAGAAGAGGGAAAAAGGAAGGACACTTGGAAGTAGTAATAGGTGTAGGTGTGATGTAAAAAGGAAGAGAAGGCAGGACCATAGGGGAAAAAAAGGTGGGAGTGTTGGGAGCAAATACTTGCAAATACAGTTAAAGAAATAATAGTCAAACCATATCTATAACCTTGGGAGAACTGTAGCTTCCAATGGAGGGAGTGAGGATAGAGAACTCTGGTGTTGGGAATGCCATGGAATTATAACCCTTATAATTTAATAAGTCAATCTTAAGTCACTAGTAAAATTTAAGAAAAAAGGAAAACAATATGAAAGTTCAAAAACATGAATAAGGGAATCGGGCTGTAGCGCAACGTAGGTGGCGCAAAGCACAAGGACCGGCATAAGGATCCCGGTTCGAACCCCGGCTCCCCACCTGCAGGGGAGTCGCTTCACAGGCGGTGAAGCAGGTCTGCAGGTGTCTATCTTTCTCTCCTCCTCTCTGTCTTCCCCTCCTCTCCATTTCTCTGTCCTATCCAACAACGACAACAACAATATAACTACAACAATAAACAAGGGCAACAAAAGGGAATAAATAAATAAAATAAATATCAAAAAAAAAACCATGAATAAACTTAGAATGGTTTTGATAATTCTTGCCTTCACAATTATTTCCTCTTTATAAGTATGTTTAGGGGCCAGATGGTGGCACACCTGGTTGAGCACATGATATAATGGTCAAGGACCCAGGCTCGAGCCCCCAGTTCTCATGTGCAGGGGGAAAGCTTTGCAAGTGGTAAACCAGGTCTACAGGTACCTGTCCGTCTCCCTCTCCATCTCCCCCATCTCTCTTGACTTCTGGCTGTCTCTATTAAATAAAAATAATCAGAAAAAAAAAATAAAAGTACATTTAGCAGGAAGCAAGATTTACTACTTCCATATAGTAAGTTCCATGAAATTTCTATATTAGCAAGAATCTTTAACCTTGTCTTTGGAGATAGCATGTAAAGGTTTTTTTTCTTTTTTTGTTACCAGGGTTATTGCTTGGGCTTGGTGCCTATACAAGTAATCCACTGCTCCCAGTGGCCTTTTTTCTTTTCTTAATCTGTATTAGAACAGAAAAACTGAGGGGTTGGGGCAGCAGGACAGGGAGAAAGATAACCTCCAGACCTGTTTCACCACTCATTAAGTTTCCTCCCTGCAGGTGGGAAGCAGGGGCTTGAACCTGGGTTCTTGTGCATTGTAATGTGTGTGGGTTCTTTACTGCCTGCCCTTCTGTCTTAAGTTTTTTTCCCGTTTTTTTTTTTTTTAAGCCAATCTAAGAAGCCACAAAGATGCCATGGTTCTGACTTGTTTATCCAGTACTAAACAACTCTGCTGAATTATGAAGGTTAGGCACAGGAATTAAGTCAGTAATTTTCTGTATTAAAAAAAGAAAAAAAATTAAAAATCTATGTGAAGATTTTAGGATTACATAAGACATTTTAAGAATCTGACCTGGGTTATTTTCTGCATGACCTTATATACTTAGTTTTCTTGAGTCTAGCTTTCCTCTCAGAGGTTATTTTTTTTTTTTTTTCCTCCAGGGTTATTGCTGGGGCTCGGTGCATGCACTAAAAATCCACTGCTCCTGGGGCCATTTTTCTCATTTTGTTGCCCTTGTTGTTACCCTTGTTGTTGTCATTATTATTGTCACTGCTGGTGGTGTTGCTGGATAGGACAGAGAAATTGAGAGAGGAGAGGAGACGGAGAAAAAAGACAGACATCTGCAGACCTGCTTCACTGCCTGTGAAGTGACACACACACACACACACCCCCCCGGCAGGTGGGGAGCTGGGAGCTCAAACGGGGATCCTTATGCCTGGTCCTTGTGCTTTGCACTTAACCCGCTGCACTACCGCCTGACCCCCCAGAGGTTAGTTCTTATGGATACAGAGATATTATTAACCCTTCCCCTTAAAATAGTGTAAAACAATGATAGTGCTCTCTGTTTTCTGTAGCTCAGCTATATTTTGTAACCCTGTTCCAATACTGGATTAGCTTGTTCCATCCTCCTGGACAACATACTCTTATCTTCCACCTGAGGAAGATGGGTTCTAATACTGGGGCAGCTTGGAACATTTCTACTGATGACCACAGAATGTGAACTCAGATCTATGGGGATGCAGAGGTAAGTTACATAGGCTCCTAAGCTGAATATGGGCCCCAGATCTGATATTACTTTTGAAAGCTTTCCTCATTCCTGTGACTTGCTTCAACGAGTGTTTGCATGTTCTTATTCTTATGTACTTCTCCCTTTGAGGGCTTTTTTTTTCTTTTTCTTTTTATTTCTTTATTGAGGAATTAATGCTTTATATTCAACAGTAAATACAATAGTTTGTACATGCATAACTTTCAACTTCTGCCTGAGAGTGAGATCATCCCTTTGCGGGCTTTTATCGGGATTTTGTCCTAGTTTGTTTCTCCAGTGTTTCTTTGTGGTTTAACCATTGTATATGATGTGTTATGAGGTCTCTCAGTACTTTTTAATCCACTAATTGCTCTTGCCTGGATTGACTTGTGTCTGTCTATATAAGGTACTGAAAGAGTTCACAGTTACGGAAATTAATAGTTGTTTCAATGCTGTCTCAATCCTTGGGGTGAAGCACAGTGGCTGTTAAACCCTCTTTTGTTCTTTATCTTCCCTGTAGGCTATAGGAGCCTGTGGGCTTTTTAACTATAAATAGATTTTTTAGCTTAATTACTCACTCTTAACCTAGAGATAAAACAGTGGGGGAGGGAGTCGGGTGGTAGCGTAGCGGGTTAAGCACAAGTGGCGCAAAACACAAGGATCAGTGTAAGGATCCCCACCTGCAGGGGAGTTGCTTCACAAGTGATGAAATAGGTCTGCAGGTGTCTATCCGTCTTCCCCTCCTCTCTGTTTCTCTCTGTCGTATCCAACAACGACATCAATAATAATGACCACAACACAACAAGGCAACAAAAGGGAATAAATAAAAAAACAAAACAGTGGGGGAGAGATAGCATAATGGTTATGCAAAGAGACTCCCATGCCCCAAGAGTCCAAAGCCCCAGGCCCAATCAGCATCTCTGGCAACAGCAAGGGCCAAGGTGGACAGCACTCCTTGGCCCTGTGAGTTTCTAAAAAATATCCTGTTTGTACTCTGTGGGTTCTGAGGCAATTATTCAATGCCTCTCCAAATTCATGAGGAGAACAATGTGGAAGGGCTGCCACTATACAGCCCTGTTTCCAGACCACTGGTAGTATTTGTCTTCTGAGTTGCCCAATCAGGTCTCTGCCACCAATTTCAGCACAGGTCCTCCCTGCTGCTGCTCCAGCCTCCAGGGACAGTAGAAAAGGAGACTCACAATTGCATTTGGTGATCCTTAGGGGATCCTCCTATCAGCTGTCTTTTTGTTGGTAAAACTCAGATGGGAGGTGGTGCCTCAACTGGAAAACTGTCAGTCACTCCTGAGTAGATACAGGCTTTCAGCCCCAGGAATCTCTCCTTAGGCCCCTCTCTATCCATGAGCCACATGTGTTTGCACTTACTTAGCACTTGGTGGGTTCCCAAAGTATTCTGAGTCTTATTGTGTTCTCAGGTGATCTTTGTTATTCTTAGTTGATCGGGGAGAGGAGATGCAGCTGCTGCTACTCTGTAGCCCCACCTCTGGAACCAGTTTCATGTATTTCTACATTTGTGTCTTCCACCCTTGCCAGTACATGCAACCACCACTTTTGTGACAACATCACTAGTTTGAAAATGGAATTTAGGGAGTTGGGCGGTAGTGCAGTGGTTTAAGTGCACGTGCCACAAAGCCCAAGGACCAGCGTAAAGATCCTGGTTCGAGTCCCTGGCTCCCCACCTGCAGGGGAGTTGCTTCATAGGCAGTGAAGCAGGTCTGCGGGTGTTTTATCTTTCTCTCCCCTTCTCTGTATTCCCCTCCTCTCTCCATTTCTCTCTGTCCTATTTAACAATGTCGACAACAATAATAACTACAACAATAAAACATGGGCAACAAAAGGGAATAAATAAATAAAATTTTTAAAAGTTAAAAAAAAGAAAATGGAATTTAATAGGTCATTCTATGGATTTTCCTTCATAGTTCTTAGTGTCATATGTAAACTTTCCTCTCACTCTGACCTTAAGCTACTTTAAATTGTCTCTAGTATGCCTTTAAAAATATATTTATTGCGGGGGTAGATAGCATAGTGGTTATGCAAAGAGATTCTCATGCCTGAGGTTCCCAAATCCCAGGTTCAATCCCCTGCACCACCATAAGCCTGAGCTGAGCAGTGCTCTGGTTAAAATAAATAAATAATAAAAAAGAATGTTTAAAATATATATTTATTAGAGGGGGAGTAGAGAAAGAACCACAGAGGACCACTGTGGTCCTCTGTGGTTCTCTCTGTGTCTCATTAATAAACAAATCTTGGACTTTGGGGAGGCATGGCCATGGAGTAACAGGGAACAGACTGATCTCCCCCAAAACAACAAATATCTACAACTATCTAACTTAGCAAAACTCAACAACTACAACTGAGACACCACAGCCTCAGCCACCAAGTTGCAGATGCTACCATGATTTCATCCTGACTTCCCTAGGCAGACGACCTCACCAATGTGTCTGCTGAGCTGAGCACTCTCCTTTCTGGTTCACTGAATGTCTCATGGGCCATTGAGTGGTCCAAGTAACCTGTGTCTTTTGCCTGTTCCAGAGATGACACTGTTCTGTCTTCCAGAAACTTCCAAACTGGTATCACTAAGCCTGTAATCACTGACTGTCAGAACTGAGAAATACCACCTCATTTCTCTTGAGGAGAAAAAGTTCTGGGTAAAGCCTGTGATTAGGTAGTGACCACACACTCTTCCTCTCTCTCTGCTCAGCTGTGGACACTGTAGCCTGGGGGGCATCTTTTTTTTTTTTAAAGATTTTATTTATTAATGAGAAAGGTAGGAGGACAGAGAAAGAGCCAGACATCACTCTAGTACATGTGCTGCCAGAGATTGAACTCAAGACCTCATACTCGAGAGTCCAGCGCTTTACCCACTGCGCCACCTCCTGGACCACGGGGCATCTTATTACATGTGACACTGGTGCTTGGAAGATGGGATACATGCCCCAAGGTCCAAGGCTGATTAGGATCCTGTCCAGGACGAGCAGTGTCATCTTCTGTCTCTCAGGTGACCTTTCTTTAATTATTATTGTTTCATCACAGCTGCTCTGTCTCATTCTCCACTTATACTGTTTTATTTTTATTTACTTATTTCTTTATAGATTTTCTAACAGGAGAAAGTAGAAACCAGAGCATCCCTCTGGCATCTATAGCAGGGATGGAACCTGGAACCTTGCTGCAAGTCCTATGCTCTACCAACTTCCTGGGCTGCTCTTTTTTTTTTTTTCTTTTCCCCAATTTATTTGATAGATACAGAGAGAAATCACTTCCCGCTTGAGATGCTTTCTTCTTGGTGGGGACTGAGGTCTCGAACCTGGGCCCTTGCAGATTGTAACGTGTACTCAACCAAGTGCATCACCATCCGGTTGCTACTTTTGCATTTATATACATACACACACACATTCTTCCCCTTGGGGACTGAATTTGGGACCTTAAGTGACTCTGGCATCAACATCTTTTTGCATAATGCATAACCACTATACTATCTCCCCAGCATTTTCTTTTCCTTTTTTAAAATGAACTGAGTTGCCCAGGCAATGGTGCAGTGGATAAAGCACTGGACTCTCAGACATGGGGTCCTGAGTTCAACCCCCAGCATCACATGTGCTAGAAGAGGCTCTGTTTCTTTCTTCCTCTCTGATAAATAAATCTTAAAAGTTGAGAGGAGGTGGGCAGAGCATTGTTCACTTCTGGCGTATGATGGGTCCAGGAGTTATACCTGTGGCCTCTGTGGCCTTGCTCTAATGCTGGTGGGGCTCCCCAGCCCTTTCCTTTTGCTTTTTTTCTTTCTTTTTTTATTTAATCATCCCCTCCAGTGCTTACCTTGCTAACCATACCCCAGTAGTCATTACTTTTTGTTTGACAGAGACAGAAATTGAGAGGGAAGCCTAGATAGGGAGAGAGAGGTGCCAGCTTGTGAAGCTTCCCCCCCCCCCCCTCAGGTAGAGACAGGGACTTGTATCCAGGTCTTCATAGCATGTGTGTTCTACCAGGCATGCCACCCCCACCCCCTATAGAGACTAGACTGTCCAATCTGCTAGGGTGTAGTTGGGCTCCTCAGTGGCTGAATGTTTTGGCTGGTAGCCGCAGGCTGATGTGAAGCAGGGGAGGGGTGTGTGTGAGAGCCTTTGAACACAGCAGCTGAGGATGCTGGGGGGCTGGAGCACAGCCAGAGAGAGGGAGCACCGTGGGGAGGCCGGGTAAGAAAGGGGCACTTGGGGAAGATGAAAGGCTGTGCAGCTGTTTGTCTTGGAGAGGAGGAAGCGGCTTTCAGGAAGAGTTTCAGACCTAAGAGCAGCCGGGAACATCTCTCCCCCCCCCCCCCCCCCAGAGGAAGTCACCAGTGGATTCTGGAGAAATCCAGGCTTCAGGGTTGAGAGTCAAGTAGCAGAAACTATAAAAATGTCCCCCAAAGGGATCAGTGACTTTAGGCAAATTTGACAATTTAGACACAATGCAAGGTCTCCTTCATTTTTCTTCTCTCTCTTCTCCTCCTCCTTCCTTTTCTCCCTCATTTTTCTTTCTTTCCTTCCTCTTCCTTTCTCTTTATTTCCTTCCTCCTTTTCCCCTCCCTCCCTCCCTTCCCCCTCCCTCTCTTCCCCCTCCCTCCCTTCCTTCCTTCCTTCCTTCCTTCCTTCCTTCCTTATTTCTTCCCTTCTCTTTTGGCTCTGGTCACCAAATTTAAGACCTTGGGCATGTGCTCTAGCTGCTGATCTACCCCCCCCCCTTTTATTTACCCCCTCACACAAATACACCCTGTTTCCAGAGCTTTGTGCCTGCACCATCTCACTGCTCCAGGCTGAATATTTAAATACATATTTTTTTTGGGGGGGGCGGATTCAGGTCCTGGAACATAATGGCAGAGGAGGACCTAGTGGGGGTTGAATTGCTATGTGGAAAACTGGAAGTTTTACACATGTACAAACTATTGTGTTTTACTGCCAACTGTAAATCCCCCAATAAAGAAAAAATTTAAAAGTATCTATGTATCTAACTGAGACAGATATCAAGAGAGGAGGAGGGGAAGAAAGGGAGAGAGTCTACCTGCATCACTGTTTTACTGCTCATGAAGCATCCCCCTGCAGGTGGGGACTGAAGGCTTGAACCCAGGTTCTCAAACTTGGTAATTTGTGCTTAACTAGATGTGCCACAACCCAGCCCCCAGACTCTTATTATTTTTAAGATAGAGGGTGAGAGGTGGGGTGGGGAAGAGACCACAGCATGGCTCCACTGCTTGTGAGGCTTTCCCTATTGTGTTTCTCTGTGTGGGTCAGGGCCTTGAACCAGAGCCCTTGCACATGGTGTGTGCTCTACTAAGTGAGCGATCTCTTAGCCTCCTAGTCATACTTTTATGACGGGGGTGGGGGGACAACTGTTCCACCATTCATAGAACTTGACTTGGTATTTCTGCTGCTCCTCTGTGGTTCTGGGGCTTGAACCCAGGGCCTCACCCATGCAGGGCAGGTGCTGTGCCACTGAGATTGCCTGTGAGGGCCATCCAGTGTGGGAGTGCAGACAGTCAGCTCCCCTCCTTTCTGAAGAAGTCACTAACTATACGGAGAAAACAATTGATCCATACCAGTGTGCTAGCATGGATCAACTTCTCTCCCAACTCATCGCCTGCTCCTTTGCTCCATTAACCCCCTGGATCCAGCCTGAGAGTTCAGCAGGCAGCTGGGAGAGAGGAGTGGGGTCTCCTCTGCAAATGACAGGTAACTCTGGAGACAGACAGCAGGTCTACTCTCCTGCGGGTGCCTCAGATCACAGCACTCTAGCTTTTAAGAGCTTTTAGGACTGAGCCACAGAAAGCGAGGGGGGGGAAATCAAACCCGTGTTCATCAGGCTCACCTGGAAGAGTCAGGAAAGACAGGAAACAACACAGTGATTATGCTGAAAGACTCATGCCTGGCACCAACAGTCCCAGGTTCAAGCCACACACAGCACCACCAGAAGGCAGAGCTGAGCAGGGCTCTGGTAAAAAAAAAAAAAAAGGAAAGAAAGAAAGAAAAAGCAAACAGACAGTAAATACAGTCTGTTAGGCTGGAATCTGCAAGACTGTGAGAGGATAGGAACTGTCCACCAATATGACAGGGCAGGCTAGAACCCACACCCTCAGTTTGTTTAGTGCTCAGTGCCTCAGTGCACAATGTTGAGGGCAGCTTCCCGGGGGTGGACCATGTCTCCTGGGTCAGCTCCACTACTCCCCAGCACTCTCTCTGTGGAAGCTGATTTTGAGAGTATGAATTCTGCTTCAAAATTGCCAGAAAAGACTCTTGGGAAGAATAGCACACCTGTATCTCTTCCCCTCTTTTCCCAGCATACACAATTTATGTTTTTTTTTTAATTTATTTTTTTGCCTCCAGGGTTAATCACTGGGGTTTAATGCTTGCACTATGAATCCATTGCTCCTGGAGGACATTTTCTCAATTTTGTTGCCAGTGTTGTTGTTGTTGGATAGGACAAATTGAGAGAGGAGGGGGAGAGAAAGACACCTGAAGACCTGCTTCACCACTTGTGAAGTGACCCCCTGCGGGTGGGAAGCCAGGGGCTTGCAGTCCTTGCACTTTGCACCATGTGCACTTGACCTGTTGCATTACCACCCAGCCCCCCGCAAACACACTTTATAAAGAAATTATCTGTTTATTTTTATTAGTGATTTAACAGTGGTTTGCAGGGTCATGAAATTAAAGGGGTGTAGCTCCACACAGCACCTCCCACCTGGTTCTGTGCTTCCCACCCTCTACCCACACTGATAACCAGCATAATCCTCACAGTGTCTTAGCAACAGCTTGATACATATAAAAATATATACATGTACACACACACATATATATAATACACATATACATACACACATGCACATACATGTTGGGTTGTCAGAAAAGTCAGGACTTTTAATTTTTTTTTATTTTTACAATATTGACTTTTGTTGCCCTAGTTGCTTTATTGTTGTAGTTATTGTTGTTGTAATTGATGTTGTCATTGTTAGAGAGGACAGAGAAATGGAGAGAGGAGGGGAAGACAGCGAGGGGTAGAGAAAGACACCTGCAGACCTGCTTCACCGCCTGTGAAGTGACTCCCTTCAGGTGGGGAGCCAAGGGCTTGAACCGGGATCCTTATGTCTGTCCTTGAGCTTTGTGCCACCTGTGCTTAACCCACCCGACTCACACTTTTTTTTTAATTGGAGGATTACTGTTTTACAGTCGACAGTAAATAGTTTGTACCTGCATAACATTTCACAGTTTTCCACATAACAATACAACCCCCACTAGGTTCTCTGTCATCCTTTTCCAGGACCTGTACTCTCCCCACCACCACCACAGAGTCTTTTACTTTGGAGCAATACACCAACTAACAGTAGCAAGACATATTATCTATGCAAACATGCAAGGCATGGCTATGGGATAGCAGCAGCTGCATTTTGCTCTCTTTGATCAACTAGGAATAGCAAAGAGGATCACCTGAGAAAGCAACAAGATAGGACTAAGATTATTTAGGGAACCCTCTAAGCCAGGGGTGAGGGCAAACGTGTAGCTCATGGACAGAGAAGGGCTTAAGGAGAGATTTCTGGGGCTAAAAGTCCATACCTACTCAGGAGTGGATGGTACCAGTCTGGCAGTATGCTAGTTGATGCACCACCTCCCATTTCAGTTTTATCAACAAAAAGACTGCTGAAGGGAGGAGAAGATCACCTAAAACTCACCAATTTACAATTGTGGGTCTCCACTGATGTTGCCTCTTGGGCTGGAACAGCAGCAGGAAAGTCGTATAATGACATTGGGTGTGCAGAGAACTAGATGGGTGGGTGACTCAAGAGATAATCACTCCTGGTGGTCCAGAGGTGTGGCTATATAGTAGAAGCCTTTTTACATCATTCTCATTAATTAGGAAAAAGGGTGAATAATTACCTCAGAAATCAGGACTTATTCAGAAACACAGGGCCACAGAGCACTGCTCAGCTGGAGCAAGGATTGGGCCCAGGATTTTGGACCCTTGGAGCATGGGAGTATCTTTGCACTGTGCTCTCTATACTCCACCCTGTTTTATCTCTTGGTCAGGAGTGAGTGATAAAGGTAAAAAATCTACTTATAGTTAAAAAAAAAAAAAAAACAGGCTCTCATAGGGAGATAAATAACATAAGAAGGTTTAATGGCCACTGTACTTCACTTCAGGGATTGAGATAAAATTGAAACAGCTGCTAATTTTGGCAACTATGAACTCTTAAGTACCTTACTTAGACACAAGTCAATTCAGGCAAGCATGATTAGTGGATTAAAAAGTAATGAGAGTGGTGTACTGCAAAAAAGTAAAAGACTCTTAGGTGGGTGAGGGGGAGAGTACAGGTCCTGGAAAAGGATGACAGAGGACTTAGTGGGGGCTGTATTATTATGTGGAAAACTGAGAATTGTTATGCATGTACAAACTATTGTATTTACTGTCGACTGTAAAACATTAATCCCCCAATTAAATTTAAAAAGAAAAAAATAATGAGAGAAGGACCTCATAATACACCAAATATAATGGTTAAACCCAGAAGAAACATTGGAGAAGTGAACAAGGACAAAAGCCTAAATAAAAGCCCCCAAAAGGTAGAAACACATAAGCATAAGAACATCCAAACACTCATTGAAGCAATAGTCACATGAGTGAGGAAAGCTTTTGAAAGTAATATCATAAGAAATGGGGAAACAAACAAATGAGACTCTGAAAGAAAACACTAATTACCTCGAGGTAATTAGAGAACTGAAAGCTGAAATAGTTGAGCTAAGAGCACAAATAACTGAAAAAGCTAATACAGTATCAGAACAGGGTTAAAAAATATAGCTGAGCTACAGAAAACAACAGAGGAGAGAGAAAGTAGAATAAGTGAGGCAGAAAACAGAATTAGCAAGATCAAGGATGAATTAAAGAAAACTAAGAAGTAAGAGATCTCTAAAAGAGATCAAGAGATACTGAAAACAACAGAGACATATGGGATGACTACAAAAGAAGTAATATACACATTATTGGCTTGCCAAAGGAAGGAAGAGAAGGAGGGGAAGAAAGGATATATTAAATAGCTGAGAACTTCCCTAGTCTAGACAACATAAAAGACATAAAGGTTCAAGAATTCCAGAGAGTCCCAAACAGAATTAACATACACCTAAAGACACCAAGACACATCATATTTAGAATGAAAAAGAATAAGGATAAAGGATCCTGATGGCTGCAAGAGAAAAACAAAGAGTCACCTACAGAGGAAACCCCATAAGATTAGCAGCAAGTTTCTCCACACAGACACTAAAGGCCAGAAGACAGTGGCAAGATATCTATTGAGAGCTCAATGAGAAAGGCTTTCTTTTCTTTTTTTTCTTTTCTTTTCTTTTTTTTCTTTTCTCTTCTCTTCTCTTCTTTTCTTCTTTTCTTTTTCTTTCTTGCTTTCTCTTATTTATTTATTCCCTTTTGTTGCCCTTGTTGGAGAAAGGCTTTCAATCAAGACTACTGTATCCTGGTAGACTGTCATTCAGACTAGATGGAGGCATAAAACCCTTCTCAGACAAGCAACAGTTGAAGTAATCAATTATCACCAAACTGCCCTGCAAAAAGTTCTGAAACGTCTCTTATAAACAACACATCACCATAAACATGCTATATATCAGAACACACTAAAATTTTAGAATAATGGCATTAAAATATCTTAACTCAGGAGTCGGGCAGTAGTGCTGTGGGTTAAACGCAGGTGGCGCAAAGCACAAGGACTGGAGTAAAAATCCCGCTTGGAGTTCCCAGCTCCCCACCTGCAGGGGAGTAGCTTCACAGGTGGTGAAGTAGGTCTGCAGGTGTCTATCTTTTTCTTCCCGTCTTTGTCTTCCCCTCCTCTTTCCATTTCTCTCTGTCCTATCCAACAACAATAATAACTACAACAATAAAAAACAAGGGCAACAAAGGGGAAATAAATATAAAAAATTAAAATATATTTATAATATCAATAAATGTCAATTGCCTGAATTCACCTATTAAAAGACACAGAGTAGGAAGATGGATCAGAAAACACAACCCAACTACCATATATTCTCTGCAGGAATCCCACCTAAGTCAACAAGACAAACACAAACTTAAAGTGAAAGCATGGAAAACTATCATACAAGCTAATGGACCACAAAAGAAGGTAGAAACAGCTATTCTCACATCTTCCATGATAGATCTTAAATTAAATAAAATCTAAAAAGACAGACATGAACATAATTTAATGCTCAAAGGATCAGTCAATCAAGAGGATTTAACAATTATTAATATCTATGTACTCAATGAGAGGCCATCTAAATACATCAAACATATACTGAAAGGGCTACTGCAACACAATAATAGGGGATTTCAACACCCCCACTCTTTCAACTTGACAGATCATCTAAGCAGAAAATTAATAAAGAAATGAGAGAATTCAATAAAAAGATAAACTATAACTATTGGACATTTTCAGAGCCATTTACCCCAAGATACTGGAATACACATTCTATTCAAGTCTACATGGGTCATTCTCAAGGATAGACCATATATTAGACCAGAAAGACAGTGTCAACAAATTCAAGAGTATTGAAATCATCCCAAGAATCTTCTCAGACCACAGTGGAATTAAATTAACACTTAACAGCAACTAAAAAAATTAATAAAAACCTCAAAATATGGAAACTCAACAGTACACTACTTAACATCTACTGGGTCAAAGGAAATTAAAGAAGAAATAAATACACTTTGAGACTTCAATGAAAATGAAGACACAAGCTAATAAATATTTGGTACATAGTTAAGGTAGTACTGAGCAGGAACTTCATAGCCATACAAGCACACATTAGGAAACAAGAAAAAGCTCAAATAAACACTCTTGACTGCCTACCTTAAAGACTTAGAAGAAGAGGAATGAAGAGATCCTAAACATCCAGAAGGTCTGAAATTACTAAAATTAGGGCAGAAATAAATAATATTGAAAATAAGAGAACCATACAAAAGATCAATGAAGCTTAATGATGGTTCTTTGAAAGATTAAATGAAATTGACAGACCCTTAGCCAGACTTATGAAACAAAAATGGGAGACTCAAATAGGATTGTAAATGAAAGAGATATCACAGTAGACACCACAGAAACCCAAAATATCATGTGAGGCTTCTATGAACAATTATATGCCACTAAGCTAGAGAACCTGGAAGAAATGGATGAGGTCCGAGATACCTACAAACTTCCAAAATTAAACATTGAAGAACTAGAAAATATGAACAGGCCAATCACAGCCAAAGAAATTGAAATGGTTATCAAAAATCTTCCCGTGGTCCGGGAGGTGCCGCAGTGGATAAAACATTGGACTCTCAAGCATGAGGTCCTGAGTTCAATCCCTGGCAGCACATGTACCAGAGTGATGTCTGGTTCTTTCCTCCTATCTTTCTCATTAATAAATAAATAAAATATTTAACAAAAAAACTTCCCAAGAATAAAAGTCTTAGACCAGATGTTTTACAAATGAATTCTACAAAACCTTCAAGGAAGAGTTAATACCTCCACCTTTAGAACTCTTCCAAAAGATTGAAGACACAGGAATACTTCCTTCCAGCTTCTATGAAGCTAACACCACCTTAATACCAAAAGCAGACAGGGATACAACAAAAAAAGAAAACTACAGACCAATATCACAGATGAATATAGATGCTGAAATATTGATCAAAATTCTGTCCAACCAGATATAGCAGTATATTAAAAAGATTGCTCATCATGACCAAGTGGGGCTTACCCCAGGGATGCAAGGTTGGTTTGATTTCTGTAAATCAATCAACATGATCCACCACATCAATTAAAGCATGACAAAAAAAACCACATGGTTATATCAATAGATGCAGAGAAAGCCTTTGACAAAATCCAACATCCCTTTATGATAAAAACACTACAAAAAGTGGTAGTAGATGGAAAATTCCTCAAGATAGTGGAGTCCATATATAGCAAACCTACAGCCAACATCATACTCAATGATGAAAAACTGGAAGCATTCCCTCTCACATCAGGTACTAGACAGGGCTGCTCACCATCACCATTACTATTCAGCATAATGTTGGGAATTCTTGCCATAGCAATCAGTCAAGAGCAAGGAATTAAAGGGATACAGACTGGAAGAGAAGAAGTCAAACTCACTATTTGCAGATGATGGGATAGTATACATAGAAAAACCTAAGGCATCCTGCAGGAAGCTCTTGGAAATTATCAAGCAATATAGTAAGGTGTCAGGCTACAAAATTAACATATAAAAGTCAGTGGCATTCCTCTATGCAAACACTAAGGTAGCAGAAGAAGAAATCCAGAAATCAGTTCCATTTACTATAACAACAAAAGCAGCAAAATATCTAGGAGTAAACCTAACCAAAGAAGTGGAATACTTGTATGCTGAAAATTATAAGTCACTTACTTATTCAAGGAAATAGAAAAAGACACAAAGAAGTGGAAAGATATTTCATGTTCATGAGTTGGAAGAATTAACATCATCAAAATGAATATACTACCCAGACCCATATACAGATTTACTGTAATCTCCATCAAGATCCCACCCAATTTTTTTTTTTTTTAGTAGAACAGAACAAAAGCTACAAATGTTTATCTGGAACCAGGAAAGACCTAGAATTGCAAAAACAACCTTGAGAAGAAAAAACAGAACTGGAGGCATCACACTCCCAGATCTCAAGTTGTATTATAGGGCTGTTGTCATCAAAACTGCTTGGTACTGGAACATAGACACACTGACCAGTGGAATAGAATTGAAAGCCCAGAGTAATCCTCCACACTTATGGACACCTAATCTTTGACAATGGTGCCTAGACTATTAAATGTCTCTTCAACAAATGGTATTGGAAAAAATGGGTTGAAACATGCAGAAGAATGAAACTGAACCACTATATTACACCAAACACAAAAGTAAATTCCAAATGGATAAAGGACTTGGATGTTAGACCAGAAACTATCATATACATAGAGGAAAATATTGGCAGAACTTTTTTCCATCTAAATTTTATTTTTTTTTTTTTACTTTATTTTTATTTATATTATTATTTTTTACTGGACAGAGACAGAGCGAAATTGAGAGGGGGAGGGGAGATAGAGAAGGAAAGAGACACCTAAAGCCCTATTTCATCCCCTGTGAAGCTTTCTCCCTGCAGGTGGGGAACAGGGGCTTGAATCCAGGTCCTTGCTCACTGTGATGTATGCACTTAACCAGGTGCACCACTGTCTGGCCCCTCCATCTAAAATTTAAAGGCATTTTCAATGATACAAATCCAATTACAAAGAAGACTAAAACAAAAACAAACAGGGGAAGAGTGGTTTATGGAGTAGCTGCAATCAGACCTTCGCTCTCCCTGATACAACTATTAAACACAACAAGAGACCAAATTGGACACATAATCTACAGCTGAAAAAATATCCACAACCTCAGGTGGGTGCTGGCACACGCGGTTGGGGAAATGGGAGTGGGTTGGAAGACATGGTCAGTCAAAATGAGAGCTCTGGACTGAGGGCACTCAGCATCGACCAACGCCATCTTGGGCAGTAACACAGTTAGCAAACTCCCCAAAGAAAAGAAATTGGAGCTTAAACCCTCTCAATCTTGGGGTTCTGTTTGCTTTTGTTTTTTCTCAGAGTTTAAAACAAAGACAAAACTCAGCCCACAAGGTAGCTCAAAACACCCCTTCCCACCACCCACCACCACAGATTCAAATAAGTGGAAAGCAAATACCACAACAGCATCACCTGCTGGCCAACATAACCAGCACCATACATGTGAAAGCAAAGAGGTAGAAAGTTAAATAACATGTCACATCAAACAGAGAAAAGCAAATCAGACAAAATCCAAGAAATTCCAGATTCAGAGAGTCTATCAGAGACAGACTATAAAAATCTTATGAGAACTTTACAAGAATATAAGCAAGAGGGAGTCGGGCTGTAGCACAGCGGGTTAAGCGCAGGTGGCACTAAGCTCAAGGACCGGCATCAGGATCCTGGTTCGAGCCCCCAGCTCCCCACCTGCAGGCAGGTCCCTTCACAGGCGGTGAAGCAGGTCTGCAGTTGTCTGTCTTTCTCTCCCCCTCTCTGTCTTCCCCTCCTCTCTCCATTTCTCTCTGTCCTATCCAACAACAACGACATCAATAATAACTACAACAATAAAACAAGGGCAACAAAAGGGAATAAATAAATAAAATAAAATAAAATAAAGAATATAAGCAAGAGTTGAAAGAGCATTTTTCTTTGGAATTTGATAAGAAGCTACAAAGTGTGAAAGAAGAACTCAAAGCAGAGTTCACTAAGCAGTTAAACAGCATGGAGGAAAAATTTCAAACAGAACTGCAAGGACTGAAAGACATCTTTAGTGCAGTTTAATCTCAGGTAGAAAGCTTAGGTAATAGACTCATACATGCAAGAGGAAGAATTTCCAATCTAGAAGACACAATTAGCCCACTCTTTCAATTCAAAGATGAAGGAGAGAAAAGGCTTAGAAAGAATGAAGCTACTCTATCAAATTGCAAATTCCTTAAAAAGGTTGAATATATGAGCTATAGGGGTACCTGAAGAAGTAGACTGGGTCAAAGGTCCAGAGGTAATTTTTAGAGAAATTTTAGATGAAAATTGCCCTCACCTAGGCAATCCTCAGAATATACCTATTTTGAAGGCATGTTGATCACCCAGGTTCACAAATCCAAAGCTATCAACAACAAGGCACGTTATTGTAAAATTATTAAAATTCAACGATAAGGAGAGAATTTTTCAGGCTGCTAGGGAAAGGAAAGAAATTACATATAAAGGGAGAAATATCAGACTTTCATCAGACTTTTCTTTACAAACCCTAGAGGCAAGGAGAAAGTGGAATGACATATTCAAGGCACTAAAGGAGAGGGAATTTCAGCCACAAACTTTGTATCCTGAAAAATTATCCTTTAAGTATGAGGGAGAAATAAAAATATTCCCAAATACTAAAAAACTAAAGGAATTTGCCACAATCAACACCACCTTATAAGAAATACTGAATGGAGTCTTACAGGAAAGGAAGAAACAAAGGAACACACATTCTTAGTGAGGTGAACAGCAGTAGACTAGAAACAAAAACACAATAAAATAGGAAAGACCAACAAGCAAATAGGGGAGGGAATTAAAAGACAAAGAAGCCTTATCAAATGTTTTTTAATGAAGATCAACTTAAAACTGACTTTTTTAGATACACAATGCTAGTTATTACACACAGGGTAACCACAAAACAAAACAGGGAACAAAGATTTGCAGAGAACACAAGAAAAATTAGTGAGGCATTCACTACAGAAACTCATCCAGACAATAGATTAAATAGAAACAAATGGGCAAAGACTCAACAATTTAAAGTAAATTTAAGACAAAAATTAGAATGGACATAAGTAAACCACATATATCAATAATCACCTTAAATGTGAATGGCCTAAATTCACCTGTCAAAAGATTCAAAGTAGATAAATGGATTAAAGAACAGGATCCATCCACTACATGTCTTCAGGAAACACACATCCAAAGAAAAGACAAACGGAAACTGAATATAAGAGGTTGGAGCAAGATGTTCCAAGCTAATAACCCACAACAAAGGGCAGGGACAGCTATCCTATTCTCTAATAAAAATAGACTTTCAGGCAAAGAAAGTAATCAAAGATAGAGAAGGACATTACATAATGGTTAAAGGTTCAATCCAACAAAAAGATATAATCATCATTAATATATATGCCCCCAACTTAGGAGCACCCAAATATATAAAACAAACACTTACTGAATTCAAGGGAGACAATGATAGCAACACAATAATAGTAGGAGATTTCAACACACCAATCACAGCAAGAGACAGAACATCTGGACAAAAAAATCAATAGAGAAATAGGGAACTTGAAACCATAAATGAAATGGACCTAACAGATATATACAGAACTTTCCATCCCAAAAGTAATGAATCCACATTCTTCTCAAGTACACATGGAACATTTATAAGGATTGACCATATGCTGGGCCACAGAGACAGTCTAAACAGATATGTAAATATTAAAATTTTAAAATGCATCCTCTCAGACCATGAAGGCATGAAACTAGAAATCAACCAAAAAAAGAAAAGAGTGGTCTGGGAGGTGGTGCAGTGGATAAAGCATTGGATTCTTAAGCATGAGGTCCCGAGTTCAATCCCCGACAGCACACGTACCAGAGTGATGTCTGGTTCTTTCTCTCTCCTCCTATCTTTCTCATTAATAAATAAATATTTTTTTTAAAAAAAGGAAAAGAAATTTCCCCAAAACCTGGAAACTAAACAATATGCTACTGAACAATAAATGAGTCTTTGAAGAGATCAAAAAAGAAATTAAGAATTATCTTGATACCAATGTAAATGAAGAAACCAGTTACTAGACCCTATGGGATGCAGCAAAAGCAGTGCTGAGAGGGAAGTTCATGGCAATACAGGCCCACATTAATAAACAGGAGAAATCACTAGTAAACTGCTGGGATAGCCTGAGGGTGCTTCTTCCCGAGCACGTGCTCTCTGGGTTGGAGAGAACTCTACTGGAGCCAACCTAGGCTGCTACGTAGGAGAGGGATCAGGAACTCGTGTTGGGCTAGGGTCGCAGGAGAGAGACTCTGGGACTTGCGGAGCCAGAAGGCAATCCTATGTGTTTAATCAGAAAAGAAGATTCTTTTTATACTTCCAAAGAAGGAAGTGGTAGGGTGTGACTAGGAGAGGGGGTAGAGCAAAAAGAGAGTGCGAACCAGTGGGGATTAAATGGAAAACAGGATGTGACTAGGAGAGGGGGTGGAGTGGAAAAAGAGCAAGAACCAGTGGGGATTAAACAGTGGAAAACAGGATGAGGCTAGGAGAGGGGGTGGAGTGGAAAAAGAGCGAGAACCAGTGGGGATTAAACCAGTGTGGGTCTCAAACAAAACAATGATTATGTAAATAGACCACTGCATTAAGCAATGGAGTGGGGGGGGGGAGCTGGCATACTGCCCAACAGTAAACGCATGTAACAACCCACCTCAATCAACAAGTAGTAGAGCAACAAAAAGAACCAACAGTCATCAGGAGACAGGAAATACTCAAAATCAGAGCAGAAATCAACGAAATAGAGAACAGGAAGACCATTAGGAAGATTAATGAAACCAAGAGTTGTTTCTTTGAAAGGATAAATAAAATAGTAAGCCACTAGCTACACTCACCAAGAGAAAAAGAGAGAATGCTATGGTAAAATCACTCAAAAATGAAAGAGGAGATATTACAACAGATGAAGTAGAGATTCAATAGATTATGCAGGAATGTTATGGACACCTGTATGGAAACAAATTTGACAACTTAGAAGAAATGGACACATTCCTAGAGTCATACACACTACCAACCTTGACACAAGAGGAAGTAGATAAACTTAACAGGCCAATCACTAGTAAAGAAATTGAAACAGTAATCAGAAGCCTACCCAAAAACAAAAGTCTGGGTCCTGATAGCTATACTAATGAATTTTACAAAACATTCAAAGAAGAACCAACACCCATCCTCTTCAAACTCTTCCAGGAAACAGAAGAGGGAAACACTCCCAAATACATTCTATGAGGCTAACATCACCCAGATCCCCAAAGCAGGAAAGGATCCCACCAAAAAGGAAAACTATAGACCTATATCCCTGATGAATATCGATGCAAAGATCCTCAACAAAATCTTGGCTAATTGAATACAGCAATGTATTAAGAGAATAATCCACTAAGATCAAGTGGGATTCATCCCTGGGAAACAGGGATGGCTTAATATCCATAAGTCAATAAACATAATACACTATATCAACAAAAGGAAAAGCAATAAAAAATATGATTTTACATCCTTTGGGATATAATGGATGAAACTTGAGAACATTATGCTTAGTGAAATAACAAGGAGGTAAAGGAAAACTATAGGATGGTCTCACTCATATGTGGAATTTAGAGAACTGAACACACATACATAAAATAAACAACCAGACACAACACACCCATATTTAAAATGGGAAAACTATTGTGGTTGCCTAGGGGGGAGGGCACAGACATTCGGTGGTGGGGAAGATGTGAAACTCTTGTCTTACCACTATTTAGTCCTATCAATAGCAACATGACATGTGAGAGGGGTGGATAGATTTAATATCTCAAGTTCCCCAACTGCCTAGACGATAGCCCTAAGCACAAATACTAGCTCTTGCTAATATTTATCTTAAGTCTGCAAAGTGATCATACTCTGATAAGGGGATTGTTCATAGATCCCTAAAAATGTATCAGAAAATAAAGCTCTGCAAACATCTAAATCAATTACAGCTTTAGGCCAGATAGGTCAAGACCTTTTGACCTTGTAAGTATTTTTTTGTTTTTTTTTGTATATTTATTTATTTATTCTCTTTTGTTGCCCTTGTTGTAGTTATTATTGATGTCGTTGTTGCTGGATAGGACAGAGAGAAATGGTGAGAGGAGGGGAAGACAGAGAGGGGGAGAGAAAGATAGACACCTGCAGACCTGCTTCACCTCCTGTGAAGCGACTCCCCTGCAGGTGGGTAGCTGGGGCTCGAACCGGGATCCTTATGCCGGTCCTTGCACTTCGCGCGCCACGTGTGCTTAACCCACTGTGCACACCTGACTCCCCAACCTTGTAAGTATTTAAAATACAAGAAGATGGGAGCTGGGTGGTAGTGCAGTGGGTTAAGTGCAGGTGGAACAAAGTACAAGAACCTGAGTAAGGATCCCGGTTCGAGCCCCTGGCTCCCCACCTGCAGGGGAGTCAATTCACAGGAGGTGAAGCAGGTCTGCAGGTGTCTATCTTTCTCTCCCCCTCTCTGTCTTCCCCTCCTCTCTCCATTTCTCTCTGTCCTATCCAACAACAACATCAATAACAACAATAATAACTACAACAATAAAAAAGGGAATAAATAAATATTTTAAAAAATACAAGGAGGTTCAGATACCACTAGACATGTTCAGATCACAGTAAAGTTAAGTATAACACAGATACTTAGCCCCCCAACTAACCTGGCTATAATAATTAATTATTGATGTTTTAACTTTCTCTAAGAGTCTAAGAAGCCCCTTGCATCCTCTTTAAGACCTGCATTTCTCCTAGTCCTGGTACCTCTATGATATGCCCATACTTCTTGAAATTCCTTTTCTATGATTCTTTACCGCCATACCAACCTTATCAACTTTAACCACATTGCTACTGGTGCTGCCACCACGCATTATGCTGCTATTGAAATCCTGCTGTGGACTGTAACCTGAGATACCAGCCTGAGAAGTCAAACTCGTAACTCTTCAAATCTGGTGCTCCTCTCTGACACCATTCTCTCAGACAACATTCTCATCCAACCTCAGGTCATGCCACCTTCCAGATACCAGGCTGCAGATGCTACCATGATTCCACCCCAACTTCTCTGGGCAGATGACCTCACCAATGTGTCCTGGACCCTTGCATCTCCAGTGCTCTGGTCCACTAGGGAAAGATAGAAACAGGCTGGGGGTATAGATCTACCTGTCAACTCCCATGCTCAGTGGAGAAGCAGCTACAGAAGCCAGAACTCCTACCTTCTGCTCCCCATAAACAACGTTGATCCATGTTCCCCGCAGGGGAGAAGTGATAGGATGAAGATAAGGGGACTCTGCACTCCAGCTCCATCAGCACCCAGAGAGAGAGAGAGAGAGAGAAGGAAAAGGAGAGGGACATATGGAGGTAGCTTTGATGTCATGAGTGGTTTAGAGGGAAAGAGAGGATTGAATCAGGAAAAGAAGGGGTAACTTTGTATAAATGTGGACAGATGTAAAAAAGATGGTTGGCCCATGTCTACCACTTTAGGGGAACTGTGGTGGATTGCAGTGGGGAGAGTGAAGATTCAGAACTCTGGTGGTGGAAATGGTGTGGATTCAAACCCCTGTTGACATGTAATTCTGTAATTTAAAAATATAAAAAACAACCCATATGGGATTATATAAAATTAAAAAGCTTCTGCACAGCAAAAGAAAACACCACCCAAAGAAAGAGACCCTCACAGAATGGGAGAAGATCTTTACATGCCACACATCAGACAGCAGGCTAATAATCAAAGTATATAAAGAGCTTATCAAACTCGGCAACAGAAAAACAAATGACCCTATCCAAAATGGGGAGAGGATATGAACAGAATATTCTCCACAGAAGAGATCCAATGTGAAGAAAAAAATGAAACAATGCTCCAAGTCATTGGTTGTCAGAGAAATGCAAATGAAGACAACCATGCGATACCACTTTACTCCTGTGAGAATGTCATACATACATCAGAAAAGGTAGCCGCAAAAAAAATGCTGGAGAGGTTGTGGGCTCAAAGGAACCCTCCTACACTGCTTGTGGGAAGGTCAATTGATCCAGCCTCTGTGGAGAGCAGTCTGGAGAACTCTCAGATGCCAGAAATGGACCTACCTTATAACCCTGCAATTCCTCTCCTGGGGATATATCCTAAGAAATCCAACACACCCATCCAAAAAGATCCGTGTATACCTGTGTTCATAGCAGCACAATTTGTAATAACCAAAACCTGGAAGCAACCCAGGTGTCCAATAACAGATGAGTGGCTGAGTAAGTTGTGGTATATATACACAATGGAATACTACTCAGCTATTAAAAATGTTGAATGAACTTTCTTCACCTCATTTTGGATGGAACTTGAAGGAATTATGTTAAGTGAGATAAATCAGAAAGAAAAGAATGAATATGGGATAATCTCACTCAGAAGTTGAAAAACAAGAACAGAAGGGAAAACATAAAGCAAAACTTGGACTGGAGTTGGTGTAGTGCACCAAAGTAAGACTCTGGGGTTTGGGGGGGGGAGTGTTCAGGTCTTAGAACATGAAGGCAGAGGAGGACCTAGTGGGGGTTGAATTGTAGAAAACTGAGAAATATTATGTATATATACTATTATATTTTATTGTTAACTGTAAACAATCCCCGAATAAAGAAATGAAAAGAAAAAGCTGGGAAAAAATGCTCATGACTCTTTTTGACAACCAAATACATTTCTTATCTTTTCTTTTCTTTTCTTTTTTTGCCTCTAGGGTTATCGCTGGGGCTTGGTGCTTGCACTACAAATCCAGTGCTCCTGGAGGCCATCTTTCTTCATTGACGTTGTTGTCATTGTTGGATTGGACAGAAAGAAATTGAGAGAGGAGGGGACAACAGAGAGGGGAAGAGAAAGACAGATACCTGTAGACCTGTTTCACCACTTCTGAAGTGACCCCCCTGCAGGTGGGGAGCTGGGGGCTCGAACTGGGATCCTTGCACCAGTTCCTGTGCTTCACACTATGTGCACTTAACCCGGTGTGCTATTGCCCAGTGCCCCCCACCATATATATATATATATATATATATAAGTTTTCTAAGTTCTTGTGTTTTGTCTTTCATCTCTGCTTATTTCAGTAACCATGATCACCTCCAGTTCCATCCTTTTGTCCCAAAGGATACAGTATCATCTTTTCTGATCAAAGAGTAATATTCCATGGACTAAGTACTCCACAACTTCTTTAGCCAGTCATCTGTTGATGGGCATTTTGGCTTCTCCCACTCTTTGGCTACTGTGAATAATGCAGTTATGAAATAGGGGTGCATATGTCCCTTCTAATTAGTGTCTGACTGTACACTGGATAAATGCCCAAGAGTGTTATTGCTGGCCCATAAGGCCTTGCCTCTTGCATTTGTCTGAGGACTCTCTGCTCAGCTCTCCCTAGGGGCTGCTCCAAACTGCACCCTCTGCACCCTGAATATACACACCTATACATCTGGAATGTGGGTACCTGCACACTTACAAAGGAAGGCGGTGCTTCTTCTCCTAGAGAAGCTCACCTGCTCCTGCTTGGGAACAGTCAGAGACGTGCAAGAGAGTGACCAGCCAGGTGCCTTCATGGAGCATGTGGATTAGGAGCTGGGGCACAAGAACAGAGAGGAGTCATAGCCTGGGAGGGTGTGCACTGGACAAGTTCTGGGCTCAGTCCTTGACGTGGCACTTGCCAGAGCGATGCCCCCCCCCCATTAATAAGTACATAAATTTAAGGAAAACCAGGGAGGACTTGAAGATGAATGAAGAGAGGCAAGCCGAGGGAGGAAGGAAAGAAGAGGGCATCTTGGGAGTCGGGCGGTAGCCCAGCGGGTTAAGTGCACTTGGCGCAAAGCACAAGGACCAGCGTAAGGATCCCGGTTCGAGCCCCCAGCTCCCCCCCTGCAGGGGATTCGCTTCACAAGCGGTGAAGCAGGTTTGCAGGTGTCTCTCTCTATGTCTCCCCCTCTCTGTATTCCCCTCCTCTCTTCATTTCTCTCTGTCCTATCCAACAACAACATCAATAATGACTACAACAATAAAACAACAAGGACAACAAAAGGGAATAAGTAAATAAATATAAAAAATTTTTTAAAAAATTTAAAAAAAAAAGAAAGAAGAGGGCATCTTTTGGGGGCCCCAGAGGTCTAGGTTGCTTGGAAAGGGTGGGTGTGTTGGAGAGAGGGGAAGAAGTGCTGACAGAGGAAGACCAGCAGGAATACGTACATCCTCACACACGGTCCACCTGTGGGCACAGGTGAGCTGCTGGTGTCAGAGCATTTGGAAACCAACTGGGTACCACTCAGCTCCAGCTCCCGGTGCCACTTGGGCTTGAACCTGAGGCCCCAGAGACATGAACCGTGTGCTCACTCTGAGAGCTGGCTCCCTGGCCTCCAATGCCAATGGGTACTCTACCTCCTGCTAGCCATGTCTCAGGAAGGACTCCGATCATAAACTCATCCTTTCTGCTGAGTCACATCCAGCCCAGCTCCACTTCCTCAGTGATTTGTGTTAAAGCTGCAGACTGATGCCCCTCTTCCAGGAATGCCCCAGGTCCCCATACTGTGTTTGTCTCTTATTACATGGAGCAAGAAACCCAGTTACCTACTCTGACCGCAAGTGCTCCCAGTGGCCTCTGGTTGGTGACAAGGTCATGGAAGGTTTCAGTGGGTCCTGTCTGTCTTCCCTTGTTGGGAGGACACTCAGGAAGAGGGAGCCCCTTTGCCTGGGAAGAGTTATCAGTGCTGAGGGCTGAGTTGCCAGTGGCCCCTTGAGCCCCACATCAGCCAGCTGGGTGACTGGCACTTCCAGATGCTTTGTTGCTCCTGACACTAACCTGTTGTGCATTGGGGAAAGCTGGGAAATAGCTTAGCTGGAAGAGCACAGGACCCTGGTTTGATCTCTGATGCTGCCTATAGTAAACTGGTGCTCTGCCTCTTTTCTCTCTTTCTCTCTGCATCTGTGTCTGTTTCTCTCTCTCTCTCTCATTGAAATAAATAAAGTCAATCTTTTAATAGAAAGATTATCAGAGAGAGGCAGAACCAAAGCTTCCTTCAACATGGTAGAGACTGGACTTGAACTTGGGCCACACGCATGGCAAAGCAGCACACTATCCAAGTGAGCTTTTTTTTTTTTTTTTCTGGCCTGAACCCTTGGTCCCTTGCTTCCTCTCTCTCTCTTCCTTCCTTCCTTCTTTCCTTCCTTCCTCCCTTCCTTTTTTTTTTTTTAAAAAAAAACCTTTCCTTCTTTCTTATTTTATTATTTTGGATAGAGTCGGAGAGAAATTGAGAGTAAAGGAGGAGGTAGAGAGAAGAGGGACAGAGGAAGGGGGAGAAAGAGACCTGCAGACTCACTTCACTGCTCATGAAGCTTCCCCTCTGCAGGTGGGGGCCACGGTCTTAAACCTGGGTCCTTGGCCACTATAATGTGTACACTTTACAAGGTGCACCACTGCCTAGCCTCCTTCTTCTTTTTTTCTTTCTAGATTTGTTTGAGAGGGATAGGGAGAACTAGAGCATCATTCTGGCACATGCAATGCTGGGATTCAAATGCTGAACCTCGTGCCTGAGGGCTCAATGTTTTATCCACGGAGTCATTTCCCAGGCCTCCTGAATACTTTCTTAAGTGTAAATAGTAGCTATCAGTTGACACCTTGGTGTGTACTGGAACTTTACCTAGATTCTACCTCTTGAGACCTCACACAGTCTTGGAACATAATCCAACACTACGCTACTATCTTTTAAATTTTCTTCTCTCTCTCTCTCCCTTTACTTTTCTCTCCTATTTTGATAGGACAGAGAGAAATTGAGAGGCGAGTGGGAGATAAAGAGGTAGCATAAGAGAGAAAGATGGATGCCTGCAGCATTGCTTCACCTCTCGTGAAGCTTCCCCCCTGCAGGTGGGAACCAGGGTCCTTGTTCATGGTAGTGTGTGTGCTCAACCAAGTGTGTTACTGCCTGGTCTCCAAACATGTTACCTTTTCAATGGACAAGGCAACAGGATGATGTTGACTTGTTCAAGGGCACTGACTGGAGGGTGAGAGAAGGGGACTTAGACCAAGCACTGTCTGGTTTCAGAGGCTGAGTACCTCCCCCCCCCAGCTCAGTGGCCCTGGTCCTTCCCTGGAGCTAAAGGGCTGAACTTAGCTCTCCAGGATGGCTCTCATCATAGCTCCCCTCCACTCATGGCAGGGTCTGCTGTGTTTCATGATTCTATCTTATTCATTTATTTATTTATCTAATTTATTCTATTTTTAAGCTTTATAAATTTATTTATTCATTTTTTCCCTCTTGTTGCCCTTGTTGTTTATCGTCATTATTGTTGTTATTACTGTCATTGTTGTTGGATAGGATAGAGAGAAATCGAGAGAGGAGGGGAAGACAGATAAGGGGAGAGAAAGATAGACACCTGCAGACCTGCTTCACCGCCTGTGAAGTGAGCCTCCTGCAGGTGGGGAATTTATGCTATTTTTATAAAGATTTTAACTTTAATTTGATAGGTCTAGAGAAATTGAGAGGGGAGAGGGAGATAGAGAAGAAGAGATAGACACCTGCAGTACTGCTTCACTGCTCATGAAGCTTCCCCCCTGCAGGTGGGGAGTGGGGACTTGAACCTGGGTCTTTGCACATGGTAATTTGTGCACTTAGCCACGTGTGCCACTGCCTGGCCCTCTTTTTGTTTACTGATTGATTGACTGATTCACCAGAGCCCTGCTCAGCTCTGACTGAGGGTGGTGCAGAGGCTCGAACCTGGGAACTCAGAGCCTCAGGCATGAGAGTCCCAAGTCTCACCTTTTGCTCTATTTCCAGCCTTGGCTCTTTGCCTTATTTGTTTAAACATTGATTTGAAGACTGAACTCGAGCACATTCTTGGAAAATCCAAATAACAATGCAGCTCACAAGGCAGTGTGGAAGCTGCCCCCACTCTGCCTCCCACCCCCAACACCACCCTCCACAGGCACCGCCCCCAGGCCCTGAGCACTCTCTTCTTCTCCTTGAGGCCCACAAGCCTCTTCTTGCTGTCAGACCCCTCTGTACTCTGGGTCCTGGTGGACTTGTGAGTCAGTGCACATGGTGCTGCCTGCTCGACCAAAGGGCACAGGCATTCCTGGAGACTCAGAGACAGCCAGGGGCTGGGGAGGGGTGGCCTGTGTGTGTATGTGGTGGGGGGGCAGGTGGCCACAGGAAGGTTCCAGAAACCCTGAGCCACAGAGGAGGAGCAGTGTGGGGCCCAGGGCAAGTGGCCTGGGGTGTGCACAAGCCCCAGGCCTGGAGTTACTCCCTGGAGCTCTGCGGGGAGGGGAGGAGAGGCTGGGCTGGGTCTAGGGTTACAGGGAGGAGCAGGGGAGCCACACTTTAAATAGCCCCAGGGCCCCCAACAGCTCTTTCTACTGTGGACCGCTGGCAGCAGCTTCACTGGTAAGGATTCTCTCTCTCTCTCCTCTCAGTCTGGGACACCCCGCAGCTGGTGGGGTCCTGAGGAACTGTGGCCAGAGGCCTGTTGGTTCTTTCCTTATAAATCCATTTCGCACAGAAAAGGGTACAAAAAAAAGCAGCTATTTCTCCTGGACTTTCTGGCCCCCAGGGTGGCCAGGAGTGGAGAGGGAATGTGGCCTGGGGAGGAAAGTCCTGGATTGACTGACACCCATGAGGTCTGGGTGGCCTGGGGAGGAAAGCCCTGGATTGACACCCATAAGGTCTGGGTTGAATTCTGAGAAAATGACATAAATGCTTTGATGGAGCTGAAGGGAGGTAAACATCTGCTTCTTTCACAGAGTGGTCTCATGTCCATGTGTCTGCATAGAACACTACCTGGAATTATAGTGGTGTGTGTGTGTGTGTGTGTGCACATGCATCATCTAATATCATTCTCACCTTTTCTGGGGGTGGGCTGGGAGCAGAGCACTGCTCAGCTCTGGTTCATGGCAGTGCTGGGACTGATGGTAGTTAATGTCACCGCCACAGAGGAGCCAGGAAGCTCAGAGTAACCATTCATTTCCCTGAAGTCAGGCAGGTGCAGCACAGCTGACTTGAACCCCCTGGGGTCACTGTTTCTCGGGGACTTGGCAGCTTGATAGGCCTGGAGGGGGAGGCCACAGGGGGGAGGTGGCAACAGCAGGACTCCACCAGTGCCCACAGCTGGATAGCCTTTTTGGGGAGGAAGGAAAGGGATGTGTGTGTGGGGGGGTCTCTCCTCAGCCCTGGAGTTGTCAGTGAGGGGCCTGCTCTATTCCAGCTTTCTGCACCCTGATAGGCCCTGGAGCAGGAGAGATTTTCATAGCCTTCTCTTGACACCCCTCTACCTAGCTTTCCTCTTTTCCCCTCCCCTCCTCTCCTCCCCTCCTTTCTTTTCCTCCCCTCTTCCCCTCTTCTCCCCTCCTCTCCTCCCCTCCCTTTTTTTCCTCCTCTCTTTCCCTCCCCTCTCCTCCTCTCCTCCCTTCTTCCCCTCTTCTCCTCCCCTCCCCTTCCCCCCCTCTTTCCCTCCCCTTTCTTCTTTCTCTTTCTTTCTTTCTTTCTTTCTTTCTTTCTTTCTTTCTTTCTTTCTTTCTTTCTTTCTTTCTCTCTTTCTTTCTTTCTTTCTTTCTTTCTTTCTTTCTTTCTTTCTTTCTTTCTCTCTTTCCCTGAGCCCTGCTCAGCTCTGGCTGATGGTGGTGCTAGGGATTGAACCTGGGACCTTAGAGTCTCAAGCAGGAGAGGCTTTTTGCAGAACCATCATGCTTTCTCCCCGGCTTTGGAAGAAAGTCGTTAGGATGACAAACTCAGGCAGTCCATGTGACCCCAGGAGCTCAGGTTCAGGCCTGCTTGGTGTGTCCACCTCTGCTGACCATCCCTTAGTGGCTGTGGCTGTGCCTCATGGAGGGGGTGGGGGAGGAGGGGCGGTGCTTAGCTCTGCTCTTAGGCCACTGTCCTTAGCCCAGTGCTGTGGTTCCCTGCATGTGAGCCCCACACAGTCTCATCCTTAGTCAGACAGTTTGGAATTATGCATTGCCAGCAACAGAAGACTTAAAACTATGGCTCTTTAATCACTGATTTTTTTTTTTTTTTGCTTCCAGGGGCTTGGTGCCTACACTATGAATCCACTGTTCCTGCAGCCACTTTTTTCCTTTTTATTGGATAGGACAGAGAAAAATTGAGAGGGAGATAGAGAAGAAGAGAGAAAGATAGATACCTGCAGACCTGCTTTACTGCTTGTGAAGTGACTCCCCCTGCAGGTGGGCAACTGGGGACTAGAACTGGGATCCTTATGCCGGTCCTTGTGCTTCATACTATGTGTGTTTAACCCAGTGTGCCACCACCAAGCCCCCTTATTCACTGATTTTTAGATATTTTATTTATTTATTGTTGGGTAGAGACAGAGAGAAATTGAGAAGGGAGGGGGAGGTAGAGAAGGACAGAGACACCTCTAGCACTACTTCACCACTTGTGACTCTTACCCCCGAAAGTGGGGACTGGGGGCTTGAACCCAAGTCTTTCTTCACAGAAACATATGCCTAGCCCCTGATTCTTCATTCGTTATTACCAAAACAAACAAATGCCCAGAGTTCATCTCTCTTTTCATGTAGGGTTCAGAGAGAGATGAGCATAACTTTACCCAGGTTTCCTGGGTGCACCCAGTTGCTCTCAGGTCTGAATGTTTTCTTTTACTTTTTAAATTTGTGTTACTAGGGGTCCTTGCACACGTGATTTCACCACTCTAGAGTCTTTTTCTTCTGTTATTTTTATTTCAAATACAGAGAAAGAGAGAGAGGAGAAAGTGACAGAGAGGGAGGGAGGAAACACTGTCCTGAAGCATCCCTCGGTGCCATGGTGCTCTCACAGGGTGCCAGAACTTGGATGCAGGGCTTTGTGCCCAGTAAGATGCGCCTACTACCGGATGAACTATCTCCTGGATCTCTTTTTTGTGTGTGTGTGTGCCTCCAGGGTTATTGCCAGGGCTTGGTGCCTGCACCACAAATCCACTGGTTCTGGAGGCTTTTTTTTTTTTTCTCTTTTGTTGCCTTTTTTTTTTTTAATAATTGTTCTGGTTATTTTTATTGTTGTTGTTATCGATGTCATTGTTGTTGGATAGGACAGAGAGAAACGGAGAGAGGAGGGGAAGACAGAGAAGGGGAGAGAAAGATAGACACCTGCAGACCTGCTTCACTGTTTGTGAAGCGACCCCCCTGCAGGTGGGGAGCTGGGGGCTCGAACCCGGATCCTTACACGGGTCCTTGCACTTCAAGCCATGTGCGCTTAACGCACTGCACTACTGCTAATCCCCCCCTTTTTTTTAACTGGCCTTTATTTTCATATTACCAAAACAAACCATGCTCATTTGCGGCCCTGCTTCACCATTCATGAATCTACCCCTCCTGCAGGTGGGGACTAGGGATCTTGAACCTGGGTCTCCGCATATTAGAACATATGTGCTCAACCAGGGCACCACTGCCTAGCCCCTCAGAGAAAGATAGTTTGGTGATCAGTTTTTCCAAGTTTATTGGTCTGATCATTTATACTCCACACAGAAGTGAGACCATCGGCACTTCTTATTTCATGAGGCATATCCACCTCCAGTGCCAGCCATCTGGTCCCAGATGCTGCAACCTCATTCTTTTTTTATGACAGAGTAGTATTCCACTATGTATGTATGTGATTACTCATCACTTGTCAGTCTCTGGGGATTTTTAGGGAGGGAAGAGATGCGTCCCCACAGTGACAATGACAGTGCCCTGCTGGTCCCCAGGTGGCATGGACAGCCGGGTCTCGGGCACAGCCAGCAATGGGGAGAGCAAGCCAGTGTTCCCAGTCATGGAAAAGGCGGAGGAAGATGACGGCACTCTGCAGCGGGGCCAGTGGAACAACAAGATGGAGTTCGTGTTGTCTGTGGCAGGCGAGATCATCGGGTTGGGCAATGTCTGGAGGTTCCCCTACCTCTGCTACAAGAACGGGGGAGGTGAGAGCAGCAAGGAAGCCCAGGGCTCAGGAGGAGGGGAAGGAGGGGGAGAACTAGGAGTAGAAGGGTGAGGAGGAGTGGGAGAGGAAGGACTGGGGAGGGAGAAGGAGGGGGAGGGAGAGAGCTAGGGGTGGTGGGAGAGAAGAAAGGAGAAATAGGACAGGGAAGAGGAGGAGAAAGAGGAAGGGAGGAGGAAGGGAAGAGGGTGAGGGCTAGGGGGAGGAGGGTGACGATGAGGAGCAGGGGGAGAGGGAGGAGGAGGAAGAGAATGAAGAGCAGCAGGAGGGGGAGGGGGAGGAGGAGGAGGACTCCATGTTTGCCCACCTGGGGTGCCACATCCACACACAGAAGGTGGAGTTGGGACCCTTCCAGTCTTAGGGACACTTCAGGGCCCCAGGTTCTCACGGCCACACAAGGACAGAGGGACATGGCTTGTGAGGGACCCTGAGCTGGTGACTGAACCCTGCCCTGCAGGCCTAGGAGGTCAGAGGTGAAGGGGGCTAGGGACCCCACTGTGCTGTTGCTGCCAAGGCTGGGGGGCTCCTCTGCTCTCCTCTGCTCCCCTCCACTCCCAAGCCTCCCACTGCTGCCCCTACACGGTCAGGGCTCTTCCCCTTGCCCCCAGAACTTGTCGTGTGCACCCTTGCCAGCCCCTTAGCAGGACTGCTTGGCTGGGTGTCGCCCTGCCTTCCAGTGTCACAGCTGTCTCCCCATGTCCCCCAGAGCAGGATGGCCCAGACAGAGCTCACAGCATGGAGTGGTGGAAGGGGAATAGAGGGCACCCCCAAAAGTATGGTGATGCCCTTTTTTCCTTTTTAAAAAATCAACAACTACAAATTGTGTTTTACTGTAGCCACACAGTTAAGCATTTTTTCTCCCCCTCTCTCCCTCCCTTTCTTCCCTAGATCACTTTACTGGGGGCTGCTTGTTCCCACACAGTGTGTGTGTGTGTGTGTGTGTGTGTGTGTGTGTGTGGGCTTCATGCAGGCACCTATACCTTTTTAGGGAGCAGGAACCTCCCTTGGGAAGTCAGCTCTCATAGGCAATGTGTATGTGTGTGGGGGTGGTGGTGGTGGTGGGTCACAGTTAGAGCAGCAGGCTGGAGGCCACTGGGCTTTTCCAGAGGGGTAGGAGTGTTTGGGGGGGGTTCTTCTTAGAATTTTCAGGCAGCCACCTGAGGTCACCCCCTTGCTGGCCCACAGGTTGGTTGTGGAATGCAGACAGCTCTTTCCTGGCAGGCACAGAGGGGTTGGCGGGGATCAAGGGGGACACCACCTGGCACTGGGTGAACTGCTTAGCCATTCACGTGGCAGGAAGTAGCTTTCCCCAAGCCGCTGTGGAATCAAGGAGAGGGGGACAGTGTGTGTGTGTGTGTGGGTGCTTAGCAGGGGTGCATGCAGCCAGGGGGCTGGACAAGGGTGCAGAGGGGACTATCAGACAGAGGGGAGTGGCCAGAGCAGGGGCCCTCAGTTTTGGAGCTGAGCTCTGTCCTGGGCTTTGTGCTGTTGCTGTCTGGGCACATGGTGCCATGACTTGGGCATCACCAAGGGCCCAGGAAGCAGAGACTGTCCTCTGCTTTTGTGTGGGTGCTTGTGGGGCTGGCCATCAGGGGATGAGAGGGTGACTTCTGGGACATCCCCCCACCTTGCCTTCCAGCAGGCTGGTTCTGAGGGACTGTGGAGACATTTTAGGAGTCTCAGATGTGGTCAAGTTCTCTTTATTTTTTCATTTTTTAAAAAAAGATTTTTAAAATCTCATTCATAAATGAGATGGGAAGAGAAAGAAAGAAAGAAAGAAAGAAAGAGAGACCCAGAGCACCACTCTATTACATGTGATACCCAGGATCAAACCCAAGACCTCAGACTTCGGAGTTCAATGCTTCATCCACAGCACCAGTGATCAACTGGCTTTAACCATCTACTTTAAAGGTGTTTTTGTCTTAGATTTATACATTAAGACACAGAAAGAATTGGAGCATCATCCTGGCACATGTGATGTCAGGGATTGAACTCAGGACCTCACTCTTGAAAGCCAGTGCTCTGTCCAGGGTGCCCCCTTCATCAAGGTCTTGCACGTGTTCTCCTTGCCTACAGCCCACCCTCTCCCCTGGCCCAGTGGGCCTGCTCCTCCTCCTCCTCTCCCCTGGCAGAAGGACTGTCAGACAGATGGCAGCTGGAGAGCTGTGGGTGTGTCCTGGGGCCTCTGGAGTCGAAGTCACCTTCAGCCTCCAGGGATCTGAGCTTGGGAAGGGGGGATGCACATGGAGGGACCTAGCTCTGCGTGTGTCTCTGGGTGTGCATGTGTATGTCTGTGAGTCTCTCTGTCTCTCTGTTTTCTCAGTGGCTCAGCCTTACCATTTTCCCTGAGCTCTCCTAGCCTCACCAGCAAAGCAGAGTCCTTCCCATAGCTCAGTGGCCCTGACACGTCATTCTCTCTCTCTTTTAATCTCTAACAAAGTTTATTAGCATTATTAAAAAATATTTTCTTGGGGGGGGGTCAGGCAGTGCTACACCTGGTTGAGTATACATGTTACCATGCCAGGTTCAAGCCCTCGATCCTCACCTGAAGGGGAAGCTTTAGGAGTGGTAGAACCATTTTGTTGATGCCCTTCTCTCCTCTAACTCCCCCTTCCCTCTCAACTTCTCTCTGTTTCTTTTCCTTTCTTCTTCTTTTTTTCTTTTTATCAGAGCACTGCTCAGCCCTTTCTTTTCTTTCTTTCTTTCTCTTTCTTTCTTTCTTTCTTTCTTTCTTTCTTTCTTTCTTTCTTTCTTTCTTTCTCTTTCTTCTTCCTCCTCCTCTCATCCTTTTCCTCCTCTCCTTCTCCTCCTCCTTTTCTTCTTCTTCTTTTTCCTTCAAGGTTAACTCTGGGGCTCACTGCTGACACTATGAATCCACGGCTCCTGGAGGGTATGTTTCCCATTTTATTAGCTAGGACAGAGATAAATTGAGAGAGGAGGGAGAGATAGGGAGGGGGAGAAAAAGACACTTGAAGGTGTGCTTCACCACTTGTGAACTGCCCTCCCTGAAGGTGGTGAGCCAGAGGCTTGAGCCCAGATCCTTGTGTGAGTCCTTGCATTTAGTACTATGTGCAATAACCCAATGAACTACCACTCAGCCTCCCTTCTCTTCTTAAAATTTTATTTATTCACCTTGTTTCTCTGTCAGAGAGAAGAGTGAAGCCTCTGTGACAGGACCTTTCATCCCCATGTATGAGGGGAGGATGAGGAGGACAGAACCTAGTGACAGAAGTTTGATCCCTTTTCTGCTGGTTTAGTCCTTCCTTCTTTCCTTCCTTCCATTTATTTATTTATTTACTTATTTATTTATTTATTTATTTATTTATTTATTTATTTATTTATTTATTTAGTTTTATGAGTGAGAGGACCAGAGCACTACTCAGCTCTGGCATGAGGGGCTGCTAGGGATTGAACCTGCAGTCTGTGGGGCCTTGGGCACACAAGGCGGTGCTCTACTAGGCTGAACTGCCCCCAGGTCAGTTTGGTGGCTTTGTTTCGTGGTTCTCAGACTGGGGCATGGATAGAGGAAAGCTTTGAACAAGCCCAGTGGAAGAGGGTGGGGTGCTCTGGGGTGCATTATGCTAGGTCATCACCCCTCATTCCCACCCTATCAGTCTGACTCCATGGCTTCAGGCAGCCACGTTTGTGCATGTGGTTTAGGCAGGGGGGCCAGGGGTAAGAGGTCAGGGGAGAGCAATCTGGGGATTACTGGCTCACTGATGAGGGCTGGTTGGAGGAAGTCCTTCCCCACAACATGATTTTAGCTCCAAACCAAAAAAACGCACTTGGTGTCTGCATTGCTCCCCTATCCTGGCCACCTGGCGACTGCACTTGGGCCAGATGGGAGTGAAGGGGGAAAGGAAGGCAGGCCTAGGACTTCACATCAGGACTGAATTCTCTACCTCCTACTGCTGGCAAGTCTTGGATTTAAGAGGCCCAATTGTGTATGACTTCATGTCTTTGTCTTAGTGGCAATCAAGTGCTTCCTGCATTTTTTTTTGTTTGTTTGTTTTGTTTCTGGTTTTTTTTTTTTTGTTTTTTTTTTGCTTTGTTTTGGATTGACACAGAGAGAGGGCTGGGGAGACAGCATAATAGTTATGCAAAAGACCTTTCATGCCTGAGGCTCTGAAGTCCAAGGTTCGGTACCCAGCATCACCATAAACCAGCGCTGTACAGTGTTTTGGTAGACAAACAAACAAGCAAACAGAAAAACTTTTAGGGCCCCAAGCAGTGTGCACCCAATTCAGTGCACACATTACCATGCACAAGCACCAGGATTCAATCTGGCATGTGCTGTGTTGGGTGCTGAACATTGCCTCAGACACGCAAACTGTGTGTTTTATCCATGGAGCCACCACCCTGCCCACTTTTGTTTTTATGAGATAAGAACAGACTGTGTGCATGCAAAGCTGTGCTCCACCCTTCATGGGGTTTGTCTTTGTTGCTTTCTTATGGTTCCAGGGATTGAACCCAGGGTCTCATGCATGAAAGATAGGTGCTTGACCGTTGGACGAGCTCCCTGGCCCAGCCTGGATTGACTCTGAGCCGTCTTGCATTGTACTATTTTAGATCTCAAAGAATCTTCTACATAGAGTACCATGTCTTCTGTGGATGAGGTGGTTTCATTCTTTCTTTTCCAATTAAAACAATGCTTGTTTTCAATTCTTTTCTCAGCTTATTTCCCTGTCTAGAGCTCCTGTATGATGTTTCACTGAAGTGGTGAGAACAGACTGATTTGTTCTTCATTTAAGGGTTAACCAGTCTGTCACCACTAAAGGTAATGCTATAGTTTTTTTTTTCTTTTTCACTTTCTGAGAGAGTTGGCTAAATACTTTTTTTTGCATTTTCTGAAGTGAAAATGGTCTTTTTAACACTTATCAGTATGATGAATCACACTCATTTTTTTAATCTTGAAAAATCATTTTTGTTCAGATAGACAGTTCAGCTTTCTTTTGAAAAAAGAAAGTATCATATTGTCAGATTTAAGGTGTAACCTATTTATGTCTGGATAGTTAACATGCAGTGGGAGCTGTGTGGGGGGGTGCTCAGCAGTAGCGTGTAGGACCTAGGCAAAGTGCTGGAGTGGTGCTCTGGTCTCCCTCGCTCCCCCTCTCTCAGTTAAACAAGTAATTTACTGAGAATCGGGCAGCAGGTTAAGCGCAGAAGGTTAAGCGCAGCAGGTTAAGCGCATGTGGCGCAAAGCACAAGGACCAATATAAGGATCCCGGTTTGAGCCCCCAGCTCCCCACCTGCAGGGGAGTCGCTTCACAGGCGGTGAAGCAGGTCTGCAGGTGTCTATCTTTCTCTCCCCCTCTCTGTCTTCCCCTCCTCTCTCCATTTCTCTGTCTTATCTAACAACGACAACATCAGTAACAACAACAATAATAACTATAACAACAATAAAAAAACAAGAGCAACAAAAGGGAAAATAAATATAAAAAATTAAAAAGTAATTTATATTAAGCGTCATATAGCTGAGGCTCACTAATTTTTTTAAACCCAGTCAGATAATCTCTAGAATCTACCTGGGATAGTAAATATTATTTACTTGTCTATGTGCTTATTGAAATAGTGTAGTACTGAGGATAGAACCTGGGGCTTCCTTCATCCACTGTATCAATGAGCCAATTCCCTAACCCAACTTTTCAACTTTATTATGAGAGACAGATATGAGAGAGAAGATAATCTGTGCGTGTTTCTTCTACTTGTAGCTACATCTTGTGAATACTCCTGTCCACTTTGCCAGCAAGTAGAGGTCATTTCTGTAGCAAATTCCAGCACCACTGCCATCAGTATAAGTCTCAGCCAAGGAGTATGAAGAAAGATGCGTAAAGGTGTCTTAGACAGAAAGCTTTTTTTTTTTTCTCTCAGCCATTTTTCACTTGTGCTTAATAGTGGGCTATAAGATTTATCAGTAAGATTACAGGGTGTGGTTCCGTACCACATCCACTACTGAAGTTCTGTGCCTCTGCCCTTTCAATGATAATCACCAAAATTCTCACAAAGCCATAGAAACAGATTGTTTTCGTCTGTGTTTTTTTTTTTTTTTTCTTTTTTGCAAGTTCATGTGTATCAGTTGTCTAGATGAGTGAAACTATCCGGTAGTTTTCTTTCATCTCTTTATTTTGCTGAATGTAATCACCTCTACATTTATGTATTTTGTTCCAAAGGACACAATATCATCCTTTTTGATTGCAGAGTAGTGTTCCATGGAATGTATATCTCATAACTTCTTTAGCCAGTCATCTGTTGATGGACATTTAAGCTCTTTGACTATTGTGAATAATGTAGCTATGAACATAGGTGTGCACGTGTCCCTTCAAAGTAGTGTTCTTTCTCTCTCTCTCTCTCCCTCTCCCCATAACCCTCTCTTCCTCTTTCTCTCTCTTACCAGAGCACTGCTCAACTCTGGCTTATGGTGGTATGGGGGATCAAACCTGGAACTTTGGCGCCTCAGGCATAAGAATCTCTTTTCATTATGCTATCTAACCCTGTCCCAAAGTAGTGTTTTCATGTCCTTTGCATAAATGCCTATGGGTGGGATTCCTGGATCATAAGGTTATCCCATCTGTATTTATTTAAGGGTTCTCCATACAGTTCATACAGGGGCTGCACCAGTCTGCATTCCTATCAATCTTAGAAACCTGATCCCACCTGCTGTCTGTCCCCCAACATATTAACAGCACTCTCTCCTTGGAGAGCCCTTGATGGCAGACCGTACACAGAGCCTCCAGGGCTCAGGCTGAATGAGCCCCCAGCTGTTGCTACAGGTTAGAGGTGGGTAGGCAGGCAGTGATAGTGGGTAGAGATGGGGATGTCACAGCTACTGGAGACGAGTGGGCCAGGTCCCAGGCATCGTGGTGGCCCTGTGTCTCTGCTATGGCTCTAGACATCTAGACAGATGTACCCTGTAGGTCTGCCTGCTCCCCCCACCCCGGGGTTTTGACCGGCAGGATAGGGGTGGTAATAGGAAGTAGTGAATGTGGGCAGTGGAGGAGGCGGGTGCCAGGTGATGAACCCCTTGCTTCCCACCCACAGGTGCTTTTTTCATCCCCTACCTCATCTTCCTCTTCACCTGTGGCATTCCCGTCTTCCTCCTGGAGACAGCTCTGGGCCAGTACACCAGCCAGGGAGGCATCACTGCCTGGAGGAAGATCTGCCCCATCTTTGAGGGTGAGTAGTGGGCACTGTGTCCTATTCTGGGGGGGAATTCAGGCCCAGTGGACATAAGGCTGTGTGCCTGTGTTAGACTGCTCACGTAGGTGTCCACACTGAGCAGATCGCCTCATCCATCAGATCACATTCAGTAACCTGGGGGTCATTTCAGAAGGCAGTGGAAAATGAGAAAAACAAACTTAACCAAATAGAAACCCCAGCAATTGCCACACCATCTTGACACACTGTTTAAAGGGTGTTTGATTTGATTATTTCTCTCCATATGGAAGTCTGTGATGTTTTTCCGTTGAAGTAAAGTGGCAACAAAAACACAAAACAGTGTGGAAGTGACACAGAGGAGTCATGTGCACCCAGTTGTCCCCAGTGAGAACACCTCACACTTGACAGAACAACACCTAAAGCTGCAAAGTGATATGGTGCTGTTCACAGGTCTGAGTCACATTTCACTAGTTTTCTCCACACCCATCCTGTGTGTGTGTCTCTGTGTGTGTTTGTGTGTGTACAGTTTCATCCTGTGTGTGGATTTGTGTGGTCACCTCCACAATCCAAACACAGCAGGTGCCATCACCACAAACACCCCCTCATAACACTTCTTCCTTGTCACCATCCCCAACTCCAACCACTTCTAATCGGTTCTCCATCTTTATAATGTTGTCATGTTAAGACATTTACAGACCTGGGATTCCACAGCATTTAGCCTTTTGAGATAACTTCTTCACATGGTAGGATACCTGGGTACCCATCCAGATTACTATTGGATCAACGGCACAATCCTATTTTTTGTTCATGGTGTGGATGTATCAGTTTACCTTTGCGTTTTTTTTTTTTTAATTGCCACCAGTGCCTGAACTATGAATCCACTGCTTCTAGTAGCTGTTTTTTACTCCCCACTATTTTATTTGATAGTACAGAGACAATTTGAGAGGTGAGGGGGAGAGATAGACAACTACAGATCTGCTTCACCGCTTGTGAAACTTCTTCCTGCAGGTGGGGAGCAGGGGCTTGAACTCGGGTCCTTGCACATGGTGATGTGTGCATTCAACTGGGTGTGTCACCATCTGTCCCTGCTTAGCTATCTCCAATTTATAGATTTTCTTTTCTTTTTTTTTTTGGCCACCAGGGTCATCGATGGAGCTCAGTGCTGGCATGAGCTCTCTGTTTCCAGCAGCTATTTGCTTTTTAATTTCCTGTAGATTGAGGGTGAGAGACAGAGAGAGATAGAAAGGCAGAGACAGAGAGAGGAGAGATACTGGAGTACTGCTCCACCACTCATGAATCTTCCCTCGTGCAGATGGAGTCTGGGGACTTAAACTGGGATCCTTGTTCACTGTAAAGTTCTATTGAGTGTGCTACCTCCTGCCCCCTTCCCAAAATTAATTTTTAAATAGTGAACATTCAACGTCTCAGAACAGGTGCACCCACAGAGGGAATTGGGAACACCCCACCACCACCATGTAGACATACATAGCAGGGTGCCAGGGTGTAGGGCAGCTCCTGGGTGGGTTCAGTAGGAAGCAGCTGGCCTTTGGAGTGGGGCGGGAAGGGGTGAGGACCCCAAAGCCCACCTGGACTAGCTTCTGCCTGCTCCCTCCACCCCCCAGGCATTGGCTACGCCTCCCAGGTGATCGTCATCCTCCTCAACTTCTACTACATTGTGGTGCTGGCCTGGGCCCTCTTCTACCTCGTCAGCAGCTTCACTGTGGACCTGCCCTGGGGCAGCTGCCGCAATGAGTGGAACACAGGTACAGCCCCTGGGGAGGGCAGGGATGGGGAGGCATGTCCCCACTGCCCAGCCAATGCTCATGTCCCTGTGGGGACACGTGTGTAACCTTCTAGGGGGTCATGGAGAGCCACATCCAAGATAGAATGCACCTACTTTGCAGGCACAGACGATCTCATTCTCTCTTATTTATTTTTTTCTTTTTTCTTTTTTTTTCTCTTTCTTTCTTTCTTTCTTTCTCTCTCTCTCTCTCTCCCTTTCTTTCTTTCTTTCTTTCTTTCTTTCTTTCTTTCTTTCTTTCTTTCTTTCTTTCTTTTTCTTACCAGAGGACTGCTCAGCTCTGGTTTATGGTGGTGTGGGGAATTGAACCTGGGACTTCGGAACCTCAGGCATGAGAGTCTCTTTGCTATTTTCCCCACTGACAATCCTAAATCTGCTTTTACTTATTTATTTATTTTTTAAATATGTATTTTTCTTTAGTTATGTTTGTCTCATTCATTCATTCATTCATTCATTCATTCATTTTTCAGATAGAGACACAGAGGCAGAGAGTGAAAGAGACCACAGCACAAAAGCTTCTTCAGTGCACAGAGGGCTAGGCTCGAACCCGGGTCACAAGCATGGCAAAACAGTTCACTATCCAAGTGAGCTGTTTCACCAGCTCAACATTTATTTATTAATGATAAAGGACTTAGGGCCAGGCTGTAGCACATCTGGTTGAGTGCACATGTTATAATGTGCAAGGACCCAGGTTCAAGCCCCTGGCTCCCACCTGCATGTAGGAAGCTTCACAAGCAATGAAGTGGTATTGCAGGTCTCTCTCTCTTTCTCTCTCTCTCTCTCTCTCTCTCTCTCTATATATATATATATATATATATAGTCTCCAGGGTTATCACTTTGGCTTGGTGCCTATACTACGGATCCACTATTCTTGGAGGCCATTTTTTCCATTTTTCATAGTGTAGGAAAGAGAGGATGAGAGAGGAGGTTAGAGATAGAGAGGGAGAGAGAAAGATAGACACCTGCAGACCTGCTTCACCACTGGTGGGGGCTTGAACCAGGATTCTTGTACGGGTCCTTGTGTATGTGTGTGTGTGTATGTGTGTGTATTATGTGCACTTAATCTGGTTAAGCTATTGCCTGGCCCCCATATCTCTTTATCTCCCCATGTCCCTTTCATTATCTTTCTCTACTCAGTAAATAAGTAAATAACAACAACAATAGACCTTATCTTTAAAAAAGGGAGGGGAGGGGATAGCTAGAGAGACAGCATAATAGTTCTGCAAAGGACTTTCTTTTTTTTTTAAATATTTATTTTATTTATTTATTCCCTTTTGTTGCCCTTGTTGTTTTATTGTTGTTGTGGTTGTTGGATAGGACAGAGAGAAATGGAGAGAGGAGGGGAAGACAGAGAGGAGGAGAGAAAGATAGACACCTGCAGACCTGCTTCACCGCCTGTGAAGCGACTCCCCTGCAGGTGGGGAGCCGGGGTTTGAACCGGGATCCTTATGCCAGTCCTTGTGCTTTGCACCACCTGCGCTTAACCTGCTGCGCTACAGCCCGACTCCCTGCAAAGGACTTTCATGTCTGGGCCTCTGAGGTCCCAGGTTCAATCCCTAGCACCACCATAAGCCAGAGCTGAGCAGGGCTCTGGTGTCTCTCTCCATATATAGGTATATGTGCACATATATTTAAATAAATAGAACATCATTAATGACAGAGAATTAGAGTATCACTCTGGCACATTGCTGCGCCAGGGATTAAGCTTGGGACCTCATGTTTGTGAGTCCAGGGCTCTAGAGACTACACCATGCTGGGAAAGCCTGAGGGTCTGGGTTGGAGAGAACTCAACTGGAGCCAACCTAGGCTGCTGCGTGGGAGAGGGATCAGGATCTCATGCCGAGCTGGCTTCACAGGAGATAGACTCTGGAACTCTCGGAGCCGGAAGGCAATCCCAAGTGTGTTAAAACAGAAGAGCAGCTGTATATATAATCGCCAAGTAGGGTGGAAACAGGATGTGACATAGCGAGGGTGGAGCGAAAAGAGACTGGTAGAAATCAGGGTGACTACAAGAGGGGGCGGAGCAAAAAGACATCATGAACCAGTGGGGATTAAACCAATGCCCTGCAGGCGGGGCGGTTTCTAGGTAACTGGTTAAACTGGTTATGTAAATAGACCGCAGGGATAAGCAGGGGGAAGCTGGCTTACTGCTCAACACCACCTCCTGGGTCCACACATTCTCTCTTCTCCTTTTTCCTTCCTCTCTTTCCCTTTCTTCCTCCCTCTCTCTGTCTCTCTTTCCTTCTTTCTCTTTTTCTAAGAAATGTATATATTAGATTCATATATTATGAATTTGTGTTTGATAGACTCATTCATTACCTCAGAAATGTCTCCTTTTTGTATAGCTTAGTCATTTATTTATTTCCCTTTGAAATATGTTTAGTTTGATATGTGTATGTTTTTGTTCACTGATATGCTTCTTATGCCTGTCTTTCTTATACTGTTTTGGGTCTTCCAACTCACAGGGAAGACCTGTGCTGTTTTCTAGTCCTTGATATAATTTATAATAGAGATCAATTTTCTTATGTTTGTATTGCTGGGGCTCTGGACCTGCCACATGAGTCCATTATTCCTGGTAATCTTTTTTTCCCTTTTTTTCTTTTAGAAATAGGGTGAAAGACAGAGAGACAGGGAGACACCTGCAGCACAGCTTCACCACTTTTGATGCTTCCCTTCTGTAGGTGGGGCCCGCAGGCTTGAACCCAGATCTTTGTTCATGGTAGCATGTGCACTCAACCAGGTGTGTCACTTCCTGGCCTGCTCTATTTATTCTTGTTTAGATAAGCCACTCAGTTCTGAACTGGTATTTTTAAGTCCTCCAGGGGGCCCATTTTTGCCACGTTTAGCCTTATATTCAAGGCCCCACTCAGCCTCAAAGGTCATATCTCCTTTTCTGGTATTCCTGGCCTACTAACCTCATCCCACATTCTCCACATGAAAGTCTTGTAGATGTGTACAAGATACCTACACACCAAGACCCACTTGGTGCCGGCCCCTTGTTGTGTCATGACCTCACTTTCAGTCTGTTTTCTTCCAGATCAACAAGACCTTGAGTGCCAGGATGCTGTTTTATTACCATGGCCTCTGCATAGGTGGCCATAGGCACTCAGAAATGGGTGCTCAATGAATTGAATAACAAAGACCTGTTAGTCTTGGGCCAGTGAAATATAGCTCATCTGGACAGTGTGCTGCTTTGCCATGTATGAGTCAGGTTCGAGCCCAGTTCCCACTGCACTGGAGAAAGCTTTGATCTCTTTCAATTTTTCTCTATGTCCCTGTCCCTATCTAAAAACAAATTCTGTTATTATGATATTTTCTTTAGTATGATTTCCCCCTCCCTCCTTCCTTCCATTCAGGGTTATCACCCAGGCTCAGTGCTTGCTCAGCTCTCCTGCTCCTGACAGCCAATTTCCCCCCTGTAAAGTGAGAGAAAGAGAGAGACAGAAAGCAAGAATGAGGGGGGATATAGGAAGGAAGAAGGAGGTAGGAGAGAGAGAGGGATCAAGAGAGTGAGGAGAGAGAGAGAGGAGAGAGGGAGTGAGAGGGAGGAAGGACACTACAGTCTCCATCCACATAGGGGCTCCCATGAGGTGACTGGGGATTCAAACCTGGGTCCTTGTGTGTGGTGTTTGCTCTTGTTTGATGAGCCACCTGCAGCCCTCTTCTCTCCAGCTGTCACTGTGACTAGCAGTGACAGCCAGCCAGTCCCAGGCCCATCTTAGCAGGCCTCTGGGAAGATCCTCTTGTCAACCAACACTGGAGTCTTTTGCCTTTTTAGGGACACATTGCTATTTATCCTAGCATGGCTGGTTTTACCCAGTGGGAGGCACTTGGGGAGTTGTAAGATCTCTTGTGCCATCAAGATAAAGGATCCTGGCAGTCTCAGGGGATTTTCCCCTTCTCAGCCCAAGATGTTTTTTTCCCTGTTAAAACAAGGAGACAGAAAGAGACAGATAGGATGGGACTTCCCCCACCCCAGCACTAGTACATTCCTCCTCCAGTTCCACGACCTTATCATGAGGTGTGGGGACTTGACACTGGACCATGTGCATGACACACTGAGTACCCATGAGCTATCTCTTCCACCCACCAGCAGATGTCTACTCAGCTGCTGGTACATGCCAGGCCCACAGCTGTGGTGATGTGTGAGGGAAGCGATGGTGGTGAGGTTTGGGGAGGGGGTTGTGGAGACCTTGGTGGCTACTAAGTGGTTCTGTTTATCTTATGTTATTTTTTTAAAAGGATTTTTCTTTTTTTAACTTCATTTATTTTATCTGATAGAACAGAGAGAAATTGAGAGGGGAGGAGGAGATAGAGAGGGAAAGAGACAGAGAGACAGCTGCAGCACTGCTTCATCATTCGCGAAGCTTTCTCCCCGTAGGTGGGGGCAGGGGCTTGAACCCTAGTCCCTATGCATGGTAATACATGCACTTAAGTAGGTATGCCACCATCTGCCCCCCAACTGTTTATTTTTTTATTTTCATAGTATAGAGAGAAATTGAGAGGGGAGGGGAAGATAGAGAGGAAGAGAAAAGGAGAAACACCTGCAGTCCTGCACCACCATTTCTTAAGCTTCTCCCTTTCAGGTGGGGAGTGGGAGCTCGAACCCAGCAACTTGCACGTGGTAATAATGTTGACACTCAACTGGGTGCACCATCATCTGGCCTACACACACATATATATTTTTTTCTTTCGTCATCTCTAGGGTTTTACTACTCTGATCTGACTTTTTTTCAGATAGAAAGAAATATGGAGATACAGAAGGAGAGAGGAAAACACACCATGGCACCAAAGCTTCCTCTGGTGCTGTGGGGCCCTGGCTAGAGAGCCTGGGTCCTGGGAATGGCAAGGCCACTATCCAGGTGAGCCATTTTACTGGCCCTAGAATAACAGATTTGTATGACTTCACTCATTCAGCATACATTTCTGAGTGCCTGCAATGTTGTCATTTTTTGGTCTGTGGCAGGCCAGTCCTAATAAAATGTAAAAAGGGTTACTTGAGAGGTGGCATAGTGGATAAAGCAATGGACTCTAAAGTATGAGGTCCCGAATTCCATTCCTGGCAGCACATGTGCCAGAGTGAGGCTCTGCTTCTCTCTCCCTTTTCTTTCTCATTAATAAGTAAGTTAGAGGGTTGGGCAGTAGTGCAGTGTGTTAAGCACACGTGGCGTGAAATGCAAGCACCAGAGTAAGGACCCCAGTTCAAACCCCTGGCTCCCCACCTGCAAGGGAGTTGATTCACAAGTGGTGAAGCAGGTCTGCAGGTGTCTATCTTTCTCTCCCCCTCTCTGTTCCCCCTCCTTTCTCCATTTCTCTCTCTCCTATCCAACAACAACAACATCAATAACAACAACAATAATAACCACAACAATGAAAAAACAACAAGGGCAAAAAAAAGGGGAAAAAATAGCCTCCAGGAGCAGTGGATTCGTGGTGCAGGCACCGAGCCCCAGCAATAACCCTGGAGGCAAGGGGAAAAAAAGTCATTTTAATTTATATATAAAATCAGAGAAAGAGAATGTGAGTATGCTTTGTGAAACTCCTGAGTCACATACAAATAATTGGGACATGGCAGACAGAATATTTCAAATTCACCTTTTCATTCCACCCCTGCTGGGCTCACACATGGGCTGCTCATGGGCATTTCAGAGCGGATGGTGGAGAGATTAGGGGATAACAGGAAGCATAGCCTTGTGAATCTTGCTCCCTTCTTGGGCTGGTAACATACAGTGTGACCCTTCTGGGATGGCCAGTGACTTAGCTGCCCCTCACCTTCTCCTCAGAACTCAGTAATTAAACGGCATGTTCACCACCTTGTCACTAAGTAGGCTTCGTGTCAGGTCATTTCACCTGACTATAAGTTAGTGCCAACATTCAAGTATGTTTGAGGAGGCTTGACTAAGCTACAATGGTTGTTAAGTCAGGCATATTAAGTGCATTGAAAAGAAAATATTTCTTCATCTCTTAATGAAAAAGATTGAGGTGGGGAGAGAGGGAGAGAGACACACACACAGAGAACACTAGAGTATCACTCTGGCACATGTGATGCTAGGGGTCAAACTCAGGACTTCATGTTTGAGAGTCCAGTGCTTTATCCACTGTGCCTCCTCCTGAGCAGCTTCAGTGAATTTTTAAAGATTTATTTATGAGAGAGAGAGAGAGAGGAGTGCTAGAGCATCACTCTGGTCCATGAGATGCTAGGAACCAAACTTACGACCGTCTGCTTGGATGTCTGGCCCTGTTCTCATGGGAGCAATTCCCTATGTTCCCAGAGACCCCTACCTGCGCGCGCGCGCGTGTGTGTGAGTGTGTGTGTGTGTGTGTGTGTGTGTGTTTGTGTGTGTGTGGGGGGGGGCGGTTGAGCCTGCTGGGGTCCTGCTGTGTTGGGGGCTCATAAGGCAGTGTCCTCCACAACCCCCACGGGGCCAGCGCTGGCTAATAAGCTCTTTTTTCCCCTGTGGTCACGGCCAGAGCACTGCGTGGAGTTCCAGAGAACCAACGGCTCCCTAAATGTCACCTCTGAGAATGCCACCTCCCCGGTCATCGAGTTCTGGGAGTAAGTGAGGCCAAGTCTCCTACCAGCATGGGCTCCAGGGTGCCTCCCTCCTGTGGCCCCTGTCTGTGGGCAGCAGTGGTCCTGTCATATCAGGGGTTTTGCTCCTGTCATGCCTGAATTTAGGGTACTTTGGGCTGGTTTCTGGGGTGGGGCTTTTGTGACTCTGCTCTAGTTCTGCACCACCTCCTGTCCGTGTGCCAACTCCATGCAGGCCAGTGTATGCACTGCCTGTGATCTGCACCCCCCATATTAATATTTGCTGAGGGCCTGAATCCCAATTTCAGAATATCCTAACCATGTGCAAGAACCCAGGTTCAAGCTCCCAGTCCCCACCTGCAGGAGGGAAGCTTCACTAGCATTGGAGCAGGTCCACAGGTTTCTCTCTCCCTCTGTGTGTGTGTGTGTGTCTCCCCCATCCCCCTCAAGCTCCCTCTGTCCTTTCAAATAAGTGAAAGGAAAAAACAAGCTATCCTAAAGTCCTCTCTGAGAAAATATATGCTTATATGCCTGGGCTGAGCTGTCAGTCAGCTTCCCACAGGGACATTCAGGGAGTAGCTGCTCAGCAAAACCCCCCCCCCTTCTCTCCCCTCTTGGGGTGAAGGAGAGCCTCGTGGGGCCCTGTGAAGAAAGGCAGCAAGTTTCTGGAGAAGAGCTCCAAGGCATGGCCTGCACTACACTCCCTGGGTCAGGCCAGTGGCAGAGCAGGGACTGTCATGCACAGGGACGAGGACAGCAGTCATTAGGCCTTGTCTCCACAGGAGGCGTGTGCTGAAGATTTCGGCGGGTATCCAGCACCTGGGGGCACTGCGCTGGGAGCTGGCGCTGTGCCTCCTGTTTGCCTGGGTAGTCTGCTACTTCTGCATCTGGAAGGGTGTCAAGTCCACCGGCAAGGTAGGGGTGGTCCCTGTCCTCCTGCCCCCCCTACCCTCTGGGACTTACATGCTAGGTGTCCCCCCTCCCCATGTGTGCACGCGCACACACACACACACACACACACACACACACACACACACACACACACACACACACACACACACACTATTGGGAGACAGGGGACATCCCTACAAGGGCTTTTTGTGGCTCCTTTCCTTGGTTCTGTGGTTCTCCTATATTTAAGCCCATGTTCTTCAGTATTTGAAGAAACTATGAGGTGGGGGGAGATATGCCAGGAAGGATTGTTTCAATGAATTTGTTCTTGGATTCTATTCTATCATGTGTGTGAGCACATGCCATGTGCCACACAGCTTGTGCCCCCCCCCCCCAATCTCAAACACCTGCTCTTTGGAAAAAGAATTCCATTAAGGCAACTCACTTTGAGTGCTCTTGTTACCATGTGCAAAGACTTGGGTTCATGCCCCTGCTTCCTACCACAGGGGAAACTTCATGAGTGGTGAAGTAGAACTGCAGGTGTCTGTGTTTCTCTCTCACTCTATCTCTCCCTCCCCTCTCAATTTCTCTCTGTCCTATTTCATAAAACAGAAAGTGGGGAGGGGGGATAGATGCTAGGAGAGGTGGATTTGTAGTACCAGCACCAAATCCCAATGATAACACCTGTGGCAAAAAAAAAAAAAAAAAAAGACACCTCATCACAAAAAGATGGTCAGCCAAACCAAGACTTGGGGTTGGGGTGGGAAGGGGTCTCGTTGCCCCAGAATGTGTGGTAAAGGTGGCTGTGGATTTCCCTGCACTCCTGCCTCAGAGGCCTCTGTGGGGCTGCCTGATGGTGCTGAGCCTGAGCTGTGAGGAGAGTTCCCAGCATTTCCAGCCCCCTAACACTTGCTGTGATTGGGAAGTGGCCCCAGTTCATTCAGTGCTCAACAAATATTTACTGGGTGTGTGTGTCAGGGGAGGTGGTGAGGTCTCGCAGCTGGAGGAAGGGAAAAGAAGGGAGCTTGCTTGTGGCCAGGGCAGAGGGCAGGTGGAACCCCAGCAGCTGGGGGGTGGGGGAGGGGAGCCTGACTTCTTCCATGGAGTGGGGCTCGCTGTCTTTGACCCCTCCACACTGACATCCTCGGTATCTGTCACCCTTGGCCCAGGTGGTCTACTTCACAGCCACGTTCCCGTACCTCATGCTGGTGGTCCTGCTGGTCCGAGGTGTGACCCTGCCTGGAGCCGCCCAAGGAATCCAGTTTTACCTGTACCCCAACCTCACACGCCTATGGGACCCCCAGGTGAGCAACAGGAGGTGGGGAGGGCTGCAGTCAGATTGAGGTGGGTGCTTAGGTCTCCTGTGCTTGGCTGGGAGTCCCTGATCCCCCAGGACTTCTTCAGGGGGGCATGGAGGGGCCTCCTGACACCAGTGAGCAGCTCTGGGAGGCCTCTTCCTTGGCCCACAGCTACCAGGCAGTCTGAGGGTGTCCCTGAGGTGCTCATGGTATTTCTTGGGGGCTGCACAAATGTCCACTTGGGCTAGCCCCCTACCCCATCTACAGTGGACACTCTTTTCTCCTCATGACCACATTTCATATGGGCTTCTTGGCTCCATGGCCGTGGCACTGTGGCTCTGGGGCACCCATCTGCCTTGAGGCTTGTCCCTTGGCCAGGGTCCAGCTCCTCATGCCAGCTGAACTGGTGTTGAGTTTCACCTCAGTCCTCCAGGGCCCTTTCCTCTCTGGGGTCCTGGCTGGGCTCCAGGCGGGAAGGGAGTGTTGCCTGCTGCCAGGAGGCCTGACAAAGCAGAGCCTGGTCGAGAAGTCTCCTCCAGGCCCCTCACTATGGCTATGGGGTGGCCATGTTGAGAATTGGTGTAGGCCTCAGGGAGCGTGTGCCAGCTCTATCCCAGGCCCCCAAAGCCTGACCCCCAGCTCCCTGGCACTTGGGACACCCTCCCTGGGGACCTGGTGCAATGCAGAGACCCCCACCCTGCCTTGGGGTGTTAGGTGAAGGAGGTGCTGTAGTCTGGGAGGGACACTAATGGGCCTCTGGGAGGGACAGCTTCCCTGACATTTAAAAAGAGTAAGATGCTGGGCCAGGCGGTAGCCACCAGGTTAAGCACACATAGTGTGAAGCATGGGAACCTGAGCAAGGATCCAGATTCAAGCCCCCGGCTCCCCACCTGCAGGGCAGTTGCTTCACAAGCAGTGAAGCAGGTCAACAGGTGTCTGTCTTTCTCCCTCTTTGTCTTCCCCTCGTCTCAATCTCTCTGTCTTATCCAACAACAACATCAGTGGAAGAAAAATGTCCACCAGGAACAGTGAATTTGTAGTGCAGGCACCAAGCCCTGGAGGCAAAAAAAAAATAGTAAGATACCAGCACGCACTCAGGGAAGGACCCCAGTGGCCTCTCAGTCCTGGGGCTCCAGCCATACAGAGACAGTGTGGTCTCTTGTGCAAAATGTGGGTGTTCAGCAGCCATCACCCAGCCACTCCAGCAGAGCCATGTGCTGTCCATCTGCTGGGGAATAAGACTTCTTACAGTGATCCAGGAGAGGGTGCAGTGGATAAAGCACTGGACTCTCAGGCATGAGATCCTGAGTTTGGTTCCTGGCATTGCATGTGCCAGAGTGATGCTCTGGTTCTCTCACTCCTCCTTCTCTGGCTTATGGTGGTTGCTGGGGATTGAACTTAAGACCTCTGGTGTCTCGGGCATGGGACTATTTTTGCAGAACCATTGTGCTATCTCCCTAGCCCAGTCAATGTTATAACCTGCTGTCCAGGTTAGCATCTCCCAGCCTCGGCTGACGGGAGTGTGTACAAGGAGCATGTAGGAGCCCTCAGGGAGATGTTCCAGGATCCAGGTTTAATCCTAAGCTTCTAAGCAGCCTTTGCCAGTGCACCTGCAGGTGGAGTGTCCTTGCTAACACCCTAATTGAGTGTGACAAGTACTCCCCAGGAAGTGTTGCCTGGGAATTCCAAATGGCATTCACCTGGCACTTGAGGATGGTGCAAAGCACTTGCTAGACTAAGTGCAGCTTTCTCTCTGTCAAGCCCTTGTCCTGGGATCAAAAGCCAGGGAGAGACAAAGGGAGGCATACCTCTCCACCCATCTTCTCTGCCAGGCTCTAAGTGTCCCCAGGGCAAGTCTCGGTTACTCAGGGAGTGGCCCTTGGCCACAGGTCTCTACCGAGGCAGTACTGGCTTCTCCCTTCACCTTGACCCTCTGCTTGGTCTGAGGAACATTGGGGGCTCAGTAGGGATGAAGGATGGGGTGGTGGTGTCAAAAGAGCCCTCAAGACAGCTTTTAAAATATATACATTTTATCTATTTATTTAATGAGAAATAGAGACTCCAGAGCCTTGGTCAACTTTGGTTTTTGGTGGTGCTGGGGATTGAACCTGGGACTGTAGAGCCTCAGGAAAGAAAGTCATTTGTATAACCATTATACTGTCTCCCTAGCATTCAAGGCAGCTTTTGAATCTCTGTGTTGAACTATTCTAATCAAGGGTTTGTTTAGGGAAGAGGATGGAGCCAGAGTAGAGTGAATCTCTTTATTGTCATTATTTTTTAATTTTATTTGTTTACTTTTTCTTTCTTGCCACCAGGGTTATGTGGGGCTCAGTGCCTGCACTTCAAATCTATTACTCCTAGTGGATTTCCCCCTTTTTATTATTTTTTTAAATCTTTTTTATTAGGTAGGACAGAGAGAAGCTGAGAGGAGGAGAGAGAAAGGGAGAGAGAGAGCGACACTTGCGGTCCTGCTTCACCATTGGTAAAGCTTCCACCACCACCACCACAGGTGGGGACCAGTGGTTCAAACCCAGGTCCTTGAGCATTGTAACATGTGTGCTCAATCAGGTGTGCTACTTCCTAGCTCCTGAGTATCTTTATTTTACTATCATACAATGATATCTGTGTTATCACTAAAAGATGACTTGATTTTTTTTTTTTAACTTAAAAGATTTGTTTCTTGGGACTGGGCAGTGGCTCATCCAGTAGAGTACATGTTCCCAGGTTTGAGTCCCTGGTCCTCATCTGCAGATTCAGTACTGCAGATGTGACCCTCTCTGCCTCCCCCCCTCTCTCTCTCTTTCTCTCTCTGTGTGTCTCTGCCTCCATCCTCTATCAAAAAGAGAAAATAAAAATTAAAAGACAGCCAGGAGTGGTGGAGCCATGCAGGCACCAAGCCCCAGCAATAATCCTGTTGACAAAATAAGAGTTTTGTTTATTTATTTGTTTGGGGTGTGTGTGTGTGTGTGTGTGTGTGTGTGTGTGTGTGTGTGTATGTAAGAGAGAGAGAGTAAGCAGAGCCCCACTCCATCATATGCAGTGCTGGAATTGAATCCAGGATCTGACACATGCAAGTTCTATGCTCTGCCCAGTCAACTATCTCCTTTTTGTAAAAAAAATTATCTTTATTTATTTACTGAATAGAGACAGCCAGAATTCAAGAGGGAAGGGGGAAATAGGGAGAGAGACAGAGAGACACCTGCAGCCCTACTTCACCACTCTCCAAGCTTTCCCCCTGCAGGTCCTCAACTATCTTCTAAATGCAATGACACACACTCTTTCTCCCTCCCCACCCCCCTTTAAAATTTTATTTATTTATTTATTTTTTAAAAATATTTTTATATTTATTTATTTATTCACTTTTGTTGCCATTATTATTTTATTGTTGTAGTCATTGTTGGATAGGACAGAGAGAAATGGAGAGATGAAGGGAAGACAGAGAGAGGGAGAGAAAGGCAGACACCTGCAGACCTGCTTCCCCGCTTGTGAAGCAACTCCCCTGCAGGTGGGGAGCCAGGGACTCGAACCGGGATCCTTACATCCGCTTTGCGCCACGTGTGCTTACCTTGCTGCACTACCACTCGACTCCCCCCTTTCTTTTTTTTTTTTTTTTTTTAATATTTTTTGCCGGGCTAGCATGAGGGTGTTTCTTCCTGGGCACGTGCTCTCTGGGTTGGAGAGAACTTGGCCAGAGTCAACCTGGGCTGTTGCTTACTCAGCGGCTCCAGGAACTCGTGGAGGAGCAGGACCACAATGCCTTTATTGATCAGAGACAACGCCTTTATATATATCTTTAACCGGAAAAGGCAAGTGGGAAAAGGAAATGGCTAGGAGAGGGGGTGGAGAAAAGAGCAGGAAGGTAGAAAGCTTCCATAGCAGCTGTTGCGAAGGTTCTAACCGGTGGGATTAATCAATACCCAGAAGGCAGGGCAGGTCTCAGGCAAAACAATGATTATGTAAATAGACCACAGCATCAGCAATAGAACAGAACAGGGGGGCTGCCTGACAATTTTTATTTATTTATTCCGTTTTGTTGCCCTTGTTGTTTTATTGTTGTAGTTATTACTGTTGTTGTTATTGATGTCATCTTTGTTGGATAGGACAGAGAGAAATGGAGGGAGGAGGGGAAGACAGAGAGGGGGAGAGAAAGATAGACACCTGCAGACCTGATTCACCGCCAATGAAGCAACTCCCCTGCAGGTGGGGAGCTGGGAGCTCGAACCGGGATCCTTACGCCAGTCCTTGTGCTTTGCGTCACCTGCGCTTAACCTACTGTGCTACCGCCTGACTCCCCCTCTTTTTTTTAAATCAAAGCAACAAGTGGTAGCAATAGTTGACATGTTTGTTTTGTACTTTCTGTTTGCCAGGAATGTTCCAGAGCGCCTGGCACGGTTTAGGCCTCACTCTTCCCCTGTAAGTCAGGTGTTAGCTTCATTTTACAGATAAACTGAAGCTTAGAAACTTAAAGAAATTCTCCCCAAACCACCACACTTGTGTTTTATCTCTAGTAGTCTCTTAAGAACTGGCACCACCATATATATATTTCCTAAAGAACAGGAGTTATTTGAGAGTTTCTCTAAAAATAGACTTACTTACTTAGTGGGGAGGAAAGACAAGCCAGAGCATTCCTCAGGCATGTGTGGGGCTGGGGATCGAACTCAGGGCCTCATGCCTGTAAGCCTTGTGTTCTCTTTGCTGTGACACGTCCCTGGCTGCAGGAGTTGAGTTATTCTAAGATCTGTTGCTTTGTGGGCTGGGTAAGTAGCACCTGTACAGTGTATTGCTTTGCCATCTATGTGACCCAGGTTCAAGCCTGGCCCCACCGCACTGAAGGAAGCTTTAGTGCTGTGGTCTCTTTTCCTCTCTCCACCTCTCTATCTGAAAAAAAAAAGAAAGCTGCTTTTTATTATTCCAAAATTATTTCAGAAGAGGGAATAAGATACTAATATTTACATACATGTTGCCCCATTCACATGCATCACTGCTATTGTTATTACACCCATTTTCTTGAGGAAAATAGTGAGACCAATGACATCCCAAAGGTCACACTTTCAGTAACACTGCAAGTGATAGGCAGTGTCAGGGATAAACTCAGATAGACTCAAGCTTTTCCCCAACACTTGGCAGTCTTCTTGCATGCCGTCCATGCTGATGATCTTTGGGGGTGCATTTGAGGTTGAAAACATTGTTCACAACACTTCCCTCACCCTCATGGATCTCTCTGTAGATTGCCCCCAAAATGGCTTTTTAAAAATTGTGTTTATTTATTATTTAGATTAGAGACAGAAAGAAATTGAGAGAGGAGGGGAAGATAGACAAAGATAGAGAGATGTCTGCAGCACTGCTCTATCACTCGTGAAACTTCCCCCTGCAGATGGGGACCTGGGGCTTGAACCTGGGTCCTATGCATAGTAACATGTACACTCTACCAGGTATGCCACCACTTAACCACTTCTCTCCCAGTGTTTTTCTTTGTATCATTTATTTATTTAGCCACCAGAGTTATCACTGGGGCTTGCTGCTGGCAGTAGGAATCCACTACTCCCAGTGGCCATTTTTTCCCCTTTGTTTTTTATTACATAGAAGAGATAGAATTTGAGAAGGGAGGGAGGGAGGGAGGGAGAGAGAGAGAGAGAGAGAAAGAGACCTGCAGACCTGTTCCACCAGTTGTGAAGCTCTTCCCCCCTGCAGGTGGGGACCAGGGGCTTGACCTCAGCTCCTTGTGCATGGTAACACATGCACTTAACCAGCTGCATCATGCTATGCCCCTCCCTTCCTTTCCAGTGTTTTTCACACATGCTTTATTCCCTACCACCCCCTTGCCCCTGCCAGAAGTATGCTGGAGCTCTGACCCAGAAATGGGGCTCCCAGCCGGGCAGGGCGTGGTGGGAACAGAGCAGTTGGCTGGGTGTCCCTGCGCCCTTTGTCTGACCCTAAGGAGCAGCTGTGTGGGTGCAGAGCCTGCCAAGCTGGGGGGGGGATGCTGAGCTCAAAGTGCCGTCCCTGTCCCCTGAACCCTGTTCTCTACCCTCCTGCTGCAGCTTCCCCTGTTCTCATTAGCCTCTCCTCCTGCCCCCCTCTGGGCTGGGGACACTGCCAAGTCACACTCTGTCTTCTTGCTCCTTCCCAGGCCCCAAATTCACAAAACGTACCCACGGGCCTCGCCACCCTCCTCCACCCACCTGCATTTCCCTGGTGACCCGGGGGCCACCTGCACTGACAGGAAACTCAGACCCAGGGCCAGGCCCAACTTGTCTCCTGCATCCTTGAGCTCTGACCTTTGCCTAGAGGACTTACAGTCCACCACCCCCATCCTGGTAGCTTCAGCACCCATGGCCCTGGGGAGGGTCAGGCACCCTACATCACCCCCACCCCTATGCTAAGTCCTGGCTTGTCCTGCCCCTCTGGGTTTCTCTGGACCCTTCCTTCTCTCTAGCAGCTATCCTCACAGGCCTACAGCACTGGGACGGGCTCACTGAGGGGACAAAGCTTGAGTCATCACTTCTTTTCTCCCCCTTTATTAGGTAGGACAGAGAGAAATTGAAAAGGGGGTTTGGGAGGGAGACAGATAGAGAGACACCTGCAGCCCTGCTCCACCGCTTATGAAGCTTCCTCCCTACAGGTGAGGAGCGGGGGCTTGAATTTAGGTCCTTGCTCATGGTAATATGTGCTCAACCAGGTGCACCATCACTCAGCTACAGAGCCTGTCTTCAGAAGATGGTGTCTTCATTCTGGATCTGAGCTGGGGAGACAGGGATAGAAGGGACCCCAGGGCCCCAGACAGGAGAAGCTGAGGCACTGGTGTGGAGGGCCTGGGAGCTGGGGTTCAGTGGCAGGTATGCAGGGGCCCCTGGGTTGGCCAGGGCAAGGCAGAAACAGCAAGTGGAGAGAGCACAGGACCCCACGTGGTGGTGCCATGTTCTCAGCTGGGCTCCCTCAGCACCCACATCCTTGCAGGCAGGCAGTGTCCTGGGCCCACCCCTCTCTGCCTTGCACACCCAGCATTCCTGCTTCCTAGGATGTTGTTGTAATCGTGACCACAGTATTGTGGGGTCAGCAGCTGTGACAACAGGCCCCCTCCACCACTGGGGCTCAGCCCTACACTCTGCATGAGCCCTGTGAGCCCTGCTGCAGACTGAGGGGCGGGGGTTACATGCTTGTGGTGACGCCCGGAAGAAGGACCCTTCCCTGTCCTCACCCTCCTGTGCCTCCTTCCTGCCCAGGCTCTCAGGAAGGGGGGAAGGACCAGATCTTTGCAAGCAGGGAGCCAGGCCCAGCTCAGCTCTGATGTGCCCCCCATAAAACTGGCCCTTGGGTTTCTAAGTGCTAGTGCCTGTGCCCTCCTGGTCACTCCCAGCAAAGCCTTCTGGGGAAACTCGGGGGGACAGTGCAGTGCCAGCAGAGCTCGGTAAGCTACTGGCACACCCTCCAAGCCCCCCCCCCCAAGGGCTTCTCTCCTCTTCCCCATGCAGGTGTGGATGGACGCAGGCACCCAGATCTTCTTCTCTTTCGCCATCTGCCTCGGCTGCCTGACAGCCTTGGGCAGCTACAACAAGTACCACAACAACTGCTACAGGTGGGTGGTGAGGGGTCCCCAGCAGAGGCCCAGCCCCAACCTCTAGAGCTCAGGAGCCAGGGGTGCTCAGTACGGGCCCTGGGAAGGAGGCAGGGATGCCACACAGTGAAACTTCACCCCATGGCTGTGCATGCCTCCTGTACTGACTCCTGCTCAGTGGGCTCTGGCACCATCCCCCTCTTTGAGCCCTCCCCCAACTGGCTTTTTTTTTTTTTTGCTTCCAGGGTTATTGCTGGGGGTTCAGTGCCTAGTCCACTGCTCCTGGAGGCCATTTTTTTCCCCTTCTGTTGCCCTTGTTTTTTCCCCTACTGGTTCTTAAATGGAAAATTCAAGCCAGTTTTAATATTCACTGAAAAAGGTGAATATTTACTGAAAAATGATCATGTACTGAGTTACTGAACCAAATTCAGATGGCTGAGGATTCTTTCTTTACTCCTATGATTACAGTTGTCATTATAATTGTCATTATTATTTACTGTCTTTGCCACCAGGCTACTGCTGGGGTTCAGTGCCTGCACAACACTGCCATTTCCAGCAGCCATTTTTTATAGGGGTTGAGACACACACACACACACACACACACACACACACACACACGTAAAGAGAAGAAGAGACAGAGGATAGACACCTGTAGCCCTGCTTCACCATTCATGAAGCCTCCACCACTGCAAATGAGGACCAGGGGCTTGAACTTGGGTCCTTGCACATAATAAGGTGTGCACTCTACCAGGTGAGTCTCCACCCAGCCCCCTTTTATTTTTCCTATGGAGCCTGGGCATCACAAGTGCACGGTTTTACCACTTCTAGTGACATTTTCCATTCTGATGGAGAGACAGAGAGACACACAGATAGACCTCACACACAGGAGTTTCCCTGGGGGCATGGCACTCCCATGGAGTCCTGGGGTTTGAATCCAAGCCACAGATATGATGAGGCACGTGCCCTCCTTGACCCCAGGCTCTCCCCAGACACCAGTGCCTCATGGGGGAGGTGCTGCTCTGGAGGCCTGGCATTTGGGGGCTCTCTGTCCATCTGTTCGCCTGTGAGATGCCCTGCCTTCGCAGGGACTGCGTGGCCCTCTGCTTCCTCAACAGCGGCACCAGCTTCGTGGCGGGCTTCGCCATCTTCTCCATCTTGGGCTTCATGTCACAAGAGCAGGGGGTGCCCATCTCCGAGGTGGCTGAGTCAGGTTGGTGATGGGGGCCCAGGCAGTGGGTGGGTGGGGTGTCTGTCCAGGTCCAGAGCCACTCAAGGCAGCCTACCAGGGTCTCCCTCCCTGTCCAGGCTGCAACCTCGGAGGGACGTTCAGGGGCTGGGTCAGCCATGCTGTCTTGGGTGAGCCAAGTTGGCTCCCTAGCCCAGAATTTGAGGTCGTCCCTGCTGTCTGCTGGTGGCCCTTCACTCAGGAATAGTGGAGACAGGCTCCTGAAATGCATACACATACACACACAGAAACCCACATGTCGGGCTAGCTTCGACGGCGGGAGAGAGAGATGACCAGGGACTCATAGCTGAGTGGTACGCAGTTCAGTCTTTATTCATGTGGAACGCAGTGCAATCTACGCTATCTCTAATCACAGTCTTGTCCTTATATATCCTGAGGCAGAAGAGTCAGGTCCGAAGAGGATGTACGTAGGATAGGGGGTGGGGAGAAGGAAAAAGCACGAACCAGTGAGGATTAAACCAATGTCCTGGAGGCAGGGGGGTGCTTAGTTAACATTGGTTATGTAAATAGAATACAGTGTTAAGCAGGGGGGATTAAACCAATGAAACAGAAGGGGTCTTAGAAGCAGAATTTAGAAGCATCCCAACACGCACATTTGCATATACACTCACACATACTCATTCATGTTCACACACACGTTCTCATACACACTCACACATACTCATTCACATTCACTCACATTCTCACACTCTCTTTCTCTCTCACACCCACACTAATTCAAATGCTGCCTTTTTTTTTTCCTTTTGAGGAGGAGGTCCTGACCAGGCCTTCATAGCTCTGAGATGACTTCTTCAGAGATAGACAGAGACATTCAAAAACAGAGAGACAGAGAGAGTGAAAGAAACCACAGCACCAAAGTTTCCTTCAATGTAGTAGAGGCTGGGCTGAAGCCTGGCTTGCACATATGGCAACACAGCACACCATCCAAGTGAGCTACTTGTTGACCTGCTATTTCTATTTATTGTCCCTCTTTAAAAATGTATTTTATTATTTATTAATGAGAGAAGGAGGTGTGAGAGAGGGGGAGAGAACCAGAGCATTGATCTGGCACAGATCCTGTCGAGGATTGAACTTGGGACCTCGTGCTTGAGAACCCAACACAATATCCACTATACCACCTTTAGGGGTACAAAATTGTGCAAAAATACTTCGCAGTTTATGATGTTCATCTTTTTGTTTGTTTGTCTTTCTTGATCTTTTATGCTATGCTGGAGATTGAACCCAGACCCTTGTCTGTGAATACCCTTCTATTTTTTTTTTTCCACCAGGGGTCTTTGCTTGTATTATGCTGGGTCAATTTCTCCCCACTGGACCTAAACCTTTTCTTCACAGTGAAGCCTCTGGTCTGGGGCAATAGCCCTGGAGCATGAGAATGAAGGCTCACTAGGGGAGCCAAAGCCCTTTGTTCATCTTCATGTCTTCACTGTGGTGCCGGTGATGAAAGCAAGGCCTGGTGTGTGTGAGAGAAGTGAACTGTCTCCTGACCCATTTTTGACTCTCAAGCATGAGGTCATGAGTTTAATTCCCAGCATCACATGTGCCAGAGTGATGTCTGGTTCTCTCTCTCTCATCAACAAACAAATCAATCATTCCAAAGCTCTATCTACTTAGGGAGAGAAGGAGAGACACCAAAGCACGTCTCCACCACCACAAGAGGTCCCTTTGGTGCTGACCATGGTGCCAGGGGCTGAGCCCAGCTGGGGCATGCACACCATCTGCTATCTCCTGGCCTAGCTCTACACCACATGGCACAATGCCTTAGGGGTCTGGGGAGCCACGAGGTTGGGGTGGCTCCCCTGGGTGAGATGGCAGTGGTGACAGTGGGTGACCCTCTCCTCCAGCATCACTGGCTCTGCCCCCTACCCCCAATGCAGGTCCTGGCTTGGCGTTCATTGCCTACCCCCGTGCTGTGGTGATGCTGCCCTTCTCCCCGCTATGGGCCTGCTGCTTCTTCTTCATGGTTGTTCTCCTGGGGCTGGACAGTCAGGTACTGGGAGGCCCCTGGAGCCTGAGGGGCATGTTGAGGGTGGGGTGGGGGGTGGCCCTTAATAGGGGGCAGCTCTGGGCCCTCAGGGTAGGGGAAGTTCAAACAGCTGAAGGGGAGAAGGGGACTCCTTCCCTGGCTGCACCTTGAGTGGGGCTGGTGAAGCTGGCGGGAGCTCTCCCCTCCAGCCTGCACCTCCCCCCTCCAGTTTGTGTGTGTGGAAAGCCTGGTGACAGCACTGGTGGACATGTACCCCCGGCGCTTCCGCAAGAAGAACCGCAGGGAGGGGCTCATCCTCGGCGTGTCCGTGGTCTCCTTCCTGGTGGGGCTAGTCATGCTCACAGAGGTGAGGCCAGGGTACTCAGGGCTCACGGCCTGGCACTCCCTCCTCCGCCGGGGCATGTGGGGGGAAGCTGGAACCACCTTTCCCACCCTCCATGCCCTTTCTCAGGGGATAGATGTTAAAGGAGGCCCCGAGACTGGGTGAAAACCTAAGTGTGGTGGTCTGGGAGGTGGCGTAGTGGTAAAGCTTTGGACTCTCCAGCATGAGGTCCCGGGTTCGATCCCCGGCAGCACATGTGCCAGAGTGATGTCTGGTTCTCTCTCCTATCTTTCTCATAAATAAATAAAATCTTAAAAAAAAAAAAAGAAAACCTAAGTGTATTCTCCAGGAGGATGAGGGGGACAGAGCCTGTCAGCTGGGTTGGCAAAGTGCTCAGAGTGACAGACTCCACTCTGTCCTTATGTGTCCCCCTGAAGGAACAGCCTGGAGGGTGTCTTCTGTGTTTGTCACCCCAAACCAAGACAGAGCCCTGCCCCCTGTCTGAGCACTGGCTCCCAGCTGACAATACCCCTTTTCCTACTCCCATCCCATGGGCAACTAGGGCTTGTGGCCCCAGATGAAGCCCTTTATGTCTGTCTGTCTGCCCATGCAGGGGGGCATGTACGTCTTCCAGCTTTTTGACTACTACGCGGCCAGTGGCATGTGCCTCCTGTTTGTCGCCATCTTTGAGTCCCTCTGTGTGGCGTGGGTGTACGGTGAGGCCCTCCCCACCACCATCCCGGGTCTCCTCCCCTGCACAATCTCCTAAGAGTCCAGAGTTACCATGAGTGGGTGCTGCTCCAAGGGTCCCCATACCTCTGCTGTGGCTGTGCCCACCTCTCCCTGGCTAACTGCCTGTTTCCAGTCTGACAGCTTCAGGTCGGAAGCTCAGGGGCTGAGCCAGGCCAGGCCAGGCCTCCCCTGTGGGGAGGAAGGACCTCTAGACAGTTCCACGTGCTGGCCTGCTCCTGGTCTGAGGGTGCTCCCCTCAGTGCTGAAGGTGCTGAGAGAGGCTCCAATCCTGGGGGTGCTGAGGGTGCCCCCCAATGTTGTGGGTGGTATGAAGGTCCCTCAATTCTGGGGGTGCTGAGGGCGCGCCCTGCATCCCCCCTTGAGCAGGGGCCGGGCGCTTCTATGATGACATTGAAGACATGATCGGATACCGGCCCTGGCCGCTTATCAAGTACTGCTGGCTCTTCCTCACTCCGGCTGTGTGCACAGTGAGAGCACGGGACCCTGGGTGGGGGCGATGTGCCATCAGCCTGGGGGTGGAGGGACCCTTGGAGGGAGCTGGAAGAGGCTTCTCTGCCAGGAGTCAAACAAGGCCGAAGCTTGATTACCCTTCGACCTGCTGTGGGAGTCACCATGGCACAGAGGCATGGAGTTGTCAGGTTGTTACAGCAGCAGCCATGGGGGTCTGGTGTCGAAGACAAGACTGAACCCCAAGTGCATCAGCCACTCCCAGCAATGCTGACCTACTTGATTGGTTCTGCGTTTGGCTTCAGACTTCTCACTTTACAGAGAAAAGCAGGGCCCAGAGGCTCAGCTAGGCCCTGCCAGGACAGAGAGGCAGGGAATGGGGTTCAAGCCCTGAGAGCTGGAGCCCCGAGCTTAGAGGGTCCCCTTCTGTACTGTCTGCACCCACTTTCTGCAGGGTGTAAGTATGGTCCCCAGGGATGCATGACCCCTCCCCCCATTCAGGATCTGGAAGCACCTGGAAGCACCAGCACACACATAACTGGGGGTGCATAGGTGCAGGGGTACCCAGAGTTGGAGGGGTGGGGCTGGAGTGACAGGCTGGGCCAGCTGTTGGGTGTGGGTTTGGAAAGAAAACACACCTGCCCAGATGAGTCACCAGGCCGAGCCAGGCTTGGAGTGTGGACCTGCCACCAGCTCTTTTAGGGGGTGGGTGAGTGGTGGGAGTATGAGGGCCCAGGGTCACACCCTCAGTCGTTCCCTGCCCACTGTCACCCCCCAGGCCACCTTCCTGTTTTCCCTCATCAAGTACACGCCACTGACCTACAACAAGAAGTACACGTACCCCTGGTGGGGCGACGCACTGGGCTGGCTACTGGCGCTGTCCTCCATGCTCTGCATCCCTGCCTGGAGCCTCTACAAGCTGACCACACTGAGGGGCGCCTTCAGAGAGGTGGGGCGGGGCCGGGGCAGGGGGAAGCTACCCTGGGGGCTGGCAGGCAGGGTGCCCAGGCGCCTCTGGACCATCCCCCACCTGCTCCCCCACAGCGGATTCGCCAGCTTGTGTGTCCAGCTGAGGACCTACCCCGGAGGAGGAGCTCGCCCCGGACAGAGCCCGCTGCTCCCGCCCCCAGACTCACGCCCCTCCTCAGACTAACGGAAGTGGAGTCTCATTGCTAGGGCTGGGGAGGGCGTACCCGGCCTGTGAGCCAGCTGGCGGCTGAGGGGAAGGGGGGAGGGATTGTTGGGGGGGGCTGCTCCCCGCCCCCACTGGGCTCTTTGGGACCTGTTTTCTGAGTGGGATTCAGCCCCCCTTACGCACATTGCCAGCCGCCATTAAACCCGTGTTTTCTGCCCTAAGCAAGTCCGCCTGCTCCCTGCCCGCTCGCCCCTGCTCCCTCCGAGGTCCCTGGGCCTCTCCTCCCAGGTGGGGGGAGAGGGACAGCGGCGCTGCTGGGGGAGCACTCGGGCTCTCACTTATCTGCCTGCAACCCCCTTCAGGTCTGGCCACCACCACCACCAATCCCTGAAGCTACACCCCTGGTGGGGGTGGGGGTAGGGGCAAGAGGGGGCTCTCTGCAGCAACCCCCAGCTTGCAGGTGTGCGCAAGCCCAGCTCAGCCAGCAGAGTGCGCCTTCCTCAGCACCCCGGGACAGAGGTGGGGGAAGGGCTCATGAGCCTTCTGGTTGTTCTGCTGGAGGACAGCGTGGCCCGGGTTTGCCTTCCCCCAGGGCTCCCCAAACATCTCTGCAGCCATCTTTCTCTCTCTCTAAGTATACATGAGTATGTCTGAGTGTGTGAATATTATGTGCTTGAGTGTGCGAGCGGCTGAACACTCTTCGTGGCCTATGTCCCTGGATGTGTCTGTTGGGTACCTGTCACACCTCTGTCAGGTCCTGTCATCTCCTCCAGAGAGCACCCCCTGATTTCCGGAGCACAGTGTGGTCCTCGATGGTCTCATTCATCCGTCCCCAGGAAAAGCAGGGAGATCTTAGCCAGCCTCAGTTCCCCATGCTTCTGGGGGCATTTGGACAGATGCTTCTGGGGGCATTTGGGCAGCTGCCCCACTGTGCTCGAGCTAGGCTGTTTCTGGGTGACAGTTGGGTGACTGGCAGCCCCCTTGGCCCCTCTCTGTCACAGCCTCCAGGTGGGAGAAGACACTGGAGACACTGGAGCTGAGAGCAGCTGCCCCTGTCACCTGCCCACCAGTGTCTCCAGAGCACCTGTGCAGGTGGGGCTGGTGTCCAGAGCACTTTCAGATCCCGGGTTGCAAACTGCTCTGATAGCTGGGGGCCTGAGGATGTGAGGGCTGAGCCCCAGGCCTGGCCTGGTGGGGAGGCAGCAGGAGAGCTCATAAGAGATGCTGGCATTCAGTCCTCTGCTTTCTGTCCTTGGAAGGACAAATGCTGAGTCCCCTTCTCAGGAGACATCAAGGTCTGGAGAACACTTGTCAGAGAACAAAGGTGCAGGAAGAAACACAGGCCAGAGAAGGGGCCGGTAGGTGACCCCCCCACCGGAAGAGAGCACATGTTACTATGCACAAGGACCTGGGTTCATGCTCTGGGTCACTATGTGGGAGCTCCTGCTGGTGGTGCAGTGCTGTGGTGTCTCTCCTCTCTCTGCCTCTCTCCCCTTCTTTCTGTTCCTTACCCTCTGTCTAGAGGAAAGGAAAAGGAAAGAAGTGGCCAGTGGGAGCAGTGAAACTGTGCAGTCACGGAGCCCCAGCCTTATGGGGGTGGAGGGAGGAAAGAAAGAAAAGAAAAAAGGCAAAGGCAGAAGAGTCACAGTGACAGCCAAGCTCAGGTTCCTGGGGACCGAGACAACAGACATGGGGACAGAGGAAGACACTGACAGGACACTGAGCCCCACAGGCTGTTGTGGGCCCTCACACAAGCAGTCCTCAGATACTTGTAATTGATGCCCTTGATCCAGACACATGCCCACACATGCAAATCCATGACACAGTCACACTGACACACATTTAGGAGCCAAACACACTTCTGTTTGGGGCTTCTATCCTGGCATCGGTTCCAGCCCTCTTTACTTACAAGCCGTGTGACCACCTGACCTTGTCAAGTCTATTTCTTTGAGCCTTAGTTTTTCCTCTATAAGAAGGCAGTTAAGGGGGGGCAGACAGTGTTACACCTGGTAGAGTGCACGTTACTATGTACAAGGACCTAGGCTCAGAGCCCAACCCTTACCTATAGGGAGGAAAGCTTCATGAGTGGTGGAGCAGGGCTACAGTTGTCTCCCCTTCTCTCTGTTTTTCTTGCCCTTTCCATCTCTCTATCTCACACAAAAAATGAACAGTAAAGTTGTGCAGAGCTACCCAGTGATAACTCCAGTGACAAAAGTAAAAGAAAGTGGAAAAGATGGCAGTCAGCACATTGATATAGCTGTGCTATTATTGAATGGCATCTGGTGGACACATGAACACATGTAAGCAAACACCCCTGTGACTCACCCACCTGGCCCCCAAGCTGGGCTGCCAGTGAGGCAGAAAACCCAGGAAGGGCTCAGAGACATTGTTTGTCCTCTAGCTGCCACAGTCCGGGACAGCAGGTTGCCCTAGGACCCAGGAAGAAGGCTCTGCATTTAGTGAGTTGACACTTTGCCAGGAGTCAAGGGAGAGGCAGTGCTGAAGTCCCCATATCCTGTGACCCAAGGGGTGTGCTAAGCACCCGCACCAGCTCCAGTGGTCAGTTCAGGCCCTCAGGCCTCCAAATGATGTCAGGGCAATGTCCTTCCAGGAAAAAGAACACTAGAATCATTCCTCCTTTTTGGTCGAGTCCCATTCATTTTCCATTTATCCATCTATCTTCCCATCCACCCATCTACTTATCCTCCCATCCATCTATCCATCTATCCTTCCACTGGAGTGACATGTTAGATGCTCAGGAGACTGATGGTTTCTAAGCCAGCCTCCCTAAAAGCAAACATGGTATCCAGAGAGGAGTGGTGAGGAGAACATTCTGTGGGGGTTCAGTGGCTCTGGCAGCACCAAGGCTACAGGTTCCTTCGGCCGTTTTTCATCTTGTCTCAAGGCCTTTCTCAGATGGGAGCTTCTCTTAGGGAGCTTCTCCAGGTGACTTTGGGATCCCACTTCTTGCAAAGATGTGGGGTTTACCAATTGCTATGAATGTCCATGGGGAGGCTGGAAGCTTCTGGGCCTGTATGGAGGGGGTGTTCACAGTCAAATGGGGGACAGGTCCAATAGGCAGAGACTCTCCTACAAGGTGTCCATGGGTCCTTAGAAAACCTGATACTTGGGCACAAAGGACCACTTTTGAATGAATGAATGAATGAATGAACAAATGAATGAACAAACGAACAAATGAGCAAGAATGTCCACCCATTGCCCAACCCGATTCTCTTCCTTTGCTCCTGTGCCTGCAGAGGCTGGGTCTGTTTTCCGGGAGCTAGGTGCTCCCCTGGACTGCAGTGTCCCCTGAAGCAGGCTCTGTGGTGACACAGGGTGACACAGCCACACTGTTATACTGTCCCAGGAGCACAGTCCAGTCTCTGGTTTCCCAGAGGAAGGAGTCCAAGACTTTGTGTGGATGGGGATGCCCCCTAGACAGGCCCTGAGCCCTAGAGTGGACTACTGCATGGAAAACTATAGCCTTGCTGGGAAGCTTCGAGGGGAGTCTGTGTGGGGGACCCCCTTTCTCCCCATTGCTTTCTCTCCAGGGCTGCAGCTGAGGGTCAGCCATGTGCCACACCACAGGCCATGCTTAGGGACAGGGGTGGGTGGGGGCTGGTCCTGGAAAGGCCACAGGCACAGGGCAGGGGAAGCACACCATTCAGCTGGTACCTGCCACCTGCCCCACAGTGTGGCAGCAGAGCTCTACCACCCCCCAGTCCTTCCTGCCAGCAAGCACCAGAAACTCCCCCAGCACCAGCCCAGGCTCCCAGGCTGCTTGTGGTTCTAACAGTGTGAGAACCTCTCCTCTCCCCCTCCCCCCACCCCCACACCAGCTGCATGACCGGCTGGGCCCCACTGACCTGCCCAGTGAGTGTCCTGCGTGTGTCCTTTTCAGATTCCGCCCCCAGGCTTGCTCTTGGCCCTTCGTCTAGGAAAATCCCAAGGGAAGGGCAGTGCTGGAAATGTCCAGGGCCATCAGTCTCACACACAGAGGCAGGTATGTGGTGGAAAACTCCAGTGATTCACACCCTCCCGCAGGCTGGGCAGTGAGGTCAAGCTCTCCCCCCACCCTCACACACACATAGCCTGGCACCCACCTGGAGTCTGGGTGCAGGGGCTCCTCTCCACACCTTCCTTCAGCACCTCCTGGAGCAGGTGAGATGGGCAGGGGGTGTGGGGGGTGGGCAGCTCTGAGGCAGCTCTGGGGGGGAGTCATGCTGGGACAGTGGCCACTGTTTGTGTGTGTGTGTGGGGGGGGGAGGCAGGCACAGGCATGGGCCTGAGGTGAGATGTTGTAATCCAGACTTTTGGCCTCTGTCCCTCCCCTTGTGCTGCTTGTGCTAATCCTCTAGCCCTGCACTTCCCAATTTACTGGTACAGTCACACACGGACACACATATACACACACAGAGAGACAAACAGACATGCACACACAGAGAGACACAGACAGACATACACACATAGGATCACTCTCTGGGAGTTCTGGGATAAGGGCTCAGATGGAATTCTGAGCTGGGAGGAGAGGGTGGAGGGGAAGGGGAGGGGGTGAGGGGGAGGGGAAGGGGGGAAGGGGGAGGAGAGGTGTCAGTAGCCTCTTTCCTGGCTATCTGCCTGTCTGGAAGCTCCCCTGAACCTTCGCTGGGACTGCTCAGAGCTCAAGCATGGAGTGGAGCTGACTACAGGGTCTGCCAAGGTGAGGAGGAGAAGGAGGTGGAGCAGGAGGAAGAGGAGGAAGGGGGGGGTTGCTTCCTGACTGAAGGCTGAGACTGGGAGATAAGACTTTGAAAGCCAGCACCACATGTATCTGTAGCTAGGGGGCTGGGACAGGGGCAGATTCTGGGGCTCCTGGGACATCACCCACCACAGGTTCTCAGGAACACATGTCCTCACCTGGGGACTGGCAGCAGGGGCTGGGTGAAATGAGGCCCAGAGGGAGGGGACAGACGGTGCCCAGGTGGCAAGGACGTTTGGACTGGAGAAGCTGTGGGGAAGGCTAAGGGCTCCTGCTGTCCCTGGGGTTCAGCCCAGCAGCACCTGGAGGAAGCTAACCCTCTTGGAGACTGGAGAGGCTGGCACACTGTGCCTGGTGGTGGCTTAGAGAGGCAGCAGGGTCAGAGAGCCTTGGAGTGTGGAGGCTGGATGGCAGCAGGCTGTGGTGCCCTGCACACAGGTATGTGTGTGCAGAGGGACGTGACGGCAATGGCACCAGCTCATGCAAAAAACGTGACCTGGTATGTGGGTGTGGGTGTGGGTGTGGGTGAGGCTGGGGCTGGGGCTGGGACAGTGCAGGACCCCCCCAGGGCATGGTGGGGATTTTCTAGCCCTGTGCCCAGCCCAGTTCCTGAAAACAGTCAGTGTGGAGGTCTTCTGGGAGCATCTCTGGGCCTGGTGGTTGCTGGCTTCTGCTTGGGAGGTGGTGGGGCTGATGGATAGGAGGCCCAGCTCATGCCCCTTCTCCTGCCCCAGCACAACAGGCTGGAGCCCAGGAAGGGGTGCTGGGGCCTGACCACTCTGGGGCACCCTGGGAAAGGGATGCTGCCTCTGGCAGAACCCTCCCCAGTAAACGGTGAAGGGGAGAGGAGCACGTGTGCGTGCACAGGTGTGTGTGTGTGTGTGTGTGTGTGTGAGAGAGAGAGAGAGAGAGAGAGAGAGAATGAAAGAGGGAGAGAGAGAATGACAAAAAGAAAGAGAGGGAGAAGGATAGAGAAAGGGAGAAAGAGAGGAGAGGGAGAGGTGAAGATAGAAAGAGGGAGAAGGGGGGGAGAGAAGGCAGAGAGAAGGGGGGGAGAGAAGGCAGAGAGAATGGGGGAGGGAAAGAGAGAGAGAAGAGGGAGAGAGGAGAGAGACAGGGAGAGAGAGAGGTAGGGAGGGAGAAAAAGAGGGAGGGAGAGAGAGACAGTATAAAGTAGGGCTGACATTTTTGGCAGTTAAAAGTGACCCCCACAAAGGAGAGCCCTGTCCAGCTTGTCCTCATGTCTGGACACCCCATCCCCCCAATCAAGCTGACATCCCACTTCCTGTGTGTTCAGCCCCTTCTCCTTCCTCCATGCTGCCCCCCTCTTTGTTTTTGCTTGCCAAGCATGCTCTTCCTAAGAACCCAAGAAGCTGTTTCTTTTCCCTCAAACAAACAAGCAAACAAACTTGTGATATCAGTGTCTGCCTTTCAGCCCTTGTGTGTTCCTGTTCCTCTCAGGATAACAGGGCTCTGAGCCCCCTTCCATCCTCCCCCCAGCACCTCTCTCTCACAAGCAAGGACAGCTTGGCCCCACAGAGCTGCCCCTGGTCTGGGAACAGTGAGGCCAGTTTCTGGGCACCACTGACCCTGTGCTCACTCCCCCTGGGCAGAGCCTTCCTCTGGCTTGGCAGACTGATTGAGGCGGTGGGGTGGCTCTCCTCCACCTTCATCCTCTCCCTGCCGCATACCCCCAACAAGCCTGCTGATCAGGGGCCACATTCTCTTCCAGGGAGACTGAAAGCCCAGGGTGTGAGTGCCCAGCACTTGATCCACTGCACCATCTCCTGGGCCTACTGAAAGCCCAGAGAAGCTGTGTCCTCTGCCAAAGGTCACACAGCAAAGGTCACACACGGAGGCTTACAGTTCCGGTAAGTTTATTCAAACCCTTCAGAAATCCCCTCCTTTTTTTTTCCCTTTGAGCACCTGCTGGGGGTCATGTCTTCTTCCCTAAACTCTCTCAGTTTCACTGCTCCATCTAGAAAGTGGGCTTGATAACTGTGTCAAGGATTTTACAGCGATAAGCTCTTAGATTGCTCACGAAAATATATGTCCTTTTGATTATATATTTAAAAACTTTAAAAAAATACTTATTTTCCCTTTTGTTGCCCTTGTTGTTTTTTATTGTTGTTGCAATTATTGTTGTTATTGATGTCGTTGTTGTTAGATAGGACAGAGAAATGGAGAGAGGAGGAGAAGACAGAGAGGGGGAGAGAAAGATAGACACCTGCTGACCTGCTTCACCACCTGTGAAGCGACTCCCCTGCAGGTGGGGAGCTGGGGGCTCGGACTGGGATCCTTACACCAGGCCTTGCGCTTTGTGTCACATGCGCTTAACCCGCTGCACTACCATGCTTCCTCACAAGCTGGCCTTTTAGTGTCATGATGAGCTAGGTCTGGACTAGAACTTGGGCTCCCTCAATGTTCTCAAGCTCATTCATTCATTTGATCAGTGGCTAGGGACCGTCCTCCAAGATTGCCCAGGCCCAGTCCTGTGGCATCCTCAGCAATATTCTCCTTGGGCCCACGTGCCCCAGTTCTGCCTACTGACTCTGGTGATCACAGCCTCGGGGGTCTGAATGTTGACCCCAGCCTGGAGTGCTCATCCTCACCTCCTGTCCCCTCTGTCATGCCCCATGCTTCTGCTGCCTGGGTGCCTCACCCCTGTCTCCTGGTGGGGAGTCTGCACCAGCAGAGCCTCTGAGAAGCCCCCACAAGCAGAGGTCCCCTGTGGCCGCCTGCTGTCCCCTCCTGGGGTAACCTGCACCTTCCTTCCGAGAGTCACCTTCAAAAATTTCCATGACCTCGAATGGCTCCTGCCACGCCCTAGCGGCCTAGCGGGGGTTTGGGCTGTTGCCTGGGTTCAAAGGACCAACACATAAACACAGGCTCTTCTCCTGTCAAAAGAATCCCTTGTGTTTCCCTGAGGCCCTGGGGGTGGGTGGGACTCTGGGCAGCTCCTCATCTCTGGGTTCTGCACCCAGCACCCCTGGGGGGTGTCCTCTGTGCCGGGAGCAGCTCCTTCTTACAGTTCACTGGGAGCAGGGGCAGAGGGGGCCTCAGGCTGGCTGGGGGGTTGGTGCTAGGGGGGGGGGGGATGAAAGGAATCATGGAGGCAGATGCACCATTGCAGTGCTGACTTAACTTCTAAGGGGCCACCGGTGTCACCTTCCGGAAGTCAGGGAGCCCTGCTGGGGATGGTGGGGGTTGGGAGGGCAGTGACCTGCTGTGCTGGACAGACACCCAGTGTGGGCTCCCTCTGGGGTGAGCCGGCTCTCTAAGACCTTGAGGCAACACGCCCAGGTGACCCTGTCTACCACCAGGACCCCCACCTGTCTTCAGGATAAAGGGACAACCCCAGAAGGACCCCCTTTCCTGAGAAGGCTCGTACCTGCCCCACCCCCCAGTCTGGCTGGACAGCCCCACCTCCCCTACCCTCCCAATCAGGAGCCCTGCGGGCTGGCTCCATGTTTATCCCACCAATCGGCACAGGGACCAACACATAGCTGGGGGAGGGGGGTGCTGTTGCCCTTTGACACCCCCCTCCCAACAGCCTTTGACCCATCCCGGATGGTGGAGCTGGGGCAGGCAAGCCAGCGGGGTAGGACAGGACTGTGATCATCTTAAAGGACGCTGGGTGGCACATACAGCTCAGTGGGTAGGGCCCCAGGAGCAGCCCAGGCTACAGGCTGTGTCTGGATGAAAAGGTCTGAGGGGCGCTGAGCGCGTTTACTTGAGCTCTACATACATGGAGTGGACTTGGAGCAAGAGGTTCCAAGTCTGGCTTCTTAATTAGTTAATTAAATTTGATTTCCACCAGGGTTATCGCTGGGGTTCAGTGCCTGTATGACAAGTCTACCACTCCTGGTTAACACTTTTTTCCTTTTCCTTTTCTTTTTCTATTATTATTATTATTATTATTATTTTTTACATATAGAGAGAGAAATTGAGAAAGGGAAGAGAGAGATAGAGAGAGAAAGAGACAGAGACAGTTGCAAACCTACTTCATTGTTCACGAAGCTTTTCTCCCCTGCAGGCACTGGCTTGAAACCTGGTCCTTGCACCTAGTGACATATCAAGCATTATTCTTCCCCCTTTATTGGGGAATTAATGTTTTACAGTCGACAGTAAATACAATAGTTTGTAAATGCATAACATTTCTGTTTTCCACATAACAATACAACCCCCACAAGGTCCTCTGTCATCCTTTTCCAGAACCTGTATTCTTCCCCCCACCCCAGAGTCTTTTACTTTGGTGCAATATACCAACTCCAGTCCAGATTCTGATCTTGCTTTTCAGCTTCTGCCTGAGAGTGAGATCATCCCATATTCACCCTTCTGTTTCTGACTTATTTCACTTAACATGATTTCTTCAAGTTCCATCCAAGATGGGCTGAAAATGGTGAAATCACCATTTTTAATAGCTGAGTAGTATTCCATTGTGTATATAGACCACAACTTGCTCAGCCACTCATCTGTTGTTGGACACCTGGGTTGCTTTCAGGTTTTGGCTACTACAAATTGTGCTGCTATGAACATAGGTGTACACAAATCTTTTTGGATGGGTGTGTTGGGTTCCTTAGGATATATTCATAAGCATGAGTTTTAACTCCAGTTCACTACCAGGTGGTTTTCAGTAGAAGCTTTCAAGCTGCTGCAGCTGTTGGACACACTTGGACCTGCCAAGTCAGGAAAGCAGAAGCAACTAATTTAGGTGCAAACATCACTGTGACTTTTTTGTTGCTTATCTATGGGGCTCAGTGCCAGCACCATGAATCCACTGCTCCTGGTGGCCATTTTTTCCTTTCCTTTCTTTCTTTCTTTCTTTCTTTCTTTCTTTCTTTCTTTCTTTCTTTCTTTCTTTCTTTCTTTCTTCTTCTTCTTCTTCTTCTTCTTCTTCTTCTTCTTCTTCTTCTTCTTCTTCTTCTTCTTTTTTCTATTTTATTTGACATGACAGAGTGAAATTGGGGGGGGAAGGAGAGAGAGAGAGAGAAAGAGAGGCACCTGCAGACCTGTCCACTACTTGTTAAGCATCCCCTGTGCAGGTGGGCAGTGGAGGCTTGAACCTGGGTCCTTATAGATGGTAATGTGTGCTCTCTAATAGGTACACCACTGTCAGACTCTTATCATTGTGCTTTTGTGGGAGAAAATGAACAAACGACCCAACAGGGTAAAAAAGTATCCCAACACAATTTTAATAATGAATATTCAAGCAGTATCCCAATGGTGGTAACAGTTAGGTAGAAGGAGGGGGCATGCATTGGGCTCTGTAGTTCCTGTCTCCCTCCCTCTCTCCCTTCTTCCTTTCTTCCTTCCCTCCTTCCCCCGTCTCCTTCTAGGACCCATCCAACCTCCTCCTGGAGGAGGGCGGGGGTGCAGACTGGGTGGCGGACACCGGCCATTGCAGTTTGCACCACGTGGCTTAACCAGGTGTGCTACTACCCTACTTGGGGTGCTCGAATGAATAAAGATTTCAATTGTCCTACCGCCACAAGCTTGGTTCCTGGGTCACCTCTCTCTCTCTCTCCCTCTCTCTCTCTCTCTCTCCACTAGCCCAACAGCCTCTGACCATGGATGGGAAGCCGGCAGTCCCCGATGGTGCTCCTGAGGTATCCTGGCTCCCCGAGGCAGCAGGAGAGAAGTTGGACCCAGAAGGCGAGGACCAGGTAAAGGAGCGCGGCCAGTGGAACAACAAGATGGAGTTCGTGTTGTCTGTGGCTGGCGAGATCATTGGGCTGGGCAATGTTTGGAGGTTCCCTTACCTCTGCTACAAGAATGGAGGGGGTGAGTAGATGTGGAGGGAGGTGTGGTGGGTTGCACTGGACCTGATGCCCAAGGTGCCTCCTGGGCACAACAGCCAGCATGAAGGAGCTGAGAGCAGCTGGAGGATGGGCTCGGGCTGGGCTCCACCCTAGCCTGGGTGCCCAGATGAGTGACAGAATGTAGAGTGACAGGTGGAGATGAAATGAGTGATGTGTCTGACAGGAAGAGCTGGAGTGTTGAATGGGCTCACTCAGCACCCTCTGCACAGGTCAGCTGTTGATTCAGTCAACTAAAATCACTACTGTATTCTTTGAATAAATTTGATTGTTTTGAAGTTGACTTAGAACCCAACCTTCAGATATATGTACAGCCTTAAATTAAGAATTATACCTTCATAAACATGGAGACATGGTCACCATGGAAAGTTCCTTAAAAGGTTCCTTGAAAATCTCCATCCTTGTGTACTTGACTCCTTGATCCATTTCTCTCGATCTTTAGCTCACTCTCCAACTAGTAACCAACTCCATGTATTCTGCCTCTAAAAGTTTGTGTTGGTTTTGCCTGTGTGTTTCTTTTGTTTATTAAAAATATTATTGATATGATAGATAGAAACTGAGAAGGAAAGAGGATGGAGAAGGAGGAGGAGGAGAAGAAGAAGAAGAAGAGAGAGAGAGAGAAAGGAAGAGACTTGCAACACTGCTTTGCTACATGTGAAACTTTCCCCTTGCAGGTGGGGACCAGGGGCTTGAACCTGGATTCTTGTGCATGGTAACACAAGCATTCAAACAGGTGTGCCATCACCGAACACCTTTTCTTTCTTTCTCTCTCTCTCTTTCTTCCTTCCTTCCTTCTTTCCTTCCTTCCTTCCTTCCTTCCTTCCTTCCTTCCTTCCTTCCTCCCTTCCTTCCTTTCTTTCTCTCTTTTTTTCTTATTAAATTTTCTTTTGGTGTTGTCTTTATTAGATAGAGACAGACAGAAATTCAGAGGAAAGGAGGTAATAAGCAGAGACCTGCTTCACCACTTGCAAAGCATTCCCCCTGCAGGTGAAGGACGGGGACTCCAACCTGAGTCCTTGCACATTGTAACATGTACATTCAACCAGGTGTCCCACCACCCAGTCCCACCCTTTTGTTTCTTTATACTTATTTGTATATGATGAGCAAAATCCTACAGTTTCTGCCTTTCTCCATTTTATTAGCATAGTGGCTTTAGGTCCATCTATATTGTTGTAAATGGCAAGATTTCATCATTACTAATAGTTAAGTAGTTCTCTCTCTACATATATACATCACTCTGTTTTTATCCATTTGTCTGTTATGGGGTGCTTGGGTTGCTTTCACATCATGAATACTGTAATTATGCTATAATAAATGTGGGATGCATATATATTTTTGTATTCATGTTTTTGTATTCTGCAGACAGATACCCAGTGGGGGAAGAGTTGGGCTACATGGTATTTCTATTCTTGATCTTTTGAGGCAGTGTATACGGTTTTCTGTAATGGTTGCACCAGTAGACACACCCACCACCACTGTGCAGGTATTCTCTTCCTGCTGCCACATTCTTTTTTTTTTTAATATTTTATTTTATTTATTTATTCCCTTTTGTTGCCCTTGTTGTTTTATTGTTGTAGTTATTATTGTTGTTGTTGTTGTTGTTGGATAGGACAGAGAGAAATGGAGAGAGGAGGGGAAGACAGAGAGGAGGAGAGAAAGATAGACACCTGCAGACCTGCTTCACCGCCTGTGAAGCGACTCCCCTGCAGGTGGGGAGCCGGGGTTCGAACCGGGATCCTTATGCCAGTCCTTGTGCTTTGTGCCACCTGCGCTTAACCCGCTGCCCTATAGCCCGACTCCCTTTTTTTTTTTAATATTTTATTTTATTTATTTCTACTGCCACATTCTTATAAATACTTGTTGTCTCTTGCCTTTTTTTTTTTGATAACAGTTATTCTAACATGTGCAAGGTGCTATCTCATTGTGGTTTTGATCTACATTTCCCTAACAATCAGTGTTATGAACAACTTTTCATATGCTTACTGGTCATCTCTTTGGAGAAGTATCTCTTTTTGTCTTCTTCCCATATGTAATATGTGTATTGTTGTTACATTGTGTACCAGTTCTTCACACATTTTGGACATTAAGCCCTGGTTCAATGTGTGATTTGCAGATTAACTTCTCCTACTGACTAGTGTGTGTATGGGTCTTCTTTGTGCTGGATACTTTTCTAGATACAGTGTGTCCAAAACTAGGGATGGCTAGTTGGTTACCGAGAAATTAGTGTCATGGAATGTCGAATGGTGACGCGTCAGACAGTAAGAAGCAAAACAGGAAAGAAGGGAAAGGAACAAGGGCCATGGGGTAGGGGTGGAGGGGTGGTCAATACATGAAATAAGGAGACCAGGAAAGACTTTGTTGAGGAAGTGATGTTTGAGCAGAGATTTGAAGGGAGTAGAACCAAGTTTTACAAATGGATATTACGTAAATAAAATGCAAATAAACCTTTGCTGCATCTACTGCAAAAATGAAGATCATTCTCAGCAACCAGAACGTTGACATTTCGGAGAATGTTGACATCTTTTTGAAGGGCTTCATGATCATCATGAAGGGCCCCAGAGGCACCCTGTGGAGGGACTTCAACCACATCAATGTAGAGCTCAGTCTCCTTGGAAAGAAAAAGAAGCTGCTCCGAGTTGACAAATGGTGGGGAAATAGAAAGGAACTGGCTACTGTTGGCACTGTCTGAAACCATGTCCAGAACATGATCGAGGGTGTTGCACTCGGTTTCCGATACAAAATGAGGTCTGTGTGTGCTCACCTCCCTATCAACATTGTTATCAGGAGAATGGGTCTCTTGTTGAAATCAGACATTTCTTGGGTGAAAAAATACATACACAGGTTCAAATTGCTCCATATCTCAAGCCCAGAAAGATGAATTAATTCTTGAAGGAAATGACATCGAACTTGTATCAAATTCAGCTGCATTGATTCAGCTACAACTGTTAAAAACAAAGATATCCAGAAATTTTTGGATGGTATCTATGTTTCTGAAAAAGGAACAGTTCAGCAGGCTGATGAATAATCTCTAAGTTGTCCAACCACATGAGCAGCAAAATAAAGGGATGACTCATCAGACATACTTGTAATCTCTTAAAAGATGCAATAAAAGCCATTATTGGTTTGGAACTTTAAAGAAATGCAAATAGAGAGAACAGCAAGTGCAAAGGTTCTGGGGTAAAAGTGCAGTTGGCATGTTTGAGAGCCAGCAGGGAGGCCAGCATGATTGGGAAGATGGAACATAGGCAGGCCAGCAGGGAAGTCATTTCACTCCACTTGCATGAGATCTGGAGAAAAGGCTGGATTCTTAGAGGCAAGAAGCAGGGTGGCAGCTAGTGGGGGGGAGGGCAGGAATGAAGGGGCACTGTTAATGAGGAGCTTTTCAATTTGGATTTGGCATGATGCTGGCAAAATAGCTCACCTGGATAGTGTTCTGCTTTGCTAGGTTCACAACCCAGGTTTGAACTCAGCCCCCACCATAGTGAAGGAATTTTCAGTGCTGTGGTCTTTTTGCTTTTCTGTCTCTATCTGGAAGAAAAATCAATTTGGCATGGGTAAAGAAGACCCTGAGGTGAGTGGTGCTGATGCTTGTACAATAATGTGAATATGCTTCGGGCAGCTAAACTGTGGACAGAGAGAAACTGAGGAGTGGGGAACCAGAGAGGGTGAGAGACAGAGACACTGCTTGTGAAGCTTCCTTGTTGAAGGTGGGGACTGGGGGCTTGAATGTGGGTCCTTGGCAAGGTCCTTTTCCAGGACCTGTACTCTCCCACCCACCCACCACAGAGTCTTTTACTTTGGTGCATTATGCCAATTCCAGTTCAGGTTCTACTTGTGTTTTCTCTTCTGATCTTGTTTTTCAACTTCTGCCTGAGAGTGAGATCATCCCATATATATCCTTCTGTTTCTGATTTATTTCACTTAACATGATTTCTTCAAGATCCATCCAAGATTGGCTGAAAATAGTGAAATCACCATTTTTAATAGCTGAGTAGTATTCCATTTTGTATATACACCACAACTTGCTCAGCCACTCATGATATACCTTTTAAGATGGTTATCTAGTAATACAGAATAAGCTCCAGTTGTTGAAAGAGAGAGAAATGTAGATGTGTCATAATTGAGGATGTATGTAATGTGTCTCCTGCCCTTCCCTTTGTCTTACTTGAGAGTTACAGTATAGTAGTTTAAATAACAGACTCAGACTCACACTGTCTGGGCTTGCGTCTTTCTTCCTTCCAGGTGTATTGAGTTTTTAAAAAATTGACTTAATAATGATCAACAAGACCATAGGATAATAGATATAGTATATTGACTTTTCAATTTGAAAAGACTTATCTAGTCACTAGTTAATGAGAGAGAGAGAAAGAGAGAGAGAGAGAAGGAGAAAGAGAGAGAGGGAGAGAGAAAACACAAATCAGAGCTCTGGCACATGCAATGCCAGGGATTGAACTTGGGTCCTCTTGCTTGAGAGTCCAAAGCTTTCCCTGCACCTCCTCCTAGGCTGCACCTGTGTATCAATCCTTTACTTTCAAACAGGTGGTATCTCTGACATCTCTGTGGTGGGGTGGCACTGATGCCTGCTTCACAGGAGGCTGATCTGCCAGGATTCTGACACTGAGTTGCCCCTACTTCTGATGGGCCTCAGCGATAGAAGGAGCTGCATGGGCATGGGTGGGCATCTAATTCAAGTGTGACTTGCTGGCTGGTCTTAGCTTGGGGGGCCTGTGTGCCTTACCACAGAGTTCAGGACTCCCGGGCCCCGAGACTCTGGAGCCGAGGATGGGTCTCCCCTGCTAGGACCCTAGATCAGAGCATTGTGGACCTACCTCTCAGAAAGATGGAAGTAAAAACCTTTTTCCCCAAGGTGTTTTGGTTTTTCCCCCAAAGTGGAGCGAACTTAATAATTAAACAAGCATATCAGATCATTACAGAACACATGTGTCTGAGCTCTCAGATACTAAGCTAACTCTATGTGTGAAGCACACTGGGAAAATATGTGGAGCCCAGCTTACACTTCCACCTTCACATCCATGTCCTTTCCTTCCTTCCCCCACCCCCTGTGGGTTTGAACTGGAAAATCCTTGCTGTCCCAGCTTGCACACAGGGGGGCTGGGCACTGGAGCCCCTGGCTAAGTACATGTATTACTAAGTGCAAGGGTCTGAGTTCAAGTCCCTGGCCCCCACCTGCAGGGGGAAGCTTCATGAGAGGTGAAACAGTGCTGCAGGCATTTCTCTGTCTCTCTCCCTCTATTTTCCCTTCGCTCTCAATTTCTCTGTTCTATCAAATGAAATAAACAGTTTAAAACATTTTTAACATTTATTTATTCCCTTTTATTACCCTTGTTATTTTATTGTTGTGGTTATTATTGTTGTCATAGTTATTGGACAGGACAGAGAGAAATGGAGAGAGGAGGGGAAGACAGGGGAAGAGAAAGATAGACACCTGCAGACCTGCTTCACCACCTATGAAGCGACTCCCCTGCAGGTGGGGAGCCAGGGGCTCAAACCGGGATTATTACACCTGTCCTTGCACTGTGCGCCACCTGAGCTTAACTCTCTGTGCTGCTGCCCGACTCCCTAAAACATTTTTAAGAGAAGAAAATCCATTTGAAGGGGGGGCGGTAAGGCTGGCAGGGGCTGGAGCTGAGGTTCTGGGAACTAATCCCCTCTCCTCACAGGAGCCTTCTTCATCCCCTATTTCATCTTCTTCTTTACCTGCGGCATTCCCCTCTTCTTCCTGGAAGTGGCGCTGGGCCAGTACACCAGCCAGGGGAGCGTCACAGCCTGGCGGAAGATCTGCCCCCTCCTCCAGGGTGAGTGTCCCCTCTCTCCTTCTTCCACCTGTCCCTTGGGTCACCCCCTGTGCCCTATGCTGGGTGGTTCTGCTCCTGCCATGGGGCAGGCAGTTGGAGGTGGCCCCCCATTCTCTCCCAAGAGTGGAACCTGTCCCCAGGGTTCAGTGAGAAGCCCAAGAGGCAGCCTTTTTGGAGAAGTTCATCATGCATATGGAGTGGGGAGAAGACTGATTCCTCCTGCCCCCTAGGAACCCCAGGGCTGCCTCCAGCTTACAGGCTGGACAGAGGTGGGGTGTAGGGGCCGGCTAGGAGTCCAACTACTGTGTGTGTGTGTGTGTGTGTGTGTGTGTGTGTGTGTGTGTGTGTGTGCAAGGCCAGTCTGATTTGACTCCTTTGGGGGCACCCAATGGAGCCAGGTGGGGGTTGAGTGGAGGGATGTGGCTAAGTGAAAGCTGGGTCCCCCCACATACCTACTCTGAGTCTGGATGTTCCAGGGGTGTTGTGGTCCTGGCAGAGCTCAGCTTTGGGTGCCCTCCACACAGAACTGGGGACCTGATACCATCCAGAGGCTTCTGTTCCCAGCCCTGGGCACATGCTTCCCTAAAGATACGCTTCCCTGGGGTACACATCTCTTGGGGGTATACACCTCTCAGGGCACCCCTCCCTAGGCATATGCTTCCCTGGGGTACACACCTCTCTGGGGCACATGCCCCCCAGGCACAAGCCTCCATGGGGTACACACCTTTCAGGGCATATACCTCCCTGGGCACAGGCCTCCCTGGGTCACGTGCTCACTTCTGTGGATGCCATGGATGAGGGAGCAGTGTAAACAGATGGTCTTGGGCAGGAATTGCTGCTCCCTCTTTTCCAGCTGAAGAGAAGCCTCTCCATCTCTGGTGGTCCAGGCCAATACCCCCAGTCCAGCCCCCACTCCCTAATCACCACATCTCCCTCCTCAGACACCCACAGCCCTCCTTCTAGCTGGTTACATCTCCTTTCCACTACTTCTCAGGGGCTGAGCCTGGCACAGTCCCTGTCTGTCCTATGCTCCCTGCCCCTTATGCCCCCTTTTCCCTGAGCTGGGAGGACTGGAAAGTGCAGAGAAAGAAGCCCCTGCCCCCCAGAGCTACCCCCATACCCATCCTCCCAGGAGCTGCTGTCACTGAAGCAAGGGGTCTTGGTGATGGGACAACACACAGGCAGGGCCGGGGCCTGGTTGGGTGTCCAGGTCCAAGCCGCTGCTCCACATGGAAAGCTCTATAGCACGGGAGGAAGCTCTGTGCTATGGTGTCTCTTTGAGGTTTTCTGAAAGAAAACATGACCTGGAGCCTTGAAATAACACATGTGATGCCCAGACTACACACACACACACACACACACACACACTCACTCACACATGCACACACACACACACACACACACACACACACACACACACACACACGTCTATTTGTATCAGATCAGAGATGCATTCTAGGCTGCATAATGCACACTATAAAAGTAATGTAAAAATATATATTATTTTGGGAGTCGGGCGGTAGTGCAGCAGGTTAAGCTCAGGTGGCGCAAAGCACAAGGACTGATTAGAGCCCCCGGCTCCCCACCTGCAGGGAGTCACTTCACAAATGGTGAAGCAGGTCTGCAGGTGTCTTTCTCTCCCCCCTCTGTCTTCCCCTCCTCTCTCCATTTCTCTCTGTCCTGTCCAACAACAACGACATCAATAACAACAACAATATCTATAACAATAAAACAAGGGTGACAAAAGGGAATAAATAAATAAATATTAAAAAATATATATTATTTTTTAAAAAGACTGAAGTTATTCATTAAATAAATAAATAAATAAATGAAGGGCTGGAGGCAGCAGAATAGTTCTGTAAACAAACTCTCAGGCTCGAGGCTCTGAAGTCCCAGGTTCAATCCCAAGCATCACCATACACCAGAGCTGAGCAGGGCTCTGGTAAATGTCAAATAAATAAGTAAATAAATAAAACAGGGAGAAGCACAGGCCAGTGTGCTGTGATTTGTTTCCCAGCATAGGAAGTCATTTTGTAAAGGGCTTCTCACAGCCATGAGCCTGTGTCCTCGCAGCCACAGCTGCCCCCCCCCCCCGTGACTGTCTGTCTGCCCTCCCCCCAGGCATCGGGCTGGCATCGGTGGTGATCGAGACCTACCTCAACATCTACTACATCATCATCCTCGCCTGGGCTCTCTTTTACCTGTTCAGCTCCTTCACCACCCAGCTGCCCTGGACCTCCTGTGACAACACCTGGAACACAGGTCTCTGCCAGCTGGGGGGTTGCTGTGGGTAACCACCCACTGAGCCACCCTGCACCCTGGGATGTGAATGCACCCTTCCCCATGCATTTAATGCCTAGGCTGGTGGGGCTGAAGGCAAGGGGGCACCCGGAGCCTGGAGCATGGGACTTATTTCCCCTGTGATGTGTACCTGCCTTGTCCCCACAGAGCACTGCATGGATTTCCTGAACCGCTCGGCCCCTGCAGCTGGCACCTCCAACAACGCAACCTCAGCTGTCATTGAGTTCTGGGAGTAGGTGCTATGCCCAGGAGGGTGGATGTGGGGGCCCCCAGCACAGGGAGTCTGGATCTGGGGGAGCAGCACAGGGAGACTGGATGTGGGGGCCCCCAGCACAAGTAGACTGGATGGGGGCCAGCACAATGAGACTGGATGTTGGGTCCCCCAGCACAGAAAGTCAGGATAGGGCATCTCCCCACAAGGAGTCTGGATGTGGGAGGTGGGCCTCAGAGGGCTAGCTTGGGGCTCTGTCTCCAGCACTCACCCATCTTCTACCCCACCCCCAAGTCACAGGGCTGAGGGGACTTGCTTGCACCTGCACCTGCCCACCCATGTCCCCCCAGATTCAGTGTCTCCATGCACATGAAGCTATGGCACCCCCCCCACTCACCTGCATGTACCCACAGGCCACACTGCCTGCTATTTCAGGAGCTGCCTTTTATGCCAGGGTAGTTCTGGCAGCTTAAATAAATTGTATCTCTTATAATACAAGGAAAAATAGGGCAAGAGAGTGGGAGACAGAGAGGGAGAAACAGAGACATCTGCAGCCCTGCTCCACCACTTGTAAAGCCCCCCTTACCCCCACAGGTTGAGCCTGGGGGCTGGAACCTGAATCCTTGCACATGGTTACTTGTGTGCTTTACCTGTTGTGTCATCTCCCGGCCCTGGCAGTCTGAAAATGATCGAGGTGGGGCTGTTTACACCTGAGAAATCTGCAGCCCCCCCACAACCCCTGGCCCACACAGCCCCTCCACACACACATCTGTCCCTGTCTGATGCTCACACACTTGCCTGCCACCTGCACATACAAACATTTACTCTTCATCTATCTCTGCCTCTTTCACTCTCAGAGAAGTGTGCCTGAGTGAAAGGCAGTGCTCCCTGTGGGTTCCTGTGATTTCTGTCTCTGTAGTCTGTAGTCAAGGCAGGCAGAAGGACTGGGAACCCCAGGGGAGGTGGTGGAGGGGACAGGCAGGGTCCTAGGAAGGGGAGCTGGGTGTGGCAGGTCTATTGACCCCCTACTTCTGTGTGTCCATCAGGAGGCGTGTGCTGAAGATCTCAGCGGGTATCCAGCACCTAGGGGCACTGCGCTGGGAGCTGGCACTGTGCCTCCTGCTTGCCTGGGTAGTCTGCTACTTCTGCATCTGGAAGGGCGTCAAGTCTACTGGCAAGGTGGGGCAGCTCTGTGCTGAGGCCAGAGGGACATTGCGGGACAGAAGCAGTGGTTGGGCAGGGAGCAGGGGGAGCCTAGGGTAAGTTTAGTTCAAGTCCGGGAAGGGTTTCTTTGTCAGGGTAACTCTAAAAGAAATAATTCAAAATAAAACAGACCAGGGAGTCAGGCGGTAGTGCAGCTGGTTAAACGCAGGTGGCACAAAGCACAAGGACTGGCCTAAGGATCCCGGTTTGAGCCCCTGGCTTCCCACCTGCAGGGGAGTCGCTTCACAGGCAGTGAAGCAGGTCTGCAGGTGTTTCTCTTTCTCTCCCCCTCTCTGTCTTCCCCTCCTCTCTCCATTTCTCTCTGTCCTATCCAACAACAACGACATCATTAACAACAACAATAACTACAACAACAAAACAACAAGGGCAACAAAAGGCAATAAATAAATAAGTTAAAAAAATAAAACATAGCAAAAGAAATATGTTTTTCACATAGTTATTTATATAATGAGAAAGGGAGGGAGAGAGAGAGAGAGAGAGAGAGATTGAGAGAGAGAGAAGCAGAGCATCACTCTGGAACATGCAGTGCGTGGCACTGAACTCAGGACCTCATGCTTGAGAGTCCCCCTCTCACCCCACTGTACCACCTCCTGAGCATCAACATTCTACTGTTCTGCCATATAGATTCTTCTATATGTATTTGTCTGTGAAATGTGTCTTCCCAACTTACCATCACACCCTCTTCTGGCTTGCCTTTTTCTTTCCTTCCTTCTCCTTCTCTTTCCCTTTCCCTCTTTTGTAGTACTACTTCTCTTCCTTCTCCTTCTCCTCCTCCTCCTCCTCCTCCTCCTCAGCTTTCCTGCTGGCCCCTCACACCTGCACAGTTCCACTGCTCCCAGCAGACTTTCCCTCCTTTTCAACTTTAGAGAGACATAGAGAGGAGAGACACCACATCACCACCCCACTATCCACCAACCTCCCCCTGATGCCACCTATGGTGCTACAGTGCTCTCATATGGTGCCAGGCAATCGAACCTAAACCCTTGCACATGGAAAAGTGTGCCCTCTACGGGGTGAGGGAACCATTTCCTGGGCCAACCATTTGCCTTTTGCCCTTAACAGCATGTCAAGGAAGTAGCCAGCAAGTGGCTATGAAGTGCTGGGTCTCCTTCCAGCCACTGGAGGAGCTTCTACCAAGCATGGGTGATAGTGGTTCTGATGTGTAGAGGAAGTTCAGGTTTGAGAATATCAATTTTTTTCTTTAATTTTATGTATTTATTTGTTTACCAGAGCCTTGCTCAGCTCTGGCTGATGGTAGTGCTGGGGGTTGAACCTTAATTGGATAGAGCCTTAGTTATGAAAGCCATTTGCAGAACCATTATGCTGTGTCCCCAGCCTGAGAACACTTCTCACCCAGGGAGTCTGAGAGCTACTTCCTGCTCTGGGAGCAGGGATCTGTGGGGGATGGAGTGGCATCTCTGGTTCATGATAAGAACAGCAGTTATGGCAAGAGGGGTTGGAGGGCACAATAGATTATGCGCTGGACCCTTAAGCATGATGTCCTAGGTTCAATCCTGGTGCAAGAGTGATGCCTGCTTCTCTCTCTTTCACTAATGAAAATGAATCAGTCTTTCTTTTTAAAGGATTAACAGTGGTGTAACAATGCAAAAGCACTAGAGATAGTAAGAACCCAGGTACCTGTCCCATGGGACAAGAAGCTAAGCTGGGCCAGAGGCAGAGGGGAGCCCCCTGGGCCCCCATTCTTACAGAGACTTTGCTCCCCCCAACCAGCCCAACTCCAGCCCAATCTGCTCTCTGCCTAAGGGGGTTCACTGCAGTAGGGGGTGGGGGAGACCCGTCATGAGGAGGCACTGAGGAGGACCAGCGGCAGGGTTTGGAGAGTCTGGAGGTATCCTGGATGGGAATTTGGCTCCTCACTGCCCTTCCTGCCTGCCCCCCAAAGCCCTCAGGCTCTGCCAGGGGGAGGGGCAGGAGAGACACACTGCAGGTGCTCTATCCTACCCCAGGGCTTCACTGACCCTCCCCCTGGGGCCTCCCTACCCCACTATTCGCGGAGGCTCTGCTGTCCCCCCGGACTAGATTCCACTGTCTTTCCTCAGGGCCACACTGTCCTCCTCCCCAGGCCCTGCTGTCTCCCCTCTTCTGGGACCCTCCGTCCCACTGTTTCCCCCCCTTCCCCCTCCACCCACCGTCCCACACATAGAAGTGATGTGGCTCCCCTCCAGGTGGTTTACTTCACGGCCACATTCCCCTACCTGATGCTGATCGTCCTCCTGGTCCGTGGCGTGACGCTGCCTGGCGCCTACAAGGGCATCGTCTACTACCTTCAGCCCGACCTGCTGCGCCTCCAGGATCCCCAGGTAGCTGCCCATACTCCACCCCAGGCCACAGCCCACTTCCAGAATCTCTCACCCTGCCATCTCTCTCTGAGGCATCTTTGGGCCCAAAGGCAACAGGCATCCATGTGGAGGAGTTAGAGAAAGTGGAGCTGACCTAAAAAGAGACTGGAGATTTCCATGACACCAGCAACCAGTGTGGTCTGGGGGCATTGGAATGTATTTTCCTCTTTTTTACTTTATTTTTTATCACTAGGGTTTGTCTACTCTGGGCTGACTTTTTGAGATAGATGGATGATAAACAGATAAATGATAGACAAAGTGATAGACAGACAGATGATAGAAGATATACGGATGATAGAAAGCAGCATCAGCGGGGTCCTGGCTTGAACCTGGGCACCATGCATGGCAAAGCAGCACACTGACCAGGTGAGATATTTCACTGGTGTTTTCTTCCAACATGTATTATCTATGTGTGTGGTGTCTGTGTTTTAACAGTTTTTCAATGATAGAGAGGCTCCCTTTGGCACCTATACTATATCAGAAGCATTTTCTATGTTGTTAATAGCTTATTTTATTTATTGTAATGACAGAGAGACCAGCTGATGGTGGTGCTGGGGGGTTAAACCTGGGACCTCAGAGCCTCAGACATGAGAATATTTTGTAGGATCTTTATGTTGTTTCCCCAGCCCTCCATGTTGTTAAATTCATTTGTTAATGTCCTGTTACAAACACACACACACACACACACACACACACACACACACACACACACACACTATTCCTACACACATCACCTGCCCACTCATTCATTCATTCATTTATTCATTCACTCACTTACTTGGTAAAAGTCTACTGGGGCTTAAGGGCAGATGTTGCTCCCATATAAGAGCATTGCTGGCCTAGGCTGGTGGGGAAGGCAGACCAGGGTCCACACACCTGAGCACTCACACCCAGCCAGGTGCCCTAACATTCTCAACACTTGCACCACATTCCAGGACATTCATTCATGCATTGTGATTTGTTTGTTTGTTTGCCACCAGGGTTATTGCTGGGGGCTCAGTACATGTACCACTCCACTGCTATTGGCAGTCTTTTTTTTTTTTTTTTTTTTGACATAGCGTGATAGACACACACAGAGAGAGGTAGAAAGGGAGAGAGAGAAAAGGGGAGACACACACACACACACACACACACACACAGAGGGAGAGAGAGAGGCCTGCCACACTGCTCCACTGATTGTGAAGCTTCCCCCTTGCAGGTGGGGAACAGGGGTTTGAACCCAGGTCCTAGGACATGGTAATGTATGTGCTCAACCTGGTGCACCACCACCCAGTTCCTTTCTCATGCATCTTTTCAAACAATCATGTAGCCAGCTGCAGTGCACACTGTATGTCTTAGTCTCTCACTGCATCTCAGGTCACCTCCTAAGGGTGTTAGCAGTGGGTCACAGGCCACAGAGAGCACACAGCTTGTGGGATTCAGGGAAGGCCATCACCACTGCTGTGGAGAAATGCTGGGCCTCACCACTGGTGTGGAGGGAATGCTGCCTCTCTCGGAGCTGGGAGCGGCTCAGTTATAGTCATTTCAAGGTGATAGTCTCTTCTGTTTGCTGTTTTTGTTCCAAGTTCTTTCACGGCGAGTGCAGATGTCTGATCACAGCCCTTCTGGCCCTTGAGTTTTTCTTGTGGAACTTACTTGAGCATCCTTGGCCCATGGCCTGGCTGCTTTTTTCTTCTTCTTCTGATTACATTGTTTTTCGTTGTTGCCACTGGGGTTATCACTGGGGCTCAGGTCCTGTGCAACTCCACTGCTCCTGGTAACCATTCTGGTTACTTCAATCCTCTGGATACAAGGTGAGGGACAGAGAGCGGTAGGGAGGGAGACAGAGACAGACAGAGAAAAGAGGAGAGATACCCAGCACTACCCACAGCTCATGCAGCTTCCTCCCTGTGGGTGCTCCTATGTGGTGGCTCAGGGACTCAAAACCCAGGTCCCTGTGCACTGTAGTGGATGTGCTCTACTGGGTGATAATAAAGACTAAGCTGCATCAGGCCTGTAGTTCATTTATTTGTAGAGAGTTCTTAATTTTAACTTTCACACAGGGGGAGACAGAGCATTGCTGGGTGCTGGGGAGGGGCTGGAAACTGAAGGCTCACATGATGTGCAAGTCCTGGGTGCTGCTGCTGCACTGTGTCTCTAGTTCTTCTCTTTCCAGTGTAACCAAGTGGGCTCTTTGTCTGCCTGACTCCCCAAGCCCCCCCGCTTGTGGTGGATGTGTAATACCTCCACATCCGGGCTGGACAGAGCCTCTAGATTCTGCTTCCTGCTTCTGGCACTGTCCCCCCCAGTAGTGCCTCCCCCCACCTACCTCTCCACAAGGCAGGGTCTCTCTGTGCAGGTGTGGATGGATGCAGGCACCCAGATCTTCTTCTCCTTTGCCATTGGCCAGGGCTGCCTGACAGCCCTGGGCAGCTACAACAAGTACAACAATAACTGCTACAGGTAGGTGGTGGGGGGCTGCCCAGGTTCTAGGGGCCTCCCACTCTCAGAACCCACCAGTGACAAGTTGTCCCAGATTGGCATTGCTGGTCATCTCTCTCTCTCTCCGTCTCCCTCTCCCTCTTCCTCTCTTTCCCCCTCTTTTCTCTCTGTCCTGGGTTCTTGCCTGGGATGTCTGCCTGACTATCTCCTCCCCACTGTGACTCTCTGTCTCTTCTGTCTCTGTCCTATGTTCAACCCCTGCCCATGTGATGTGACGAGTCTCTCCTGCAGGGACTGCGTGGCCCTCTGCTTCCTCAACAGTGCCACCAGCTTTGTGGCGGGCTTCGTGGTCTTCTCCATCCTGGGCTTCATGTCGCAGGAGCAGGGGGTGCCCATCTCTGAGGTGGCCGAGTCAGGTCAGTGCCACTCTGTCCTCCAGCACCTCAGGGTGGGGGAAGGGAGGGGGTGCAGAGCCCGCTGTGAGTCTCAGAGAGTGGGCCAGGGTTGTGTCTGGGTAGAGAAGGGCTCTGTCACCCAGGGACAGGATGGAGGACCCTCAGGAAGCCGGAGGTCCCTTGCATTAGGGAACCATCCCCTGTTCCTCCTGCACACACCAGCACATATGCACATACACACATGTGCAAATAGCCACAGAAGACTCATCTGCACACACATGGATGACACAAGCAACTCACATGACCTCACACAAACATGTACACATGTGTGCAAAATCACGCATATGAATACATCTCTACACATGCGTGGGCACACATGCACGTTTTAATGTGTGGACCCCTAGCTGCACACAGCGCATGCACAGACAGATGCATGGCCCGCACATGCACACACAGCAGCCTGGCAAGCCGCCACCTGCGAGCAGAGGGTTGGTGTCCCCACAGGGCCCGGCCTGGCCTTCATCGCCTTCCCCAAGGCCGTGACCATGATGCCCCTGTCCCAGCTGTGGTCCTGCCTCTTCTTCATCATGCTCATATTCCTGGGGCTGGACAGCCAGGTACCATCCCTGCATCTGCAGTCCCGTGGCTCCCAGTTTAGGGCTCATGCTCGTGCTTGGTTGGGGCCCTGCAGGACCTTGTTCTGGAGGAGGCTGCCAGCTCTGGGGGGCCAGCCCCTCCCCTGCCCCCTCCCCTGCAGCCTGGGGTCCCCTCCCCACCCCCAGGCCCCAGGGACTGTTCACCTATTCCCCATGGCCTGAGGGACACCCCTCCCTCTACCCTTGTGGCCTGGGGGGTCCCTCACCCATTCCCTATGACTTGGGGTCCTTCTGCAGCCCCAGCCCTGCCCCCAGGCCTGGTCCCCTCTGTGGCCTGGGGGTCACTCACCTACCCACCCCCGGCCCTCCAGTTCGTGTGCGTCGAGTGCCTGGTGACCGCCTCCACCGACATGTTCCCACGGCAGCTGCGCAGGCGCGGGCGGCGGGAGCTGCTCCTCCTGGGCATCGCTGCCACCTGCTATCTGCTCGGGCTGCTGCTTGTCACTGAGGTCAGCGGGGCTCCGGGAGCAGGGGCATTGCAGGGGCTCAGGCTCAAGACCCGCACAGTCTGCAGATATACCCCCGCCGACCCCCCCTTCTGTTTTAAAAATTTGTTGTTCTCGTCTATTTTTATTGGATAAGACGAGAGAAACTCAGAAAGAGAGAGAGCTAGCTGTAGATCTGCTTCACAGCTCATGAAGCTTCCCCCTGTAGGTGGGGAACTGGCCCTTGAAACCCTGGCTCTTTGCTCATTTTAGCATGTGTTCTCTGCTAGGGATGCCACCGCCTGGATTCCTGTAAAGATTCTCTCTCTCTCTCTTTAATTATTTATGTCTGAAACAGAGATGGTGCCAGGGCTGAACCCGGGCCCCTGACCTCGCAGTAAATCCACTGTGCTTTCTCCCCAGCCTAAGCCCCCCACCAGATTAGCCTCCTGGTGTTGGGGGAGGGGCAGCTTGTGCTCACCTGCCCATCCTCCACCAAGCCCAGAGAGGGGATTCCCTTTCTGAGCGCCTCCAACCTCAAGCCTGGAGTCTCCTCCAGGGGGAGCCTGCACTGGGGGGGGGGGGGGTGTTTGGATGCAAGGAGTGAGTCCTCAGGATGCTATTGGCCCTGGGATTTGGGGGGTTCCAGGGCCATCTGAAGGGCTTTAGGGGCCATGGTGGGCTTTGGGGGTCTTCTAGAGGGTTTCCACATATTTCTAGAGGATTCTTGGGGATTTGGGGTGTCTCTGGGGGCTCTGTGGACCCCCCTGGGGGACTCAGGGGTCCTGGGGGTTTTGAGGGGCTCTGTGGCTGAGGGCCCTACCCTGCCCACACCCCATCTCCACAGGGTGGGATGTACCTGTTCCAGCTGTTTGACCACTATGCCTGTAGTGGGCTGTGTCTGCTCTTGCTTGCTGCCTGCGAGGTGGGCTGCATTGGCTGGGTGTACGGTGAGTGGGGTAATGGGGTACAGACAATGGGGGAAAAGGGGGCTGATGACAGGGGAAGGGGTCCCCTTAGTGGGGAAAAGGGGAATGATAAGAAGGGGAAAGAAGCCTGGAGAGTGGGTAAAGGAGTTGGGGGAGAGGGGGAAGGGGTTCTGATGAGTGGGGGCGGGGTGTGGGGGTGAGTGGTTGTGGGCCTAGTTCTGAGCTGGCTTTGCCTGCCCTCTGGTTTCTACAGCCCCCCATATTATTGCCCTGCCTCTCTGGGGGTTGATACCCACTGTGCAGATTTGCACATTTCCCTTTTCAAAAAAAAATTCATTTGAACGTCTATGTTTCTTTGATGTTAGAGAGGCAGAATTTCACACTGAAGGAGGGTAGAATGCTAGAGCCCCATTCCTATCCATGCAGCACCTGGTCTCGAACCCAGAGCCTGGGGCATGGCAGCTTTTCAGCCCACTGGCCGTCATCATGGTGTGTGTGTGTGGTGGGGGGGTGCTGGGTAGTGGCTAGTCAGCAGAAGGACGAGGAGCCCCTGCTGTCACACAGTGCCAGCCTGGCCACACTTTGCTGGGGACCTGGGACTCCTAGAGCTTGGAGCAGGGAGAGAGCAGAGCCGCTGGGCTGGCCTAACACCTCCTGTGTGAACCAGAAGTGGGTCCACTGTCTGTGGCAGGCACTCTGGGCTCTCATCTCCTCTGCCTGAGGTGGCAGTGTCTGCGTCCTGGGGTTCTCGGGCCTTGGCTTCTTAGTGGCAGCGCTGAACCCCCAACTCACTCCCCATCTGTGACTGGAGTGTAAGGACCCTCGTTGCTCCATGCTGACTCAACTTCCCATAGAGGAACTGCCCTGTCCTCAGTCCATCCTCACCCTTCCCCCCCCAAGGGGCTGACCGTTTCTATGACAACGTGGAGGACATGATTGGCTACCGGCCCTGGCCACTGGTGAAGGTCTCCTGGCTCTACCTCACCCCTGGGCTGTGCCTGGTATGTGCCCTGCTGGCCCCCCTTTCCTGCCTCCAGCTCTGGGGTTCTCTCCACCTGTCCAGTTACGGAGTTCCAGTCCACCCTCTCTGATATGCAGCATTCCCTGCCTTTCCTCTCCCATCTGCCTGCTCATCCACCATGATCTTGCTTTTCCTGGTGCTGTAGCACCTTCCATGTGGCTCCAGGGCTCCACCCTGTGCCAAATGCACCACAAGGCAGGTGCCCTGCCGGGGAGCTGTCTCTCAACCATTGGCCTCTGTCTGTTTTGAGTTCCCCAACCACCTCTTCCTCGTTTCATTATTATTTCTTTTAATTCACTGCTCTTGGATGACATTTTATGATATGAGAGAGAAAGAGAGGGAGAGAGGGAGAGAGAGAGAGAACCTCCCCCCCCCCAAAGAATCAAAACTCCCCCCAGGGTAGTGGGGGCTGGACTTGAACCTGAGTTGTGCACATGGCAAAGCAGCACGCTGTTCAGTTGAACTATCTCACCAGCTCATTTTTCTAAATTGAAAAAAGATTTATTTGGGCAGGGGTAGATAGCATAATGGTTATGCAAAGAGACTCCCATCCCTGAGGCTCCAAAGTCCCAAATTCAACCCCCCCTGCACCACCATAAGCCAGAGCTTGGCAGTGCTCTGGTAAAAAACAAAGACAGAACACGTTATTTATTACATATGAAAGACAGAGAGAAACAGAGATGAGGAGAGAAACACAGAGAGATGCCAGAGTGCCACCTGGTGCCTGTGGCCTCAAGCACTGGAGCCTGAACCAGAACCTCAACCCACATGCTCACAAGCCCACCGCTGCCCTCCCAGTTGAGCTGCCCCCCTCACCTCTGCCCTGCTGTCAAGGGGTAGGCTAAGGGTCTGTGTGGCCCCTGCCCACCTGTACCTGTCCCCTTCCCCCAGGCTACCTTCCTCTTCTCCGTGAGCAAGTCCTCACCCCTCAAGTACAACAACATGTACGTGTACCCGGCCTGGGGCTACTCCCTTGGCTGGCTGCTGGCATTCTCCTCAGTGTTCTGCGTGCCGCTCTCAGTCCTCATCACCTTCCTTCACAGCCGGGGCTCCCTCAAGAAGGTAGGGGGCTCACAGAAGGGGGCCAGTGGGTGGGGGACACACACCTCCATGCACAAGACCTAGGCTAGACCGCAGAAACACGCTCTCTCATCAGCTTTTTTCAAAACTGTCATATCAGTGATTTAATAACAATTGACAGGAATGCAAGCTGCCTCAAAATAGTTCACACCAACCCCAAGCTACTGAAAGAACTGCTGTAGACCTCACAGAATTCTCCAGACAGTTTTTTTCCCCCTTTATCTTTTGCAAGTTCTTGTATTTTAATTCTCTATATTCCCTGTGTGAGTGAAGCCATCCAGTAGTTGTTTTTTTTTCTCTCACTTTTTCTTTCTAACAGATCGAGAAATCATGAGGGAAGGGGGAGATAGAGAGACAGAGAGACACCTGCAGCACTGCTTTACTGCTCCTGAAACTTCCCCCCATAAGTGGGGAACAGGGTCTTGAACCTGAGTTCTTGTGCACTGCATGCTTCTTGTTAACATGCATGCTTAACCAGGTGCACCACCAACTGGCCCCTCATTTTTTCCTATATTTTGTTTTACTTAAATGTATTTTATGTATTTAGTTGTTGGATAGATACTAGAGAAACTAAGATGGAAAGGGGAGATAGGGAGAGAGGGAGAGAGAGAGACCCACACTGCAGACCTGCTTTACCACTCTTGAAGCTTCCCTGCCCCTTCCCCCCTGCAGATGGAGACTGGAGGCTTGAACCCATGTCCTATGCACTGTAGTGTGTATCATGTTATTGCCTCTCCTCAAATGCCTGTGCTGTCAGTCACTCACAAGGAGTCAGCTCCTGGGGACACAGGAGCAAACACCCTGCCTCTTCTGGGTCCCCCTCTTACCCTGTCTCTCCACAGCGCCTGCAACAACTCGTCACCCCGGACCCCAGCCTGCCGCAGCCCAAGAGATACCCACCCCTGGACAGTGAGCCTGCCCCCACGAAGGAGGGGCTGATGACAGTGGAGAAGGAGACCCACCTGTAGGGGACAAGAGCCTGTAGTCACTGCACCTCTGCCTGGAGGCTCCTTGGCCTCCTGCTGTCCTGTGGCCCATCCCCTCTGAAGGCTGAGGCTCTTGGGAGTCTGGGAGGGGAGTTTCCTGACAGAGCTGTGGCACCTGGGCATTGGAACTTTCTTGGAGAGCTGTGTGAGCTAACAGAGGTGCCTGCCTGGGGGGGCAGGAGGAGGCCAGCTGGCCATGCCACACAGAGTCCCCACCTGAGGACGTGGAGCCATGACATGACCAGGAGGTCGCACTACCTCCAGCGTAATTGGGGACTATCACCCATAGTGCCCTGGCTTTCACCCAACCCCACTCTCCCTGACATGTTGTGACCCATGAACTGCTCCCATGGGGGACAGACATGGCCCCTCTCTGCTCCCCACACCCCCTGTCTGCCATAAACCTGGCCTCACAGAGGAGGAAGCTGAGGACAGTGACTGCTGTCGCTCCCTACCCCCACCCTACACCTCCTTAGCTAACAAGCACGAATGGACACTTATATCCTCTGGCACCTGCCTCTGTCACCTGGCCAGGGTGTGTGTGTGGGAGGCGCTGTCCCCAGGCTGGGCCCCAGTGGCATGTCTCCTCCCAGCACCGCCTCCATCATCATCACATGATAGTGCATTGGGGATCTCTCTGTGTGTTGGGGTATCCTCTCTAGACCTGCCCCCACACATTCCATCTCCCCTCTGGTGGGGTGGGGGCTTGGGGTCTGAGGGAAACAGGTGCCCTCAGAGGATTGAGCAGAGGGTTTTCTCTGCCACCTTGCAAACCTCCCCATTCCCCCACTTGCCATGTCACTGCCCAGCTACACCAGGGTGGCTTCCTAGAGGAGGAAGCCGGGAACCACATGAGCCCCAGGTTTCAGAGTTCCAAGGTGGGAGGAGTGGGTGTACTGGGGCACAAATGGGGAGGGGTGAGAACACAGGGCACACAGGGTGGGGCGTGGGGAGGCTGTGGTGAGTCCCAGCCCAGGGCCCCCTCCCTGTATCCAGACCACAAGGGCCCTGTGGCTGAGAGGACAGGCATCTGGGAGCCAGCATTCTCTGCTGTGATAGCTGGGGCCCTGGTCCAGTGGGTCCTTTGCCCCACATGCCTGACTTCTGAGTAGCACCCTGCCTGCCTGAGAGGCCCCCATCCAGCCAGGCTGAGGGAGGCAGCCGTTCCAGTCCACTCCCCTCACTGCCTTCTCCGGGAAGGGTGTCAGGGATGGGCTTTAGGTGGCTCACAATGGACTCCCAACATGGGCAAAAGAGCAAGTATCTCACTCTGTGAATGTCCAGAGCACTGTGGCTAGGAGAGGACCCTGGGCAGTCTGCCGGTATTACTGTGTGTAGCCCAGGTTTGAATCCCGGCACCACTTAGGAGCAACCGACACCAGGAGAAGCTCCAATGTCACAGCACAGTTCCTTCCTCTGTTCCTCTCTTTGAATGAAAACATTAGCCTAGAAGCTGTGAGAGACACATGTATGAGGTCTCAACTCTTCAAAAGGAAAAATTAAAACGCAGAGATGGTTGTGTATTTGTGTGTGTGTGTGTGTGTGTGTGTGTGTGTGTGTGTGGTGTGTACACATCTATGGGTGTGCACAGGCAGTGGCTGTGCATGGGGCCCAAGGGCCACCCCCCTCCCAGGCTGTGTGACTTAGATGGCTGTTGGGACTTGTCTGTGAGTTTTGAAACAAGTGGTGGGGTTGAGTACACATGTTACCATGCATAAGGACCTGGGTTTGAGTCCCTAGTCCCCACTTGTAGGGAGGACACTTCACGAGTGGTGAAGCAGGTCTGCAGGTGTCTCTTTATCTGCCTCTGCTCTCTCTGCCCTATCAAATTAGAAAGAAAAAAAAAAAGGAAAAAAATGGCTGCCGGGAATGTTGGATTTGTTGTGCTGGCAGTGAGCCCCAATGATAACCCTAGTGGCAATAAATAAATAAATAAATAAAGGGAGTCTGGTGGTAGTGCAGTGGGTTAAGCACACTTGGTGCGAAGTGCAAGGATCGACGTAAGGATCCCGGTTTGAGCCCCTGGTTCCCCACCTGCAGGGGCGTCGCTTCACAGGCAGTGAAGCAGGTCTGCAGGTGTCTTTCTCACCCCCTCTCTGTCTTCCCCTCCTCTCTCCATTTCTCTCTGTCCTATCTAACAACAACATCAATAACAACAATAATAATAACTACAACAATAAAAAATAACAAGGGCAACAAAAGGGAAAATTAATAAATAAAAAGTAAAATAAAAAGAAGCAGTGTTACGATGAGCCTTCCATCCCCCACCCCCAGCCCAGCCCTGGCCCATCCTCACAGCCTGCTTGAAGATGAGTGAAGTCAGAGCCTGGGAGTGGGAGCCAGGACTCCAGGAGGGAACCCCTGACTTGAGCAGGAGTAGGGGCAAAGGAGAAAAACCTTAGGGGACCCTGAGCCTCGGGACATTGTCTTGGTCTCCTGTGTGGTTGTCACCTCTGTCTACTGCTGACTGATGGATCCTGGTACACCCCTCCCCCAGTCCCCAAGAAGTGCATCTCATCTCCAGCCAGGTGTGGTGCCAGGTCACATGGGGCCCTGGGCAGCCAGATGAGGTGTTTAGGGAAGGTCTGTTCTGCTCCTGGAGCCCCCACAATGTCCCTCTCACCAGGTAGGAGGGGTCTCTGGGTGGGATCAGAAGAGATAACGCTGGGAGAGAGAGGTGAGGGCTCACACAGGAAGCAGCAGCCAGTCTCACCATCCAGAGTGTGTGTGGGGCCTTTGACATGGGGCCTCCAGAGAGGGGAAGCCATGCTATGCTACGTCTCCATTGCTGCCTTATTTTGGTCTTCTGTCTCTGGTTGTCTCTGTCTACCGCCGCCACGCTAGCCCGGCCTGCTGGCGCCCCGAACCTTAACAACAAATGACGCCCACATGGACCTGACCTGCGTATCTCTCAGATAAGTGAAGACAATTTGGCTACCTATGTACTATGGCCTTCTCTTCTGCTTGTGAAGAGATCTCCAAAGGCCTCTGCCCTTTCTTCACGAGACTGTTTCGCTGTTTCTGGAACATTTATCTCTGGACCACTCCTTGGTTTCCGCCCAACGCCAGCCTGCAAGAATCCAACACCAGCCCGCAGCAGCCGGCTTTCCGCCGTGTGGCGTGGGGCATTGGGCGTGGGCTCCCTCCACACTGCTAGGCCGCTGGGAGCAGGGCAGCAGACATGGCAGGGCCATGGGGCAGGGCCGCGGCGGCCTATCATGGCCACTCTGGGGCACCTAGGCGCGCGCCTTCTGCACGGCTGGCCCACCCGCCCTCGAGCTATGAAGTCTGGGCAGATCCTGGGCCACCTGGAGACCGCGGGCTCCCTGCCGAAACTGGGCCCCCTGGCCAAGATCCTCAGCTCGGGTCTGAAGGCAGACGAGCTAGAATACGCAAAGATTTGTGCAGAGATCGAAACCTACAATTCATAGAAGTGAAGCTGCCCAAGAGGCCACCGCTGGACAACGCACTCCCTAAACGGCTAAGACAGTACAGATCTAAATTCGTGTTTGAAATGACATGTCTTTGTAACAAAAGTTTCTCCTTGTGTATTGAAGACCATGTGTATGTGTGTGTTTCAAGTTTGGTAGCATTAACTTTAAGGTTAAAAATATAACTTTAAGGCTATATTCTTACCAGACAGAGTTAAATAAAAAAAGGTTTTCAACGTAATTCTCATAAAGATAAAATTAACTTACATTTAAAGTCTGAGGTAAAAATTAGTTTAAATATCAATATATTTTAACTAAGTTGGTAAAAAAAAAAAAACCTGCACACACCTAGGGTGTGTCTCCATCTTGAATGGGTGTAACAAAAGGTTAAAAAGACATTGTTGATATATAAAACTCTCAAATTCCTTCTCAATTAGAAACGTTAGATTGTGCTATGGTTATGCTAATAATTCTCATGCCTGAGGCCTTTTTCTTTCTATGGTTCATGTTTGCCTTTCCACGTTTTATTGTTTGAACTTTGAATAGCCTTAGAATCGTGCTGGAAGGGACTTCCAATTGTGATAGTTATCAATTGTGGTAAACTTCTAACCTGCTACAAGTTTTGTTTCATAAGTAAGTGAATTGCAGCTGTCAAGTTCTCTACAGAAAAGCAGAATTCCGATGGCTGACATTCCCCATCGAGACAGACGTACAACAATTCACCCCCTGGCAATTCTTCGGTGGACATCTGCTTTGGACTTCTATCAGACTCACTGGTACACCTCGGACACTTTGCACAAAACTAGTGGCTTCCCTTTATGCTGCTGGGTTTCTCAAAGACTGACTGCAGCCATGCCTTGGGACTCTAGGCCTCACCCTCCCCCCATGCTATAAAATGCCCGTCGAGGCAAGTACACCCCCCAGAGGCAGGAAATGTTTTTTTTTTAAGCTGATAAAGTTTTGCTCAGAGGCAAAAAATGGCCCCCTCAGGCCTTCCCTTGGCAGCACACTGGTTCTTGTTACTCACTTACATGTTTCTCCACGTTTGTGCCAGTTTCTTTTTTTTGAAAATGCCTGTACGATATAGGTTTCTGTTCACCCCACACCCCTGATACTGTGGTCATTTAGTTAAAAAGAAAAGGGGGAATATGTTGGTATTCTTCGTTTTGGTTTGGCCCCCTTCCCCTTACCTCTGAGAGAAATGGTTTGGTCCTTGCTAGTTTCGCACCCCATTTTCTCCCCGCCCTGTATGCTAAGGACATGCAGAGTCCCAGCAGCGGCAGAGAAAGAATGATAGGGAAGTACATGGTGTGGTGATTTGCCCGCTCGTGAATAAAGATTAACCTGCAGCTTCTCAGCCCAGTTGTGTGTCCCCGAGTCTGTCTCTGTCTACCACCGTGACACTAGCCCGGCCAGCTGGCACCCTCAAAACTTTAACAACATCTTTCTTTCTTTCTTTCTTTCTTTCTTTCTTTCTTTCTTTCTTTCTTTCTTTCTTTCCTTCCTTCCTTCCTTCCTTCCTTCCTTCCTTCCTTCCTTCCTTCCTTCCTTCTTTCCTTTCTTTCTTGATTGTGCCACCAGTTATCTCTGAGACTTAGTCCTTGCATGGCTCCACTGCTCCTGACAGCTTTTTATTTATTTATTTTATGGAGAATGAGGCATGGGGTTTGGGGCTGGGAAGATAGACAACTGCAGCACGATTCCATTGCTCATGACTGGCTGAACATGCCCATGCCTGAACCCAGGCCCTGTGTACTTACTTGGGACACCACCACCTGGCCCTCTCTGCTGTTTCTAGCAAGCTGCTCCACTGCCAACACAGCACTAGTACTCCTTTCAGGGATTTAGCTTTCTTGTTGCATTGTGGGCTGCCTGGAGGTGATGGTGCTTTCATTTCTCCAGCACCTATTTTCTCATGCCTGCCTTTCCTTGCTAACCTGAGAGGTGTAGGAGGCAGGCTCTCCTCCTTAGTGGTGAGTGGAATTCTGACCTTGCACTGTGAATATCATGGTTGACAGGGTTGTTTGTGTCATGGTTTTGCATCCACCAGCACAATTCCACTGCTTCCAGAATTTTTTTTTCTATTTCCTTTTAATTTCAGAGGGACAGAGACAGAGAGACTAAGACTATAGCACCACTCCATTATTCATGAAGCTTCCCCTGGTGCTATGCTACTCCCATGTGGTGCTTGGGACTTGAACAAGTGTCTTCTCTACTGTGTGACCTATCTTTCAGCCCCTGATGTAGGATTTTAATTAAAACCATTTATCAAGTTACAAAGTTTCTTTCTGTTCCAAGATTATATGTGTTTAGAATCAAGAAAACAGGGAGTCAGGTGGTAGCACAGCAGGTTAAGTGCAGGTGGTGCAAAGTGCAAGGACCGGCGTAAGGATCCTGCTTTGAGCTCCCAGTTCCCCACCTGCAGGGGAGTTGCTTCACAGGTGGTGAAGCAGGTCTTCAGGTGTCTATCTTTCTCTCCCTCTCTCTGTCTCCCCCTCCTTTCTCCATTTCTCTCTGTCCTATCCAACAACGACGACATCAATATCAACAACAATAATAACTACAACAACAATAACTACAACAGCAATGAAAAACAACAAGGGCAATAAAAGGGAAAATAAATAAATATAAAAAAATCTTTTAAAAAAGTGACAAAAAAGAATCAAGAAAACAAGCTGAATTGCACTGATGACAGTGACTCTGTTGAGATGTTCCTCCTGTGTTTCTTTAGTCTGACAGTGTGGTGAGTTATGCTAACAGATTAATATTTGACCATCTTTTAATCTCTGAAGCAACCTGAGATCATGACGTTTTATATCTTTGTTTTTTTTTAAATTTTACTTACAACTTTTGCATTTATGTTCACGAGCAAAAGTAGACAAAATGTTTCCTTTTTAAAACTTCATTTTGCTTGATAGGGCAGAGAAAAATTAAGTGTGAAAGACACCTGCAGACCTGCTTCACCACTCATGAAGCATCCCCCCTGCAGGTAGAGACCAGGGACTTGAATCCAGGTCCTTGTGTATGAGAACACAAGCGCTTAACCAAATGTGCCACTGCTTGGCCCAATAATAGTTTTCCTGTCTCATATAGTCCTTGTCTGGTTTAGTTTTTTGTTTTTGACATTATGTATTGTCATACTTCAAAAAGAGTTTGGGTTTTTTTTTTTCTTTTTTTTTTTTTTTTTAATTATTTTTTTTATTTATTTTTTTTTATTTAAGAAAGGATTAATTAACAAAACCATAGGGTAGGAGGGGTACAACTCCACACAATTCCCACCGCCCAATCTCCATATCCCACCCCCTCCCCCGATAGCTTTCCCATTCTCTATCCCTCTGGGAGCATGGACCCAGGGTCATTGAGGGTTGCAGAAGGTAGAAGGTCTGGCTTCTGTAATTGCTTCCTCGCTGAACATGGGCGTTGACGGGTCGGTCCACACTCCCAGTCTGCCTCTCTCTTTCCCTAGTAGGATGGGTCTCTGGGGAAGCTGAGCTCCAGGACACATTGGTGGTGTCTTCAATCCAGGGAAGTCTGGCTGGCATCCTGATGACACCTGGAACCTGGTGACTGAAAAGAGAGTTAACATACAAAGCCAAACAAATTGTTGAGCAATCATGGACCCAAAGCTTGGAAGAGTGGAGAGGAAGTATTAGGGAAGTACTCGCTGCAAACTCTAGTATACTTCTGCTTTCTTACTTTGGTGCCATACTCCAAACTCAGTCAATTTCTGCTTTGCGTTTCTACTTCTTCTTCCTTTTTTTTTTTTTTTTTTACATGCATAACATTCCCCAGATTCCCATTTAGCAATACAACCCCCACTATTTCATTCATCATTTTTCATGGACCTGTATTCTCCCCACCCACCCACCCACCCCAGAGTCTTTTACTTAGGTGTAATACTCCAATTCCATTTTAGGTTCGACTTGTGTTTTCTTTTCTAATCTTGTTTTTCAACTTCGGCCTGAGAGTGAGATCATCCCATATTCATCCTTCTGTTTCTGACTTATTTCACTCAACATGATTTTTTCAAGGTCCATCCAAGATCGGCTGAAAACGGTGAAGTCACCATTTTTTACAGCTGAGTAGTATTCCATTGTGTATATATACCACGACTTGCTCAGCCACTCATCTGTTGTTGGACACCTGGGTTGTTTCCAGGTTTTGGCTATTACAAATTGTGCTGCCAAGAACATATGTGTACACAGATCTTTTTGGATGGATGTGTTGGGTTCCTTAGGATATATCCCCAGGAGGGGAATTGCAGGGTCATAGGGTAGGTCCATTTCTAGCCTTCTGAGAGTTCTCCAGACTGTTCTCCACAGAGGTTGGACCAATTGACATTCCCACCAGCAGTGCAGGAGGGTTCCTTTGACCCCACATCCTCTCCAGCATTTGCTGCTGTTACCTTTTCTGATGTGTGACATTCTCACAGGAGTGAAGTGATATCTCATTGTTGTCTTGATTTGCATTTCTCTGACAATCAGAGACTTGGAGCATTTTTTCATGTGTTTCTCAGCCTTTTGGATCTCTTCTGTGGTGAATATTCTGTCCAATTCCTCCCCCCATTTTTGGATGGGGTTATTTGTTGTCTTGTTGTTGAGTCTGGTAAGCTCTTTATATATGTTGGTTATTAAACTCTTATCTGATATATGGCATGTAAAGATCTTCTCCCATTCTGTGAGGGGTCTCTTGATTTGGGTAGTGGTTTCTTTTGCTGTGCAGAAGCTTTTTAATTTGATGTAGTCCCATAGGTTTATACTTGCCTTAGTCTTCCTTGTAATTGGATTCGTTTCATTGAAAATGTCTTTAAAATTTATGCGAAAAAAAGTTCTTCCAATATTTTCCTCTAAGTATCTGATAGTTTCTGGTCTAACATCCAAGTCCTTGATCCACTTGGAATTTACTTTTGTATTTGGTGAAATACAGTGATTCAGCTTCATTCTTCTGCATGTTTCAACCCATTGTTTCCAACACCATTTGTTGAAGAGACTCTGCTTTCCCCATGTAATAGTCTGGGCCCCTTTGTCAAAGATTAGATGTCCATAGGTGTGGGGCCTCATTTCTGGGCTCTCAATTCTATTCCACTGGTCAGTGTGTCTGTTCATGTTCCAGTACCAAGCAGTTTTGATGACAATGGCCCTATAATATAGTTTGAGATCTGGCAGTGTGATGCCTCTGGTTCTGTTCTTTTTTCTCAAGATTGTTTTGGCAATTCTAGGTCTTTTCTGGTTCCAGATAAACATTTGTAGCATTTGTTCTATTCTCCTAAAAAATGTGCTTGGGATCTTGATGGGGATAGCATTAAATTTGTAGATGGCTCTGGGTAATATATTCATTTTGATGATGTTAATTCTTCCAACCCATGAGCATGGAATATCTTTCCACTTCTTTGTGTCTTTTTCAATTTCTTTGAGTAGTGACTCATAATTTTCAGTATACAAGTCTTTCACTTCTTTGGTTAGGTTTATTCCTAGATATTTTATTGTTTTTGTTGCTATAGAAAAAGGAACTGATTTCTGGATTTCAATTTCTTCTAACTTAGTGTTTGCATAGAGGAATGCCACTGACTTTTGAATGTTAATTTTATAGCCTGACACATTACTGTATTGCCTGATGATTTCCAAAAGCTTCTTGCTAGATTCCTTAGGTTTTTCCATGTATACTATCATGTCATCTGCAAATAAGGAGAGTTTGACTTCTTCTCTTCCAATCTGTATTCCTTTAATTCCTTTCTCCTGCCTGATTGCTATGGCAAGAACTTCCAACACTATGTTGAATAGTAATGGTGATAGTGGGCAGCCCTGTCTAGTACCTGATCTGAGTGGATATGCTTCCAGTTTTTCACCATTGAGTATGATGTTGGCTGTAGGTTTGCTATATATAGACTCCACTATCTTCAGGAATTTTCCATCTATTCCTATTTTTTGTAGTGTTTTGATCATAAAGGGATGTTGTATTTTGTCAAAGGCTTTCTCTGCATCTATTGATATGACCATGTGGTTTTTGGTCTTGCTTTTGTTGATGTGGTGGATCACATTGATTGATTTACGTATATTAAACCAACCTTGCATGCCTGGGATAAACCCCACTTGGTCATGATGAACAATCTTTTTGATATACTGCTGTATCCGGTTGGCTAGAATTTTGTTCAATATTTTCGCATCTATGTTCATTAGAGATATTGGTCTGTAGTTTTCTTTTTTGGTTGTGTCCCTGTCTGCTTTTGGTATCAGGGTGATGTTGGCTTCATAGAAGCTGGCAGGGAGTATTCCAGTGTCTTCAATCTTCTGGAAGACTTTTAAAAGTAGAGGTATTAGTTCTTCTTTGAAAGTTTTGTAGAATTCATTTGTAAAACCATCTGGTCCAGGACTTTTATTTTTGGGAAGATTTTTGATAACTGTTTCAATTTCATTAGCTGTGATGGGCCTGTTCATGTTATCCACTTCCTCTTTACTTAGTTTTGGAAGTTGGTAGGTATCTAGGAAATCATTCATTTCTTGCAGGTTCTCTAGCTTGGTGGCATATAGTTGTTCATAGAAGCCTCGCATGATATGTTGAATTTCTGCAGTGTCTGTTGTGATTTCTCCTCTTTCATTTACTATCCGATTTATTTGGGTCTTCTCCTTTTTTTGTTTTGTGAGTCTGGCTAAAGGTTTGTCGATTTTGTTTACTCTTTCGAAGAACCAACATTTACTTTCATTGATCTTTTGTATGGTTTTCCTATTCTCAATGTTATTTATTTCTGCCTTAACTTTAGTAATTTCTGTCCTTCTGGTTGCTTTAGGATTCCTTTGTTGTTCTTCTTCTAGGTCTTTAAGATGTGCAATCAGGCTGTTTATTTGTGCCTTTTCTTGTTTCCTAATGTGTGCTTGTATAGCTATGAACTTCCCTCTTAGGACTGCTTTAGCTGTGTCCCAAATATTTTGATAGCTTGTGTCTTCATTTTCATTGAACTCTCGAAACATTTTGATTTCTTCCTTGATTTCCTCTTTGACCCAGAAGTTGTTAAGAAGTGTACTGTTGAGCTTCCACATTTTGGCACTGTTTCTAATCTTTTGTTGATTGTTAAGTGTTAGTTTAATTCCACTGTGGTCTGAGAAGATGCTTGGGATGATTTCAGTGCTCTTGAATAGGCTGAGGCTGTCTTTGTGGCCTAACATATGGTCTATCCTTGAGAATGATCCATGTGGATTTGAGTAAAATGTGTATTCCAGTTTCTTGGGATGAATGACTCTGAAAATGTCCAATAGTTCTAGTTTATCTATCTCTTCATTTAGCTCCCTTATGTCTTTATTGATTTTCTGCCTGGATGATCTGTCAAGTTGAGATAGTGGGGTGTTGAAGTCCCCTACTATGATTGTGTTACTGTTAATATATTGCTGTAGCTCTTTCAGTAGAAGTTTGATGTATTTAGATGGCTTCTCATTGGGTGCATAGATATTAATAATTGTTAAGTCCTCTTGATTGACTGATCCTCTGAGCAGTAAGTAGTGTCCATTCCTATCTTTTTTAATCTTATCTATTTTAAAGTCTATCATGTCAGATATGAGAATAGCTGTTCCTGCCCTTTTTTGTGGGCCATTGGCTTGAATGATAGTTTTCCATCCTTTCACTTTAAGTCTGTGTTTGTCTTGTTGCGTTAGGTGAGTTTCCTGTAGACAACATATTGTTGGGTTGTGTTTTCTGATCCATCTTCCTACTCTGTGTCTTTTAATAGGTGAATTCAGTCCATTGACATTTATTGATATCAAAGATTGAAGATATTTTAACGCCATTCTTGTAGAGTTTTAGAGTGTTTTGATATATGTTCTATTTGTGGTGGTCTGGTTGTTTATAGGAGACCTTTCAGAAATTCTTTCAAGGCAGGCTTGGTGATGGTTGCTTCCTTCAACTGTTGCTTGTCTGAGAAGGCTTTGATGCTTCCATCTAGTCTGAATGACAATCTAGCAGGATATAGTATTCTTGGCTGAAAGCCTTTCTCATTGAGCACTCGATAGATATCTTGCCATTCTCTTCTGGCCTGTAGTGTTTGTATGGAGAAGTCTGCTGCTAATCTTATGGGTTTTCCTTTGTAGGTGACTCTTTGTTTTTCTCTTGCAGCCTTCAGGATCCTTTCTTTATCCTTATTCCTTTCCAATCTAAGTATGACATGTCTTGGTGTCTTTAGGTCTGGGTTAATTCTGTTTGGGACCCTCTGGGCTTCTTGAATCTTTATGTCTTTGGTGTTGTCTAGACTAGAGAAATTTTCAGCTATTATGGCCTGGAGAATGCTTTCTTCCTCCCCTTCTCTTTCTTCCTCTGGTAAGCCAATAATGCGTATATTGTTTCTTTTGAAGTCATCCCATAGGTTGTTTTCAGCATCTCTTAATCTCTTTTTGAGATCTCTTACTTCTTTTTTAGTTGTCTCTAATTCATCCTCAATCTTGCTAATTCTGTCTTCAGCCTCATTGATTCTATTCTCTCTGCCCTCTACTGCTTTCTGGAGTTCATCTATTTTGTTGCCCTGCTCTGATACTGTTTTAGCTTGTTCAGTTAGTTGCCTTCTTAGCTCAGCGATTTCAGCTTTCAGCTCTCTAATAACCATGAGATAATTAGAATTTTCTTCCATATTCTCATTTGTTGTTCCTGCATTTCTGATTACAATTTTTTCAAATTCTTTACTCACTCCTGTTATTATTTCCTTAGCTAATGTTTGGATGTTGAACTCGTTGTTTTGTGCTTCACCCTCTGGAGGACTTTTAGCTGGACTCTTGTCCTGGTTCGAGTCTCCAATATTTTTTCTTGTTGTTTTAACCATTTTATATAAGTTAACAGTTTTTTCAATCCCTGAGCTGGAGTTCAGTGGTGTAAAAGCCTTTTTTTTTTCCCCTGTAGGCTATGGGAGCCTGAGGGCTTTTAAACTATCAATAGGCTTCTTGGCTTAATCACTGACTCCTGACCAAGAGATAAAGCAGGGTGTGGCAGAGATACTCCAGTGGTTATGCAAAGAGACTTTCACAGCCCCTCAGCTATGCCACCGAGAGGCATAGGTCTTCTCCTGAGTTTCCCGGTCAGATCTCTGTACCCTGGTGTCCCTCCCTGTTGCTGCTCCAGACTCTGAGGGCAGTAGCAATGGAGACTCAGAGTTGTACTTGGTGAGTCTCTGGGGAGCCTCCTCCTCCCTTCAGCTGTCCCCTTGTTGTGGAGCAGACTGGAGGTGGTGTCTCCACTGACAAACTGTCGAACTAAGCAGCCACTTAATCTCTCCTTAGGCCCCTCTCTCCTCTCTGTCACCAGCCACGCGTGTTTGTACTCACGGGTGATTTACTGGGTTCCTGTGGTCATTCTAGTCCTGTCCTGTTTTGGTCCGGGTGGTCTCCTCTGGTATTCCTAGTTGATCCGGGAGAGGAGAGGAGAGGAGAGGAGAGAAAGCGATCTGCTGCTCGTAGCTCCGCCTCCGGAAGTCGAATCGGGTTTTTTTTTTTCTTTTTCTCTTCTCTAAAAGTATCAGTAAGAAGAGAATCTGTCTCTTGGATGAATAATAGATATTTTAAAGTGAGCTGTGCAGTTTTGGGGAAGTGGTATGAATACATTTTTAATTACATATTCAAATGTCTTTAATAGTCCTGCATCTCAAACTTCCTTTTCTTGAACAAGTCTTGCTATAATATTTTTCCAGCATCCTGTTCATCTTGTGAAGATTTTTCAGAGTAATTGCCACACATTTTTAGTTTAGTTGTGGTATTCTTCCCATTAAAGAATCATCTCTGGAACTGGAGAGATAGCTCACTGGGTAGGGGGTGGGCTGTCCCTAGCCATTCATAAAATCCACTTCCAACTCTGGCTCCACTTGGGAGGCACTGTGGCATCAGAGGAAGGTCTGGTGCTGTTGCATCTTTCCCTCTCTCTCTGTGTCTCTCTATTTGAATAAAAGAAGTGACCCAGAGCGGTGAAGTCACACATGTACAAGAGTCTCATTCTGGAAAACCCCAAAGCCAGTCTCTGATGTGTAGACAGTGTTCCTGCCCCTTGCTTAGTTTCTGTGATAACTCACTCTCTCACGACCAGTCTTAGCAGAGACTTGTTGATTTTATTAGTCAGAGAACTAACATTTGGCGTAAGAGTCCTTTCTACTGTGGATGTCATTTTTAGTTTATTACTTTCGGTTTTGCCTTTATGTGCCTCTTCTACTTACCTGGAGAGAGAGTGCTGATGTTCTTTGTGTGTGTGTTTAAATATGCATAACAGAAAAGTGACTATTTTGACTTCCCCTCCCCCCAGATCAGTGCTCAGCTCTGGCTGATAGGTGCTGGGGATTGAACCTGGGACTTCAGAGCCTCAGGCTTGAGGGTCTTTTACAGAACCATTATGCTATCTCCCCAGCCCCTATCAATCTATTACAATATTATTATTTTTTAATTTTTAAAAAATATTTGTTTATTCCCTTTTGTTGCCCTTCTTGTTTTATTGTTGTAGTTATTATTGTTGTCATTGTTGTTGGATAGGACAGAGAGAAATGGAGAGAGGAGGGGAAGACAGAGAGGGAGAGAGAAAGAGAGACACCTGCAGACCTGCTTCATCGCCTATGAAGTGACTCCCCTGCAGGTGGGGATCCGGGGGCTCGAACTGGGATCCTTATGTACAATATTATTTTTATAGCTAGGAGTTTATCTCTTGAATCTTTTCCCCCATGGCCCACCCCATTCTCCCTTTTGTCTTTTTATTTTTATTTCTAGATTTTTTCAGTAATCCCTTTATCTTTGAAAGGGGACAGCTGCATCAACTAAGTTCCCACTTCCAGGTCTGATATGTGGGACTCTGTGACCCCCATGAGGGAGGACCCTGCCTGCTGTGGGGGTGGGGTGTCACTGTGGCTTGTTCCCATAGCTTTGCAGGACATGAGGCTCCTGAGGGAAGGCAGTGACATATACCCACAGGGGCAGGGGGGAAGGAAGGAGAAAGGAGGGCCCCCCAGCCCCCTCCCCCAGTGGAATCTTCCCAGTGAGACAGCTCCCTGTCCAGGTGGAGCCACAGAGTTCCCCCTGCTGTTTGCCTCCTGGCAAGGGGGTCAGGGGGCTGGCAGGGCTGGGTCCCCACACCAGGCAGGGATCCCCAGGCTGTGGTGCCTGATTATGATGGCTCTCCCAGGTCAGCTGTGCTCTGTCCCCTACCCCCCCTGCACCTGTGGCCTCACATCTGTGGGCTGGCAGAAGGTGCTGTCAGGAGAGGGTTGAGCAGGGGGGATAGCCCAGCACATCCCTGAGGACTCCCCATGTGCAGAGCTTTGGGGGCCAAGGGGACAACAGGTGACTGACCTGGAGCCCTTCCCGGGGGGGGGGCAGCTAATGGGTGGCCCCATAACCCTGCCATGGCCCTTGGAGGAAGCTTCTGTTGTTTTTATTTTAGAAGAGTGAGACCAGAGACCCTCCTGTTCAGACTCAGTTCTGGCAATCAAACCCCAGGACTCAAGTGTGCAAGTCCTATGCTCCACTGCCCTCTTGAACCTGCCTCCTCTCTCAGGAGTGTCTAGAAGCCCAGTTTTTTTTTTTTACAATTAATTAATTAACTAATTTTACCAGAGCACTGCTCAGCTCTGGCTGATGGTGGTGCTGAGGATGGAATCAGGGATCTCAGAGCCTTAGGCAGAAGAGGTGTTTTACAGAACCATTATGTTTTCTCCGCTGCCCAAGAAACCCAGTTTTATAATTTCTTCTAGATATGCGGTTTTAAATACATTGAAGTGAGACTTAGCATGTTCAGGGAAGTAAATTGATGCATCAGGAAATAATCCTCAGAGGGGCTGGGCGGTGGTGCACCTGGCTGAGTGCACAGGTAATAATGAACAAGGACCTGGGTTCGGGCGCCTATTCCCCATCTGCAGGGGGAAGCTTCATGAGTCATGAAGCAGGTCCGCAGGTGTCTCTCTTTTCCTCTCTACCCCTCTCCTGTCTCTACCCAATAAATAATAAAATAAAATAATGGATAAGTCTTTAAAGGGGGGGACTAACCCTCTGCAGTCCCTCTTCCCCTAGAGGCAGCAACCATTCTGGGCCCCCCAGGGGTCTCCTCACTGACCTCAGGCCTGGTTTCCACTTTGCTGAGTTCACCTCCTTGAATAGTGGTGCTAATACAGCCACCCACACCCTGCTCTGCTGCACTGCCCCTCCCAAACTGGCTGAGCGGGGGGACTTGGCGAGATCGCTCACCATGCTTCCCACCCAGTGCCCCCTCCAGGTGTACACGCTTGTTGAATGCTCCTGGTTCCTGCTCCAGAGATGTGTCTGGTCCATTGTCGTATGCTTTACATTGGTTTGTTCTAGCCCTCCCCCGCCAAGAGAATTGGATCAGTCCAGTTAATTTCGCGGGCTTGGCCCCGCCCCAAGGAACCCCGAGAGAGGGTTTCTGAGTTGGAGAGTGCCAGAGTTCCAGAGTTCCTGAGTTCGAGAGTAAGAGAGAGTGCTTGCGCCGCCGCAAGGAGACAGCAGAGTTCTGTTTGGTGATTAGTTTGTCTTAGTTTATGAATCGTTGTTCCTGAATAAAGAAATACAGCTTCCCTGCCCAGCCGTGTGTCTGGTCGTCTCTGTTACCCGCTGTGAAGCTAGCCGGGCCAGCTGGAGCCCTAAGAATTTTAACAACAGTCCATCACCCTTAGCCAGAAACCTACCCCTGCCTTAATGGAAGCACCCCAAATCAATGGAGGCTAGAATGGACTTTCTCCATCCAAAGGGTTTCTCCAAGAAAGATACTTTGATACCTCGCAGCAGGTCCCCCCCAAGGGGCTGTGGGCAGGACGCCCATCCTTAGAGGTGCCTGGCCCAGCCATGGGTAAGGAAGCCAAGAAGTCCTTCTGGACCAGTTTCAGGGCCATCCCTCCTCTGTGACCTGGGCCGGGACTGAAGGCAAGGAGATGGCTAGCAGGTTGCCTGCCCCACTCCCATGCCTGTTCCTGGCTGAGCTGACACCCCCCCTCCACCCAGGCCACTCCTTGGGCCTGTCCTCAGTGCCCTATGTCACAGGGTCCCCAAGAAGGAACAGTTCCAGACTCTTGTGGAATTTTCTGCTTGGGGGGGGGGGATGTGTGTGTGTGAAGTCAGGCTCTATCTCAGGGTTGCTGGAACCACCACTGGGGGCCCACAAAGAGCTGTCTAGGTCACTGAGAGCTCAGGGTTCTGGTCTCCAGAAAGTGGGGTGCCCTGTTTGCAGGGGTGCCAAGAGCAGCTCCTCTGACCTAGGGTGGGGGGGTGGGGGACTCATCTCACACTGTGTAGTAGCTGCAGCTTCACTAGAGGAGTCCCTGTCAGCAGGACTCACTCTAGGGGACACCGCCCCCCAGAAGCTGGAGCTGAATTCTGCATGCAGGGGGGTAGCATATACAAGCACCCCGCTCATCACTGTGGGGTTGGGGGTGCCCTATGCTGCTTGCCAGATCCTGCCTTCCCACCCCTGGGGTGTCAAACCAGACTGGCCATGCTGGTGATGGGGTAGGTGCGGGGCACACTACCACTCTGCACCGCTGGTGTCCAGCAAGGCACTGGCCCCTCACCCCTGACTCTGATGCACCATCTCTCAGCTGTTGGTGGGGGTCAGCTCCAGGCCCTGCACCCCCATTCTAACCCACTGCCTACTCACCAAGACAGGGCTTTCTGATCAAGGCACACCTTTCGACACACGGAAGTCTGTCATCCCTTGGCCAGGGGGTCACCCCCCACCCCACCCTCAGCCAGAGAGGCCCCTCTGGGACTTCCAGGCCCCATGTGGCAGAGCAGCCTCTCCTCCCCCCCCCCAAAAAAAAGAAGACCTAGAACAGGAAGGTTTGTTCAAGTGACATATTTCAATATAATCTCTAAAACTCTATGAATTGAACAGATAAAATACCTCTGGGCTATTTTGTTACAAAATATTTGCCATTTGGATGAGTTGCAATGCAGCAGTCTGCCTGTCCCTAGAGAGATAGAGAGATCATCCCCGGTGTAGGGGTCTGTAGGGGTGCAGCGGGGTAACACAGCAGAACATGGAGTGGGCAGGGGAGTGGGATCCTGTGGGCTACAGACATTCTGGCAGATAGAGGGCATGGGGGTGGGCAGCTGTGTCTCTGGAGACAGAAGCAGGTAACCCTCACCCCTGCTCTCACTCTGAGGGGATGTCCAAGAGGAGATGGGACAAGGGCTACAGCTGACAGGGCCACCCAGAGTAAGGCCTGGAGAGTTGCTAGGCTGGGCCCCCTTTAGGGGGCTTGGGCTGTGTTTGGGAGAGCATGGAGGGGATCCCCAATTGTGTCTAACTGGGTCTTGAAGTTGGGGAGAGTCTGGAGGCTTGCCCAGGTCTGGGGTGGGACAAGGATGGAAACTGGGCCCCATGTGAGGAACCTGACATGTGCTGGCTGACTGGGAGAGGAGCTTACAGGCGTGCTTGCTTCCTGGATGGTGAGGAAGTGGCTGTCCCTGCACAGGCCATTGGGATTGAAGCCCTCACTGCTCAGGGTGGGCTGCTGGCCCCAGGCTCCTCTGCTTCTAGGGAGAGCAGTCCTTGTGCTGTGTGTGGGGGGCATGGTGAGCCTCTACCTGGCACAGGGTACTGAAGAGCCTCCAGCAATCTGCTGCTCCACTTGGGAAATCAGGGTATCAGCAGAAATGTGTGTGTTTGTGTGGAGGAGTGGGGTAGGAAGGCTGGGCCCTGGGTCCTCAGCAGGAGCAAACTCTTGTCAGCTGGGAGCCTGGTGTTAGAGCAGACAAGGGCCCCACAGAGACAGGTCCATGGGCAACAGGGCAACCAGGTCTGCTGACTGAAGGACACTGGAAAGCTGGTCATGAGAGTCTTAGAGATGGAACTGCTGTGGTTTTGACCTGTCTGTCCCTACCCCATCGTCTCCTGGGACACCCAGGCTCGAGTGGAAGAGGCCCCTGGGAGGCCAGCACAGAGCTGGGGTGGGGAAGAGGGTCACCAGGGGGCTCGGGTCCTGCTGTGGTCCTCTGGGTGTGGTGGCTCCTGGTCACACCTTGGGGATCTGGTGTGGGGTGGGGGACACAGCCATGGCAGTGGGAAGGCAGTGTACTTGGAGCAGTGCCTGCTAGCCCTCCCATAACCCATGGGTGTCCTGCAGAACCAGCCTGCCTCAGGGGCCCAACCTTGGCCCTGCTGCCCACTTCCTGGGCACCAGCTGTCTGTGCTGACTGCACTGCATGGGCCGTGGCTCTGGTAAATGTCTAGAGAGCTGTCTCTTGCAGCTCTGCCATGTCCCAGCCCTGTGGAATGTTCTAGAACACTGAGGTGACTTCTCATTCCCTCTTCCCTTTTCGGAAAGGGAGGGAAAGCAAGAGGCCCTGAAGAGACCAGGGGATGCAGTCAAGCCCCCCAGCTTCCCAGGGGTGTGCACAGGGGCAGGCATCAGAGGCCCCTCCTCACACCCCTCCTGGGGTGGAGCCCTGTGCCACCCAGGACCTTGGTCAGAGGTCCAGGGGGCAGAACAGTGATAGGAGGAAGGGCAGCCTGATGGCCTGGCTGGGAGCAGGGGATTTCAGAATGATGTGAAGGTCCCATATTTGGGGGGAAGGTGCTCAACTCAGTAAGGGGGAGCTTGGACAGGAGGCAGCCAGGTGTAGGGGTCAGGGTTCCTGTTCCAAAGGAACTGTGATTAGGGACAAGGTGGGCCAGTGGACAGGGCTGGGAGTGGAGCAGGGTAGCTGGGACCTGGAGCTGGGGCTATCGTCCACACCATCTACATCAAGCTCCTGTTAGAGTGTGGGGATCACCTACACCAGGCCCCTACTCAGGGTGTGGGGCCCGTCTACACCAGGCTCCTAGAGCCACTGGAGTAGCGGCGCCTGTGCAGTAGGGCTCCGGGCGGGCAGTACTGGTGGGGGTGGTTGTAGGGGGGAGGAGGTGGGGGCAGGGGAGGCTGGTGGACCGCACCCAGCGGGGAGGCGGCGCAGCGGGCAAGCGCCTGGCTGAGCAGCGGCTCCATGCGTGCCAGGCAGGGCTTGTCCAGCACGATGACCTTGACTATCTGTTGGCACTGCACCAGCGTTCCGGGGGGTGTGGGCGGCGGCCGCAGGGGCGGCCGCTCCTTCGGGGGGCTAGGCTGCGGGTCTGGCGGTGTTGGTGGAGGCTCCGCAGGTCCCCTCTCGGTTCCCCCAGAGCTGTGCGGGGACGTTTGAAGCCTGTTGTGAATTGACACCTAGTTTAGAAACAGCCAGAGAAGCGTGAAATGTTACAAGACTAATTCCCAGCCAGGCTTCGCCTTGAGTCTCCCCCGCCCACCCACGGGAGGGGGAGGGGAAGGGGGATAGGACTCCAGACCCTCCCTCGGAGCTTCAGTCTCCACATCTGGGAAATGGGGGACAGGAGCACCACCCCCAGGCTCTGCCGCCTGAACCTACCTCCCCACCGCCTGCTGGGTGGCTCTGACCTCTGGGGGACCCCACCTCCCTCCCTGCCCGCCTCCAGCTCACCAAGCCGCTATAGCCATCTTTGTGCCCCAGAACCCTCCAGGAATGGGCTGGGGAAAGAGACCAGGCTCAGAGCTGGTGTCCAGCACCTCAAGGTGTTCCTCTTCTCCCTCAGCCAATGCTGAGTCCTGTGGGCGCTCAGACCCCAGGGTGCAGGGGCCCATGGAAGGGGTATCAGGTCCCCAGGCCCCCTAAGAGCACAACTACATCTGACCTAAGTCAGCTAAGGGCAGACTTAGGTCCCAGCCACTTCAATGACTAATGCTGCACTTGGGGAGGGGGTACCCACAAAAGACCCCCATCTCTACCCCTGGGTGAGTGTCCCCCTCCCACAGCTCACAGCACCCTGTGAACTAGCCTGACCCTGCTGGTCTGGGGAGGGAAAGAAGGAAATGAGTGAAAGGCAGGCTGGAAGATTCTGGAAGGAGAGGGACTGAACCCTCAGTCTGGCCTACCCTCAAGGGTATGACCAGCTTCCAGCACCTTGAGGGTGCTTCTCTCTGCGTGCTGCCCCTTCAGGCACCCACACCCAGGTTAGGAGGATGGGAGTGGGGGTAGTAAAGGCTGCAGGGGACAGGACCCTTTCCACAGCCCAAAATTAGAATGGCTCCCCCAAATTCTTCTGGAATCCTAAATTAGCAGGTCCCAGCTCCATTACTGATGAGTTGACATTTCAGACCCCAGTTTTCTCTGGTCTGGGGGTACCCAGCAGGCTGCTCCCCTCTCCACTGGGAGCCCCCTGCCCATCCATCCGCCCCTCAATACTCAGGGGTTCCCACTGCCCTACACAGCACAAGGCAATGTCACCCAGATTCTAGGTGTGAGACGTCTCAGTCACACGTGGGTGGAGAGTGTGGAGCCCTCCCCTGGGTGCCTCCTGTAGTCCTCTCTGGGCTTAATGCTGGGACCTGAAGATGGAGAGGTGGCTCCGGCCCCCACCTCTGCTCCCACCCCATATTAAAGTGGCTAAGACAGTGGAAGGCTTGTCTGTGCCCTATGCCCCTCCTAGGCAACGCATAGCCCCTGGTGGCACCCCCAACCCATACACCCCCTTTCTGTGCCACCCTCCCCACCTAGCCCTGGCTTGTCTCTAGAATGCAAGGGAGAAGCAGGAAGTGACAGCCAGAGTCCCTGCTGATGAGAAAGGGAGAGAGGAAGCAAGAGAGGGAGAGAGGGCAAATGAGCAGCTTTCTGAATTGCTCAGGGAGGATGAAGAAGCACCCCAAGGGTGGGCCAGGCAGGGATGGAAGGGAGTCGGCCAGCTGAGAGGCCTCGGGGCAGCCCTGGGGGTGCAGCTGGCTGGGGGACCCCCGAGTGGCAGAAGGCAGCCTTGCAGATAATCACAGGGCCCTGTGAGGGTGAGGGGAGGCCCAAAATGGGAGGCCAGGCAGGGTGGGGTGGGGGCAAAGGGTGGTACAAGGAAGAGGGTGGAGCAGAGGGTAGAGAGGCGGGGCCAAGGGAAAGGGGGCTGGGATGGGGTGGGGGAGGGGATCAAGGGACCAGGTGGGGTGCAGCAGAAGTCAGGATGGGCAGGTGGAATGTTGGGGGTGGGGGGCAGAGCCTGGGCAGAGTGAGGGCTGGTTGGGGGGGAAGGGGGGGCTGTGGAGTGCTAGGGGTTGGGGGGCAGGGTGGGCTATGGAGTGCTGGGGGTTGGGGGGCAGGGTGGGCTGTGGAGTGCTGGGGGTTGGGGGGGCAGGGTGGGCTGTGGAGTGCTGGGGGTAGGGGTGGGGCAGAGCCTGGGCAGGGTGAGGGCGGGGTGACCGGGGCTGCTGTGTACCAGCAAGGCTGCAGGAGTGCTGTGCGATGGGCAGGGATGAATACCCACCCTGGGGGCTGGTCAGCCGCGGGGCAGGAAGCTCCTCCGTGTGAAGGTGCCACCTCCAGACAGGTGTGTGGGGGGTTTCAGGCCATGGGGACAGAGAAAGGGGCTCCCTGGGGACTCGGGGTGTGTCTGCATGCTGTCCCAGCTGAGTGAGGTTGGTGTATGTGTGTGTGTGTGGGGGGGAGCTGGGGCGGGGGTCGGCCAGTGTGAGCACCTTCTGATTCAGGGGTCTGGCAGAACAGGGGTGTGGGGTTTCCTGGGGGGCTGGAGGGAGGACAGTGGAGGGGACTGGGGCGCAGGAGGACTTGCAGAGCAGCTGCAACCCCCAAGATGACACTTGGGGGTTGTCACAGACCAGCTGCTGCCACGCTGTCCCCAGTGTGTCCTGTGTGACTTGGGGTAGTCAGTCCCCTCCCTGTACAGTCAGCTGACCTGGACGTGTCCCCCTCAGTTTCTGCTGTACATGCCCCAGCCCCGCACAGTCTTCCAAATGGGCCACAGTTTCACTCCCCGCAACTGCCCCCCTCAATACCCCAGCCTCCCTGGAGATGCCCAAAGGGTTGGCCCACCTCCTGGAAGTGGACCCCAGACTTGGGAAGACTTGGAAAGGGTGTTCTCTGATTAAACAAATATTGAGGGGGGCAGTGAGCTGTTCAATGGGGTGAGGATTTGGGGCAGCTGGGGCAGGGCGGCCACAGAGGGGTCGGGGTTTCACTTCCGTGTCAGTGTGGGCACTGGCCTGGGGGTGGGGGCTTGGGCTGGGAAGATGCAGGTGCTGTGAGCTAACTGGGTTCTGGGAGTGCTGGGGGAGGGTGATCCCCAAGCTAGCAGTAACTCTTAATTGTATCTCTTGAAATAGGTAAAATGGTGAGTCGGGCTGGGGAGGCATTGATTAATACCTGAGAAGAGAAACAACAGAGACAGTGAGAAGGAGGACGAGGAGGACATGGGGTCACTCACCTGGGCCACCAGCCCTCCACTTACCTCCACTGGGCTGTCCACTGGCCTGTCCCCTGTCCCCGGCCCCGGCGTTGTGTCCCTTTTAGCTTGGAAAGCAAAGAGCACAGGGCTCACTCTCCACCCCAGGGTGGGGAGTGGGAGTGCACCCCTGCTTCACCCCTACTACCCCCACACCCCTGCAAGTCTCAGGGAGCCACACCAGGCCATGCTGCCCAGGGATGGCGGGCTGGACACCAGAGTCCCCTGCTGTCACTTAGTAGCTATGTGACCTTGAGTGAGACACTATGCCTCTTGTGCTACTGGCATGCGTAGTCCCAGCAGCCCGCCTGTCCCCTGCTTGGTTTCAGAGCTGATGCTGGGAGCCACTGGCCAGCAGGAATGCCGTGTCCCCAGGGCTCAGTGTGGGGTACACACAGGTCCTGGTGAGGTTCCTTGGTGTAGGGGTGACTAGATGAGTGATCAGGCTGGAGAACAGGCAACTCTGGATTCACTGACCATCAGGGATACCAGGAGGGGTCAGCCAGGATGGGGTGCATGGCCCATCAGGGAAAGGGTTCTATCGGGAGGGCAGGTTCCCAATCCTTCTAGTCACATCTGTTCCAGCTCACCTCCCTCCTGCACCCACGGCTCAGGCCCAGGCATGAGGCCAGCCTTGGGGTCCCCCAGACATGGCTGCCCTGTCCGGCTGTGAGCACCTCCATGTGGCCCAGGGCAGGACCCCACCCACCTGTGGGTGATCCCTGCTTCGACTGGGGGTCCCCTGGGGGTGCGCCGGGCTTGGAGGACAGCGTCTTTGCTCCCTGCTGCTTCTCCAGCTCCCCTGCAAATGAACAGACTCCTGAGCAGAAGGAAGCCCTCAACTCAGCCCACCCCCCTCCTGGAGGAGAGGACAACAGGAGGGGGAGGGGCTCCAGACAGAGCCCACAGGCAAAGCGGGGCAAACCCCCTCAGGGCCTCGGTTCCCTGAACACTGTGGGGTGAAGCCACCAGCTCAAGGCTATAGGGAAGTGGGGCCCCAGCTCTCTCACTGTGTGAGCTTAGGATGGTGCTCTGCTCCCAATGCCACACTCAGAGGCAGCAGTGCTACCTGCAAAGTGTCATTGAGGACGGGCCTCACCGGGCATAGTGCACACACTGCCATGCTGGAGGACCTGGGTTAGAGCTCCCCCTCACCAAATGGGAGCAACTGAAACGGGGGGAGCTTCATGAAGTGTTGGAGCTGTGTTGTGGTGTCTCTCCTCTCTCTTTTTGTCTTTTTTTTTTTTTTTGCCACTAGATTTATCGCTGGGGCTCAGTGCCTGCATGACAAATCCTGGTGGCCATTTTTCCTTTTTCAATTTTATTTGATAGGACAGACAGAAATGGAGGAGGGGGTGGTTAGAGAGAAAGGAAGAGACGCCTGCAGTAGTGCTTCACTGATTTGTAAAGCTTCCCCATTGCAGGTGGGGAACAGAAGCTTGAATCCAGACCCTCAAGCATGGTAATGCGTGCACTCAGCCAGTGCTCCACTGCCTGCCCCCTTACCCTCCCTTTCTATCTCTTACCCCTTATCAGGAGTAAAAGAAGAAAAAAAGGTCACTGTGACTGGTGGAACAGTAGTGTAGGCATCAGGCCCCAGCAATAGCCCCTGTGGCAATGAAATAAAATAAAATGTCATTACAAGGGCCACATATGGAAAGACTTGAAACTCTAACAGGGCCAGCTGGTGGCAAGCACCCCATACACCTCAGTGCTGCTGACAGTTAAGAGTGGTGGCACAGGGAGTTGGGCAGTAGCGCAGCGGGTTAAGCGCTGGTGGTGCAAAGCACAAGGACCGGCGTAAGGATCCCAGTTTGAGCCCCCGGCTCCCCACCTGTAGGGGAGTCACTTCACAAGTGGTGAAGCAGGTCTGCAGGTGTCTGTCTTTCTCCCCTCCCCCGCCCCCATCTTCCCCTCCTCTTTCCATTTCTCTTGTCCTACCCAGCAACGATGACAACAATAACAACAATAATAACTACAACACAAGGGCAACAAAAGGGAATAAAAAAAAAAAAGAAGGGTGGCACAGCCACCCTCAGTCCTGCCTGGGAGCGTCACCTGCCTGCTGTGGCCCCTCAGGACAGTGTCACCTGCCCAGCAGCTCTGGGGTTTTCACAGTTCTCCCTGGAGGAGGTCCTGTGAGCAGGGAGCCTCCCCAGTGCTGGGCTTGAGCTCCCGTCACCTCTGCACTGCAAACCTGTCCCCTCACATTCTCTGTGTGATGCCAGAGAGCAGCCAGGTGCCAGGGCCCTAGCTGGTGAGGTGACAGTCCTCATCCATCCTTCCTGTGGCTCCTCTATTCACAGCCCTGAGTCAGGCCTCTGTGGTTGCCAAGAATCTGGGGACACTGGGTTGGAACCCCTGGCACCGCATGTCCTCCTCCCAGCATGAATCATTTCATCACTTGGTGCCGCCTAAGGCTGCTGGGCTGAGGGCAGCTCTCTCTATCTGGGGGCCTTGCTGGGCTGGGGAGGGGGGGGGAAAACCTTGTGATTGCAAACCAGGAGCCTTGGACCTAGGCACTTCAGGCTGTGCCTGCCTGTGAAGCCTTGGGAGATGGCTCTAGACTCTGTGAGGCTTGGTTTCCCTGTGTGTAAAGTGGGGCTCAGAGCACTCACCTCATGGAAAAGGTGTTTCAGGAATTAGTTAACAAGATCAGGTGAGCACTGGGTGCTGGGGAGGTGTGAGAGTTTGGTGACTGTTTTGTTTTTTCACTAATATGAAAGCAACCCAGAGCATCATTCTGGCATATGTAATGTCAGGGATCAAACTCTGAACCTTGTGCTCTCAGTGTGGGCACTCAAGCACATCCACTCAGACGTTAGTGCCAATGCCAAGCCTTGGCTTCCAGGCATGACCCTGGACCCTAATGTCCTTAGCCTGATCTGGGGATAAGGCAGTGTCCTTGGAGTGTCTCTGTGAAGTTTCACAGGGGATGAACAAACTGCCTAGTGCACATAGGTACTCAAAAGTGGATTCAGAACCACCTCCCTGCCTTACTGGGGTGCTGTGCAAAGCCCCCCATGACCTTTCCTATTCCTAGTGGACCTTTATTAATTTAGAAATACTTCCCCGGGGTTCAAACCCCAGCCACTGCCTGCAGGGGAGAAGCTTCACAAGTGGTGGATCAAGGCTGCAAGTATCTCTCCTTCTCTCTGTCTCTCTCCTTTTCTCCCTCTTTCTGCCTCTCACCTCTATAAAAAGAAAAAAGGAAAAAGCAAATGTAGCAGGTATGCCTTGGCTCGACCCAGTGGGTGGGTACCCTGAGGAAGGTGGTTCTGGTAGAGTGTGCAAGGACAAGTCCTCCGTCCCCAGCGATATGTACACAAGGACACCTGTCTCCTTGTGAAGCAACTGGGGACAGCCCCTCAGCCCCCCCCAAACTGTGACATGCTTCTGGTTGGGCAAGGGCAGGGTTCAGGGACCACAAGGAAGAGGGTCTTGGCTCCTCCCACACTCACTCCATGGGGCAGGGAGTTGGATCCTCAGCTCCTCACTGACGGGAAGACCTTGCCCCAAAGCCAGACACACCAAGTCCTCCTTTCCTTCCCCAAGTCAGACACCCCAGTCTTTTCTCTCCCTCCCCAAGTCAGATACCCCAAGTCCTCACTCCCCACTCTGAGTCCCCCCTCTCATCCAGAGCAGGTGCAGTCCTCACACTCAATCCGGATCTGCTCCAGTTCAGTCACCTCCGCAATGGACTCCTTCAGGTCCTCCACAAATTTCTGCATCTCGTCAGAGCCCAGGGCACAGAAGTGTAGCACCTGCTTCCGGTCTGAGCCCAACAGTGGGGTGACCAGTGTGATGCCATGGGAATAATCTGGAGCAGGGATGGGGGGGTGAGTGGTGGTGGGGGCTACATCCCTGGTCCCCCAGCTAGGCCACCCCAAGCCCTCAGCTAGGTCTCACATTCATTCTCGAACAGCTGGAACTGCATCCCCAGCAGCCCGACGGCCCTGCAGAAGGTGTAGGTGGAGGCACTCTTCTTCTTGGGGCACAGCTTGAGGATCTGTGGGAGGAGGGGCAGACACCACACTGACAGGAGTCCCAGGTAGGCGTGCCCACTGGATGCAGGGATGGACATACACACACACACACACACACACACACACACACACACACACACACACACGTGCCTCCTTGGCTCTTTCTCTCCTTTCTTTTATTGGATAGGATAGAGAGAAGTTGAGAGGGGAAGGAGAGACAGAGAGAGAGACAGACAGACAGACACTGCAGACCTGCTATAACACTTGTGAAGCTCCCCCCCCCCCCCACAGATGGGGAGCAGGGGCTCAAACCTGGGTTCTTCCACCAGACTCTGGTCACTGCACTCAGAAGCTGGCCCATACTTTCTGCCCTGACCAAGCCCCTTCTCAGCCTACTTTCATGCCCAGGCCACACTGCCCTCCTTCCTGTGGTATGAACAGTTCAAGCTCCATGCTGTCAACCACAGGCCCTTTGCACTTGCACTTCTTCTTTTCCTGTTTTTAACTAGTGATTATCAGTAGGTTAAAAGATTGCAAGGTCACGTGGCGCAAAAGCGCAGGGACCGGCGTAAGGATCCCGGTTCGAGCCCCCGGCTCCCCACCTGCAGGGGAGTCGCTTCACGGGCGGTGAAGCAGGTCTGCAGGTGTCTATCTTTCTCTCCCCTCTCTCTCTGTCTTCCCCTCCTCTCTCCATTTCTCTCTGTCCTATCCAACAACAAAGCAACGTCAACAATGGCAATAATAAAGGCAACGAGGCTGCAACAACTAGGGCAACAAAAAGGGGGAAAAAAAGGCCTCCAGGAGTGGTGGATTCATGGTGCAGGCACCGAGCCCAGCAATAACCCTGGAGGGAAAAAAAAAAAAGATTGCAAGGTTTCAGATTTCAGTGTATAGTTCCACACCACACCCACCACCAGGGTTCTGTATCCCCTCCCTCCCATCCACCTGCTCTTTCCTGCCTGCAGTGTTCTGTACAGCTGGGTCTCTCTCCTTAGCTCTTCACTCAAAAGCTAGCTCCTTCTCTCACCAGCCTTGCTGAGAGACAAAACCAAACAGAACTCCACCTTAATGCCCACATCTCTGTAACACACCCAGCTTTACGGTTTTCCTTACACCTTCTCCTCAACCCAATACTATCTTGTTAATGTGTTTGTTTAATTCTTTTTTTTTCAGATAGAGGTAGAAAGAGAGAGAGCAAGAGAGAGACAGACAGACAGACACACACACACACACAGACACACACACAGACACCTTCAACATAGTGAGGGCCAGGCTCAAATCTGGGTTGCATCCTGTAGTTATAATATTTTCTACCTTCGTCTCCAACTAAAACGAGATCTCATAGACAGCCACTTGCTTGCCCCACAAATAATTCTTTAAAAAATATTATTTATTTATTATTGGATAGAGACAGGAAAATTGAGAGAGGAAGGGGAGACAGAAAAGGAGAGAGGCATCTGCAGCCCAACTTCACCACTCCTGAAGCTTTCCCCTTGCAGGTGGGGAGCAAGGGCTTGAACCTAGGTTCTTGTGCACTGTAGTGTGTGCACTCAACCAGGTGCGCCACCACCTGCCCCCCTCCAAATACTTCTTCAGGCCCTGTGACAAGCTGGGCTCTGGGACACAGCAGGAGAGGCACAGAGCCTTGTCCCCATGTGCTAGTCACGGAGGGTGTTGTGACCATCAAAATGAAATCAAACATCAATCACAAAAGTGAGATCAGCAAGAACAGGAAGTGAAGGTACAGTGAGGAACCTCTTTCCAGAGCCTGCTGAGTGAGGTGCAGGGGGGAACATGGACTGGGGATCGGGAAGGGCAAGGCAGCCCAGCTGGGTGGGTAGGAAGGGCCTCCATGAGAGGGTGAGACTTCTTCCTGTGACCTTTTCCATTTCTGATGGCATATTTTAAAAAAATATTTATTTATTCCCTTTTCTTGCCCTTGCTGTTTTATGGTTGTAGTCATTATTGATGTCATCATTGTTGGATAGGGCAGAGAGAAATGTAGAGAGGAGGGGAAGACAGAGAGGAGGAGAGATACCTGCAGACCTACTTCACTGCTTGTGAAGCGACTTCCCTGAAGGTGGGGAGCCGGGGGCTTGAACCGGGATCCTTACGCCGGTCCTTGCGCTTTGTGCCACGTGCGCTTAACCCACTGTGCTACTGCCCGACTCCTTTGATAGTATATTTTAATGGCAGTTTGAGTCATCTGTGTCATTCACAAGTACTTCTGTGTCTCTGATATGGACGTCCAAGTCTGAGTTTTTTTATTCATTATTTTATTTTGTATAGAGACAGAGAGAAATTGAGAGGAAAGGGGGAGATAGAGAGACACCTGTAACAGCACTGCCTCACTACTTGTAAAGCTTTCTCCCTGCAGGTGGGGACCAGGGGCTTGAACTCCAGTGGGTCATTACGCATGGTAACATGTGCTTTCTACAGGTGCACCACCATCTGGCCCCCTTTAAGTTTTAATTTTTATTATTACTTTAAGCAGAGCCCTGCTTGGCTCTGGGTGATGGTGGTGCTGGGGATTGAACCTGGGACACTGGAACCTCAGGTGGGACTGCTACAACCAGCACTGAGGACAGTACCTGTGTGTGGAGGGTGGACATGGGTCTCCAAAGAGCAGAGAGTGATTTCCCCCAGCACCCCCAGACCAGGGACCCACACCACTCAGACCCCTGTCCCTCCCCAGCAGGGGTCCAGCTCAGTCCACTGGCACTGTGAGTGCTGGACCCCTCCTTGTGTCAGCTCAGTGACCTAGAGCTACTCGTCCCTCCCTCAGATGACCCCTTCCCAGTTCCATGACCCTGAGCCTTGCCCCCCCCTGATGGCCCCCCTCCCAGTCCAGCTCTGTGACCCCCAGCCATTTGCCCTTCCAGCCCAGCCCTCACCACCAGCAGGTCATTGAAGAGGAACACCTCCCTCTGGTGGGCTGCCTGCTTCTGCAGCTTGTTCACATCAGTCACTTCAAAGAGCCGGCTGCAGCAGACCAGGCGCCGGTGGGGCATGGACAGCACCTGCGGGGAGAGCCCTGAGCATGGCCCCCACTGCACTGCCACTCCCCACAGCCCGCTGCCTCCTGGGGACCCCTCACTGCCCCTGGCCCAGCAAGTGGGGGGGGGTACAGCTTGGAGGGAAGGAAACTGGGAAAGGCTTCAAGATTGTTCAAACACATCCAGACCCTTCCTTCTTCCAGCCTTGGGGGGGGGGGTGCTGTGCCAGGCTTCAGCCTGTAGGAAGGGAACCTGGAATCTGTGTGGCTTGTGATACTGTCTACCCAGGGGCATCTGCAAAGCAGATACTGAGACCTCAGAAACAAAGCCTCTGAGAGCAAGTGATAGGGGGTGGAGAGAGAGCAGAGTGGGACCCCCAAGGAGGCCCCCAGATTCCTCCAGGGTAAGGAGGGGTGTCAGCAGACTCTGAGGCAGGGGGGGAATCAGAATCAAAATTAGAACATGTAGCTGTGACACAGGCCAGAACTTGGGGCACCCTCAGCCTGGCTGAACCCTCCTGTCTTCTGTCTGGCTGAAGCACACCCAGAACTCCCACCTGAGAGAAGGGATGGGGACCCTATGCTATCTGGTTGACCCATGGTCAGGCAGGAGCAGGTGGAGCAGGGCCTGGGGGGCTCAGGGCTGGTGGGGCAGATGACATGGGAGCTCACCGTCTTCATGCCCACAATGGACTTCTCCACCTTGGTGACGTACGTCACGTGGTCCTCGTTGGACCTGAGCTCCTTCTGCTGGATGCGCTCATAGATGCCCGCCACCAACTCACGCGGGATGTCGGCACCATCATCCACACCTGTGAGAGGTTGTGGTCAGGCTGCAGTCAGACCTGGGTCAGGCAGACCTGCTCCCTCCCCAGGCTGTGCTTCACAGGCCTCTATCTACCTGGGCTGCCTGAGCCAGTACTGGACTCCCAGCCCTCCTTCATCTCCACATGCAGCCTCCTCCTCCCTGCCGGTGCCTCTGCTCCTGCAGCTCCCTCCCCTGCCCAAGCGTCTCTCTCAAGGACAAGCTTTCTAGAACCCTGGGCACTGGGCAATGCAGCAGTTCCAGAAAGCTCCACAGATGCCTGGCAAATGGAGTTTTCTTCCTTATCCTTTCCTTCCTTCCTTTAAAAAAAAAATTTATTTGTTTGTTTTGGACAGAGGCAGAGAATAATTGAGAAGGGGGAGATAAAGTGAGAGAGAGGCAGAGAGGTCTGCAGACCTGCTTCAACACTTGTGAGGCACTTCCCCCCCCCTCGCAGGTGGGGAGTGGGGGCTTGAACCTGGGTCTTTGCACATGGTGTGAACTCAAGTGGGTGCTCCACCAAGTGGCCTCCTTTTCCCTTCCTTCCTTCCTCCCATCCTTCCTTTCCTCTTTTTCTGTTTCATTTGATAGGATCAGAGAAATTGAGAGTGGGAGATAAAGAGGGAGAGAGACAGAGAGACACAGGCAGTCCTGCTTCACAGTTTGTAAAGTGCCCTGATGCAGGTGGGAATCAGGGGCTCTAACCCAGGTCCTTGAGCCTAGTACTATGTGCACTTAACCAGGTGCGCCCCACGCCCTCCCCCCTCTCCCTCTAGAGGTTGGAAGAATGAACACACAGCCCAAAGCTTCCTCTGGTGCAGTGAGTGGGGGGCCGGGCTTGCCCCTGGATTGAGCAGCACACCCCAGGTCAGCTGGTGCCCACAGACCTCCCTGGCATGAATCTCACCGCGCAGGTTGCGGACGAAGTCCTCCAGCAGCATCTTGCGGTCGGGCTTGATGTTGGGGCTGTACATGTCGGTGTTGAGCAGGATGATGGCGAAGGCCAGGATGAAGATGGTGTCGGGGTTGTGGAACTGCTGCACCACGTCGGGGTTGCACATGCAGTAGCGCTGGCTGGGGGCGGGGTGGGGGCAGAAGTGAGTGCCCATCCTGTGGGGGCCTGGCTCCTGCCGCCCCCAGGCACCCTGCCACCCACTGACCACTCCTGCCCCAGCGGGCTCCTGCTCCCAGAGGTCCCCATTCCCAGGCCCTGCTGCCCCTCCGCCCAGAGCCCACAGGTGTTTTGGGGTTCTGGGGACTGGCGGGAAGCAGGGTGCTACCTGAAGGCCTCGATGAGCCGCTCCACCTTCTGGGCCTCCCCCTGCACGCGGATGTGCGCCTGGAACTTGCGCAGGGCCTCGTCCAGCTCCATGCTGGAGAAGTCCATCTCATCCACCACGCAGCTGCGGAGCGCAGGGGGCATCAGCTCGGGCCTCCCACCCCCACCCGGGCCCCAGCGCCCCAGAGGGCGGCTCCTGCGGTGCAGAGCCAAGGGTTAGTCAGCAGGGCGAGCTGTGGCCTCTAGCGCCCCAATACCAGAAGGACGCTGCCTCTCTGGCGCCCTCTGGTGAAAAGACACGGAATGGCAGCTGCTGTCTGAGCAGAGGACGTGCCATGAGGACACAAGGGGACTCATGCTGTAGCTGGAGGTGCCAGGAGACAAGAGGCAGGGACAGCAGGGACACGGGGTGGGATGCGCAAGTGAAGAAGCAGGAAGCACAGAAGGGAAGACAGACAGAAAGGGGGAGAGATAGAGGAAACCGGAGACAGGGACAGAACTCCCTTGCCTTAGGCCCTGAGGCCCAGCACTCCGCCCCATGCCCAACCAGCATGCATGATGGCCTCATTTCACCCTCTCAGGTGACAGCTCAGTACTGGGGCAACTGAGAAGCTGGGCAACAGCAGGCAGAGGCAGAGGGTGGGGCAGGCCCAGGCACAGGTCTCCTGGGGTGCTCTGAGGACCCCCTCCAGAGCTGCAAGGTGGCCTCAAAGTGTAGAAGCTTACAGCCCACCCTGGGCCAAGGAACACACTGGGGGCCTGTGAATCAGCATCCCTCACATACCCTCCAGGTGGCTGAGGGTCACAGAGCTCATCATGACTGTTGAGGTGGGTGTGGGCCAAGGGATCCCTTGGAGCTCCCCACTCTACTAGCCCAAAGTCAGCCTTGGGAGCCACAGCACCACCGCTGGCAGCTTTGGGGGGGCATTTCATGACACCCCCACCTCCTCAAGTGCCTCTGGGGCCAGGCAGACTCTGGGGGACTCTCAATGACAGGGTCTCCTGTACCCTACAGCCACTTGAAACCCCAGTCTCCTACTCCACAGTGGGACTCACCCCCACCCGTCCCTATGCACCTCCAACTTGATTCCTCCCATACTTCCCCCTTGCTTCTCATTCTGCAGTGTTGCTCTGCACCTCAGAGCTCCCCTCCCTTACACCAGGTAAGATGTCCTGCTATGCACACAGGTTCAGCCCAGGTCTGAACCCCAACACCACATGGGAAGTGCTACAGTGCAGGGGGAACTCTGGTGCTGTGTTGTGTTGTGGTGTCTCTCCCTCTCTGTCTTCCTCTCTGTCTCTGTCTGAAGAAGTCAGTGCACAGCTGTGAAATCACACATGTGCAAGTCCCCGGCATGTAAAACCAAAATGAAACAAGATACCCCTCCCCTCTTCATCTTCCTCTGACACCCTTGGGTCCCTGTGGGGAGCAGTCTGTTGGCCAGGATAGCTAGCAGTCCTCTGTCCTCATTGTCCTCACAGCCATCTTCTGGCTGGTGGGCTGCCTGCTTCTGCAGCTTGTTCATGTCAGTCACCTCTTAAAAATCAGGTATATGTATTTTTTTGCCACTAGGGTTATCACTGGGGCTCAGCGCCAACATGACTCCACCATTTCCCCCTTTTTCTTTCTGATAGAAAGTGAGAAACAGAGAAAGAGATGGGGAGATAGTGAGGGACAGAGAAGTATACCTGAAGCCCTGCTCCACTGCTCATGAAGCTTCTCCTCTGCAGGTGGGGACTGGGGGCTTGAACCCAGGTCCTTGCACATGCCACCATGTATTCTAGCAGGTGCACCACCATCTGATCCATGACAGGCCCTCACTCCCAGTGCTCCACTGAGTGATCCACGGATGAACACAGACCCACAGCCTCCAAAGCTGTTCTGGAACTCCTGACAATGGCTCCCTCCCTCTCTCTCTGTCTCTTTTTCCCTTCCCCTTCCTTTTCCTTTGCTTCTTTTTTTAAAAAAGTTTTTATCATTTATTTATTTATTATTGGATAGAGACGGAGAAATTGATATGGGAGGAGGAGATAGAGAGAAAGACATACACACACACACCTGCAGACCTGCTTCACTACTTGTGAAGCTTTCCCCCTGCAGGTAGGGACCGAGGGCTTGAACCTGGATCTTTGCACACTGTAATGTGTGTGCTCAACCAGGGGCACCACTACATGGGCCCTTTTCTTCCCTTCCTTCCTCCTCTTCCTCTCTCTCTCTCATTCCTCCCCTCCTACTAGCAAAGACACCCATGTGCATTGTGCTGAGTTAGGGGCCTGGCATCAGCAGCAGACAGCACATGCACCCACCCTGCTCTGGTGAGAGACAGACACAAAATGCTGTCCATGCAGTGAAATAGCTCACTTAGATAGTATGCTGCTTTGCCATGTGCACAACCCAAGTTCACAACACTGGTTCCCATCCCATTGGAGGGAGCTTCACTGGTGTGGCGTGTCTGTCTGTCTCTATCTCTATGTCTATCTATTTCAGTATAACTGCAGCACATAGGCAAATACCAGTTTGTCTAAACCACCCTGCCAGGACTCTAATTTGAGCCTGCTCACCTCTTCTCTGTTTATCAGGACACACACCCCATGACCTGGGAGGGATCAGCAAGGCCTGCCAGGCCTGCCCCCACGTCTCCTCCATTCCAGCAGCTGTTCTCCCTCCAGCCCCACTAGGCCAGGCTCTGCCTCCTAGGCTTCTCATCCCATGCCCTCTCATGCCTTGAGGCATTATCTGGAGAGTGGGCTCTCAGTTTCCTTGCTGGGCCATGAGCCATAGGGACAGACAGCTCAGCACAGAACCACAGGAGCAATAAGTAAAGGAGGGAGGGGAAGGGCCCCACTGAGGCTGGCATGCACATCATGGGGCTCTTGGTTGCCGCCCAGCTGTGCCAAGGCCATCTGGAGCTGGCCTGAGACATGAAACAGCCAGAGCTGCCCAGGAGGTGGCAGGGAGTCCAGGCGACAAGACAGTGGAGTGGGGGGGTGTGGCCTGCAGGTGCCTTGGATGAAAGAAAGAAAGAAAGAAAGAATGAATGAATGAATGAATGAATGAACAAGGGATGAAATAGGCACACCCACACTGAATGGGCCCTCCTTCCAGGCTGTCGAACTGGGGGACAGTCCCAGCTTTTTGCTCTGTCCTGCAGTGGCTTTGGGGACCATGGCCAGCCCCCTAGGGGCAGGGACACAGCTGTTCCCACACCTGCACAGACAGGTGCACAGGCAGAGGAGCCACATGGCCATTGGCTCCACTCTCTATTTTATCTTTGTACAAGAGCAAGACAGTGACATGCAGAGGAACAGGCCAGAACTGAACACAGGTAGTGAGAGTGGGGAAGGGACAGGTAATGGGGTGGGGGAGCAGGGCAGTGCCATGGTGCATGGAGCCCAGGGCCAGGTGGGAGCAGAGGCGGGGATGCTGTTGCCACCGTGGTCTCTTGCGTTCTTGGCTCAGACAGCTTGGCCCCAGAACCCCGTTTGCTGGGGGCATGTCTGTGTGTGTGGGCCACATATCTTATGCATAGCAGGATGGGAATGGATTCCTGGTGTCCCTGGAGACAAAGAATGAGATGAGAGGTGGTCTGGGGGAGGTGATTGCAGACAGCCTTGAGGAATCATGAGAGAACCACAGATTAGAGTCAGGGTGGTGCTGGAGGTGAGGTCCCCTGGCCAGGCCTGCAGAGTCCCTGCTGGTCAGAGCTTTGGATACATGAGCTCACCTTGGCCACCTGGGGGCCTGGGAGATAGGGCCTGATGATCCACAGTTTGAGGGTGCACACACCCCATACCCCAAACCTTGGGGGTGGGAGGGGACAGAATCAGGCCTGGTGGCAGACTTGCCAGATTCGAAATCTCCTTTCCTTCACACTGGCATTCAGTTCAAGTTGCTCCATTCTTGGCCTCACTGCCCCACCACCACACCCCCCAATGGAGCTACACCTGCCACACTGTGTATGTGGGGCAGTTATGAGTATAAGACACAATTCTGGGGCCCCTAGGAACATGTCTAAAACAGACTCCCCAGCGTCTTTCCACCCTAAGATTCCCTACTCTCATTTGCTCTATTCCTACTTTTTGGTTCCTATTTATTAAACATTTTGTTCTGCTTTATATCTTTCAGCCTTTCAGCCACCAAGTCACAGAAGCTGGTTCCATCCTGACTTCTCTGGGCAAATAACCTCACCAATGCTTCCTGGAACCTTACTTCTCTAGAGTCCTATCCCACTAGGGAAAGACAGAAACAGGCTGGGGGTATGGATTGAACTGCCAACGTCCATGTTCAGAGAGAAGCAATTACCAAAGCCAGAACTCCCACTTTGTGCACCCAAAAACAATTCTGATCCATACTACCAGTGGGGGAGAAATGTTAGGGTAAGATGATTAGAGGGCTCTGAACCCCAATTACATCAGGACCCTAAGAGAGAAGAGGAAAAAAAGGAAAGATACCTGGAAGTAGTAATAGGTGTAGGTGTGACCTAGGAAGGAAGAGAAGGCAGCACTATAGAAAAAAAAAAAAAGGGAAAACCTATTTTTCTCTCTCCCTTTCTATCTTCTCCTCCCTCTCAATTTCTCTCTGTCCTATCAAAAAAAGAAAAGAAAGAAAGAAAGGCAAGCCACAGGAACAGTGGATTCATAGTGCAGGCACCGAGCACCAGAGATAACCCTTGAGGTAAAATAAAGAAAAAAATGGGCAAAACACACACACACACACACACAGATAAATAGCTTTAGAAGTAACAGTCTACCTTACCTACTTTCTATTATACTTCCCTAAGTCACTCCAAAGTTAAACTTATCAAAGTAAGGACTGCAAAAGCTGAATAAGGGCAAGAGACTGGCATACTTTAATGATGACTCTTTAGTCACTATCAGGCCACCCCATCATCTGGGGCCCTAGTCGGGGAGTCCTGAGATTCCCAAACAGACAAGATGGGCCTATACCTCGATTAAATCCCTCTCTCCATTGTTACTGGTCATCTCTATCAGGAACAACAAATAGACCCCTCTGTGGGCCCCCCATAGGACCTTGTCCTCAACATCGATCAACAGCGGTAGAGAATGTTCCATCCTCCGAAGGGAGACTGGGCAACATACTCTATCTTCCACTTGAGGAAGATGGGCTTTGAGATTAGGACAGTTCGGAATGTTCCTACTCATGACCACAGAATGTGAGCTCAGATCTACAGGGATGCAGAGGTCACATAGGCTCCTAAGCTGAATATGAGGCCCATATCACATCAAATCAATAAGGTTTACAGTCAACAATATTTATACACCTTTCCCATATTCGGGAGCTACTCTCTTCTCTGATCCAGCTTTCTGGTCCTTTTTACAGCCATGACACCATCTCCCCAGTTATCCCCAGATAACTTGGGTCCACCTGCATATCCGATGTCAGGTTCAGAAAAAACAAAAACACAAGTATAGTCATGGGCCCTTTGGAATATAACTAAGATAGGCCTACTAACTGTCTACAAAACGGAGACCCCAAATCTTCATCTGCACTATTCCAGCCTTTAGGTTCATGATTAGTCAACAACTTGTTTGGCTTTATATGTTAACTCTTCTTTCAGCCACCAGGTTCCAGATGCTACCGTGATGCCAACCAGCCTTCTTCCCTGGGCAGATAACCCCACCAATGTGTCCTCGAGCCCCACTTCCCCAGAGCCCCACCCCACTGAGGAAAGAGAGAGACAGGCTGGGAGTATGGACCAACCTGCCAACACCCATGTTCATCAGAGAAGCAATTACAGAAGCAAGACATTCTACCTTCTGCACCCCATAATGTTCCTTGGCCCAAGCTCCCAGCAGGATAAAGAATAGGAAAGCTATCAAGGGAGGGGATGGGATATGGAATTCTGGTGGTGGGAATTGTGTAGAGTTGTATCCCTCTTTTTTTTTTAATGTTTTTTTTTAAATTTTATTTATTTATTCCCTTTTGTTGCCCTTGTTTTTTTATTGTTGTAGTTATTATCGTTGTTGTCGTTGTTGTTGGATAGGACAGAGAGAAATGGAGAGAGGAGGGGAAGACAGAGAGGAGGAGAGAAAGATAGACACCTGCAGACCTGCTTCACCGCCTGTAAAGCGACTCCCCTGCAGGTGGGGAGCCGGGGTTCGAACCGGGATCCTTATGCCGGTCCTTGTGCTTTGCGCCACCTGCGCTTAACCCACTGCGCTACAGCCCGACTCCCGAGTTGTATCCCTCTTACCCTATGGTTTTTGTCAGTTTTTTCTTTTTGTAAATAAAAATTGTGTATAAAAAAAAAAAGAAGAAGTAACGGTCCACCCATATCTGTGATCTTGAGAGAACTATTGGAGGGAATGGGGACATAGAACTCTGATGGTGAGAAAAATATGGAATTATATCCCTGATGTCTTATAACTTTGTAAATCAGTATTAAATCACTAAGAATAATAATTTAAAAAAGACACAATGCTGGACTGGTGAAATGCTCCCCTGGATAGTGCACTGCTTTGCCATGTGTGTGGCCCAGGTTCGAGCCTGGCCCCCACTGCATTAGAGGAAGCTTCATTACTGTTGTCTCTTTCACTCTCTCTCTGCCTCTCTGTCTCTGTCTTATAAAATAATAAATAAATGACACAATATATGGTTGGAGAGATATCTCACTGGATGGGCAATGCATTCCTGAGTGCACAACCCGGGTTTGAACCCTAGCACCCCAGGGGATGCACTCTCTGGAAGAAAAAGTAACCCAGAGAGGTGGGATCTTAAATGAAACCTCAACTCGGGGAAAAATTACAATATATGTAAAGTCTCTGGCATGTAATGAATTTAGTGCACCCTGTGCCCAGAGACCAAGTAAGGGCTGGCATGCGGAGGGGGCTGGAAGTTCCCTCTGTGGTTTGGATTTTATTTTATAGAGATTGAGAGATAGTGAGGAAGAGAGGAGAAACACCTGCAGCACTTCCCCACTGCTCCTGAAGCTTCCCCCTGCAGGTTCGGACTGAGGGCTTGAACCCAGGCACTTGTGCATAGTGACATGTGCATTCTACTGGGTGTGCCATTGCCCAGCCGCAGCAACAGCTATTAAGAAAGCCTTTTTCCATCATTGTCAATTAGCTCAGCTTCAAACACATCGTCAGCCAGTGACCTTCTAAATATGTCTTCTATCAGGAGACAGGGTTGGGGGCGGGGCTGAGACAAAGAAGTATCTCTTTCCTTTAACCAGCCACCTCCAAGCCAGAAGCCAAATGCATCTTTTTCCTGAACTTCAGTTCCTCTCTCCGTTTCCCTTGCTCTTTTTCCCTCCTCCTCTCTCCCTCTTTGCTATGGGAAAAACCACTCAGCTGGAAGAGAGAGCTCAGGGCCACAGCACCCTCCCACACACACTGGTCGTCAAGCTCAGGAGAGGAAATAGAGCAGAGTCAAATCTGCAGCCATGTGAGAACTGGAGGGGGACTCCCAGGCCCAGGGGATCCTACCTCTGGGCTGTCTGACTCTGGAGGCCTCTCGCCTCAGCCCCAGATGAGGCCCTTCTTGGCACCTGGGGCTGGGGGGTAATCAAAACAAGATCCCAAAGCAGACCTCTGGGCCAGGTGTCCCTGTGTTAGAGGTGTGGGCCTGCACACCTAGTGCTGTCAAGAAGGAAAGGAAACAACAACTGACTTCAGCATTTCATGTTCTCCTTAAAGACGTGGTGGTGGTGGGGCGCACCCGGTAGACCACATATGTTAGCATTTGCAAAGGATCCCCACTCCTCACCTGCAGCGGGTAGGCTTCATTCCTGGTGAAGGCCCATCCCCCAAACTGGAGTGTGCCGGGCATTACAGGGACAACTGGTCTAGCCCTCATGATCCACACTGGGTGCTCTGGAGGCCTGGGGGCCAGGTTCAGTGCCATGACTCCCCTAAAGGCAGGTGACTCTATGGTCCCCAAGGGAACCCTTGCCCCACAGCCAGCCCTGCTCTTCCAGGAGCATGCCCAAATGAGGGTCACCTCCCCAAGACCCCTGAGTGCACCCGGGAAGAAAGCACCCAAGGAGTGGGAACCTTCCAGAAGGAACCAGCTTTGGGGGTAGGAGACAGGAGAACTCAGGGGACAGGCCCCAAGGAAAGCCACTCTCTGCCTGTATTCTAAGGAGGCAAGCCTGCAGAGTGGGGACAACATCCACAGGACAGAGTCTAGCACCTGAAAAGCCAGCCCATCACCCCAGCCCAGCAAGTTGGGGGCCAGTCTATCTACAACTCTGAGACCCTCCATCCAGTACCCTCTGGATTTGCTCCCACTGACACTAAAACACAGCAGGGTTTGAAGGTGACTGAGGTAATACCTCCAGCGGAACAGGTGGCAGCAAAGGGGAGGGGGCTGCTCAGTGGGAGAAAAGCCCAGACCTCCCCCCTCCCCACTTCTCTCTTGCCCTCAGCTAATGACAGGGCTCTGGCCAGTCTGGGCCCTACCCCATGCTGAACCTACCATTCTCCAGAGCCCTGTGGGAGGGACACTCACTCCAGCATGTCACCCCCTTGCAGAACCCCCCAACCACCAGAGCCCTGGGGGTGCACTCACTTGAGCATGTCACCCTCTGCTGGACCCCCAATGTCCAGAGCCCTGGGGAGCACTCACTCCAGCACGTCACCCCTGCGGGACCCCCACTCTCCTGAGCCCTGGGGGCACTCACTCCAGCACGTCACGGTTGAAGGGCTTCTTGCTGTTGCCCAGGAACTCCCCGATCATCTGGCGGCTGAGGCCCTTGCGCTGCAGCAGGAAGTGGGCCACCCCAATGGGGGTGTCAGGAATGAAGCCTCGTGAGATCAGGAACTGGATGCCCTTGTCTGGGTTTCTGGGGGTGAGGGACATACAGTGAGCTGGGGCCCCCACTCGTGTCCTTCCCTCCTGTCTCCTAGCCCTCAAGCCCAGAGAAGGATCTGGGGTTCACTTTGTGTCCATCCCAGGGGATGGGGTGGTCTGGCTGGGCCAAGTGAAGTGTCCCAGAGGGAGGGGGCAACCCTCTGTCTGTGGCTCCCTGTCAGGAGAACTTCCTCCCACCCACTCCTGCAGCCTCTCCCCAGCACCCAGTGCACCCTGAGTCTGGAGTAGGGGGGTGGAGGGGGGAGACTGGTGAGAGCCCAGTCACAGCCTCATTCCCTATCAGTGTGGGGACCCCTGCTCTCAGGCTCAAATCCCAGCACCACCATCAGCCAGAGCTGAGCAGTACCCTGGTCTGTCTTTATTTAAAATAAATAAATAAATAAATAATATACATGTTGAAGAAGAAGAGGAGGAGGAAGGAGCCTGTTCTCCAGCATTCTCCCTATGTTTTTTTGTTTGTTTTGTTTTCTTTTTGCCTCCAAGGTTATTGCTGGAACTTGGTGCCCGCACTATGAATCCACTGCTCCTGGAGGTCACTTTTTCCCCCTTCTGTTGCCCTTGTTTTTATCATTGTTATTATTATTACTGTTGTTGTTGTTGGGTAGGACAGAGAAAAATCAAGAGGAGTGAAGACAAGAGAGGGGAAGAGAAAGAAAAGACACCTGCAGACCTGCTTCACCACCTCTGAAGGACCCCATTACAGGTGGGGAGCAGGGGGCTCACACTGGGATCCTTAAGCCGGTCCATGCACTTCACACCATGTGCACTTAACCCTGTGCACTACCACCAGATGGTGGCTCATCTCCCCGAAATGTCTGTCTCTTGAGACCCTCTTCAGGTCCCCATGCCTGTCCATCATCACAGTTGAGTAAATTTAAAAAATAAATAAATAGGGGGTCGGGTGGTAGTGCAGCGGGTTAAATGCATGTGGCACGAAGTGCAATTACCAGCTTAAGCATCCTGGTTCGAGCCCTGACTCCCCACCTGCAGGGGAGTCTCTTCACAGGCAGTGAAGCAGGTCTGCAGGTGTCTGTCTTTCTCTCCCCCTCTCTGTCTTCCCCTCCTCTCTCCATTTCTCTCTGTCCTATCCAACAATGACGACATAAACTACAACAACAACGTCAACAAAAGGGGAAATAAATTTAAAAATAAATAAAGGTCAGGAGCTGGGTGGTGGCAGGCACACCAGGTGACTACCGTGCATGAGGACCAGAGTTTGAATCCCCATTCCCCACGTGAGGGTGTTGGGGGAGCTTCATGAGAGGTGAAGCAGTGCTGCAGGTGTATCTCCTCTTTTGCTGTTTCTCACCCTGTATGAAAAGAACAGCCACCAGGAGTGGTGGAGTCATTGTACAGGCATTGAGCCCCAGCAATGACCCTGGTGGTAGGGAGGAAGAGGAGGAGAACTACCATGATGACAGCAGTGGGTGGGGGTGGGGGTGGGGGCTTTTCAGCTCAGGGCTACCGAGGCAGAGTGGAGGGTGGAACTGAGGGTCTTGGTCTGGAGATACCAGCTACTAGCTGCAGAGGAATGTCTGACCTCCCTCTGCTTCCTTTCCTCTCTTCTCTTTGGCTCCATGTCTGCCAGCTGCATACCTTTGTCTCCTCTCAGCCCAATCCCTCCCCTATACCCTCCCTCCCCTGCTTTTCCAATCCAGGACTCCTGCTCCATCTTCCCCCCACCCCCAAACACACCATTCACTTATTCCTCTTGATTCTCTGACCCTCTCTCTCCCTGAACTGTTCTGGCTGTGCAAACACAGCTGGGTGTGTTGGTTTGTTCCTATCCCTTCTTAAAGTCCTAACAATTAAAAAGTGAGATGTGAGGGCTGGGGAGACAGCACAGTGGTCCTGTAAACAGTCTTTCTTGCCTGAAGCTCTTAACTCCCAGGTTTAATTCCCAGAACCACCATAAGCCAGAGTTGAGCAGTGCTCTGCTGTGTCTCTGTGTGTGTGTGGGGGGGGGGGGGGGGCAAGGTGTGAGGAGCCAGAGCGCACACATTACTATGCTCAAGAATACAGGTTCAAATCCCGTCCCCAACCACAGAGGGAAACTTTTAAGAGTGGTGAAGCAGGGCTGCAGGTGTCTATCTTCCTTTCCATCTCCCCCTCCCCTCTTGATTTCTGTCTGTGTTTATCAAGAAAAGATGAAGAAGAAGGAGGAGGGGCAGGGAGAGGAAGAGGAAGAGGAGGAATGGGGAGGACAAGGGGGAAGAAGAGGGAGGAGGAGAAGGGGAGGAAGAGGAGGAGAGAAAGGGGAGGAGGAAGGAGAAGGGGGGAGGAGGAAGAAGAGGAGAGGAAGTGAGGGGGAGAAAAGGAGGAGGAAGAGGAGGGGGAGGAGGAAGAAGGGAGGGAGGAAGTGAGGGGGAGAAAAGGAGGAGGAAGAGGAGGAGGGGAAGAAAGGGAGGAGGAAGAGGAGAAGGGGGAGGAGGAAGAGGAAGAGGAGGAAGGGGAGGAGGAGAAGAGGGGGAAGAAGAGGAGGAGGGGAGGACAACTAGGGGTAGTGGGTTTACGGTGCAGGTACTGAGCTCCAGTGGTAAACTCTGGTGACAATAAATAAGCAAGGAAGGAGTGTGGTGGTGGTGTTGGGGGGGCTGCCCCTCACATGTTGAAGAGGTTGAGGCCGATGCGGTAGAGGCGCTTGCGCAGCGTGTCTGTGGAGAGCGTGGGCGCGCGGCAGCCGGCCGGGTCCTCGCAGTGCAGGCGCGGGAGGCTGAGCACCATGGCCTGCAGCGCCTCCCGGGACGCCGCCTCCGAGCCCGCGGGCCCACCGCCGCCGCTCAGCCGCTCCAGAGGGTCCCCGAGCTCGGGCCCTGCGCCCCTTGCCTCGGACTCAGCCTCGGCCCCCGCCGGGCCGCCCCCCGCGCCTTCCTCCGGGATCTCCTCCGCCTGCGGCGCCACGGGGTGCTGGGCCGGGGGCTCCGCCGCGCATGCGCGACCGGCGGCGGGGGCGGGGCCGGGGGGCGCGAGCGGGGGCTCGGGGGCGCCGGGGGCAGGCTGCGCGCCCAGACAGCCGGCCAGCGACAGCGACGACGACACGGAGATGTTCTGGCTGGCGATCTGCACCGTGACGTCGCGGAAGGCCATCATGAGGGCGCCTCCGCGGCCGGGCTCGGCGGCGGGGTCACCGGGAGGCGCGGCTGGGGGCTCCCCGGGCTCGGGCGCGGCGGGGGCGGGGGCGGGCAGCGCGGGCGGGCGGGCGGCGTCCTGCAGCGAGCACACTGCCTGCAGGCTCCAGGAGCTGAGCGCGTCGTCGATGGACTTGGCGAGCGCCTGCACCTGCTCGGCGAACGAGCCCTCGAGCTCGGTGAGCGCGCCCGCCGGCCGCAGCCCCAGCAGCGCGCAGCTGTCCAGCAGCGCGGGGCCCCCAGCCGCCCGCCCCCGGCGGAGCGAGATGCGGCGCGGCAGACGGCTCTCCAGCAGCGAGTTGCGGATCTTCTCGAAGTTCTTGCTGAGCTGGTACTGGCGGAAGGCAGTCTGGATGGTGCAGGCGGCCCGCCGCGACACCAGGTGGCCCCCGTACTTGTGCTCTAGCATTTCAATCTGCGGGGACAGAGGGAGGCAGAGTTAGGGCCTCGCCCCCCAGCGGGGTCTCCCCAACATGGGGGTGGGGGGGAGACAGGGGACAGGGATACAGTGGTGACAGCTGTTGTTAAGTGGCCATATGAGAAGGGCTGGGGAGACAGCATAGTGGTTGTGCAAGACTTTCCTGCCTTGAGGTTCCAAGGTCTCTGGTTCAGTCCTCAGCACCACCATCAGCCAGAGCTTAGCTGTGCTATGGTGTGTGTGTGTGTGTGTGTGTGTGTGTGTGTGTGTGTGTGTGTGTGTGTGTGTGTGTGATTTAAATAAAACATTTAGCAGAAGAGACAGCATAATTTGGATGCAAAAGATTTTCATGCCTGTGATTCCAAGGATCTGGCTTCAGTCCCCAGAACCACCATCAACCAGAACTGAGCTGTGTTCTAGTCTATATGTTTCTCTCATTTAAATAAAACATTCAGCAGAGGAAACAGCATAATTCAGATACAAAAAACTTTCCTGCCTGAGTCTCTGAGGTCCCAGATTCAATCCTCAGCACCACCAACAACTATAGCTGAGTGTTCCCTGGCATCTCTCGCTCTTTCTTATTAAAATCAAATAAATAAAATATTTAGCAGAGGAGACAGCATAATTGTTCTGCAAAAGACTTTTCCTTCCCCTCCCCTCTCAATTTCTCTGTATACAAAATAAATAAGTAAAATATTTTTAATTAAAACTTTAATGTTCATATCATATGCCTATGGAAGTACTTATGGGTGACATGGATAGGTTGAACTGGCATTAACATATGCCATCAAAAAGGGAAAAGGTCACAAGAAAGTTTATCTGGAGCTAGGTTATGACTTATGACTATTTGAGTTTAATAACAGTTCTTTCTGCTTTTATGCACCTATGAAAATAATTAGAGAAATGAAGAAATGCTCAAAGAACTGCTGCTATTTTGGATCCCTTTTCAGCTCTCCCCTCCTCACTGAGGGTAGTTGAGACATGGTCATTATATTTTATTATTATTATTATTTTTTAAAGATTTGGACTAGTGAAATAGCTTAGTTAAATACTGCACTACTTTGTCATGTCCCTGACCCAGGTTGAGCCCAGCACCCACCTCAGTGAATGGCTTCAGTCATGTGTTTCTCTCCCTCCTGCCATTTATTTACTTATTTTGCCTCCAGGGTTATTGCTGGGGCTCAGTGCCTGCACCATGAATCCACTGCTCCTGGAGGTCATTTTCCCCCCTTTTGTTGCCCTTGTTGTTGTAGCCTTGTTGTGGTCATTATTGTTGTTGTTGACACTGTTCATTGTTGGATAGGAAAGAGAGAAATGGAGAGAGATGGGGAAGACAAAGAGGGGGAGAGAAAGAAAGACACCTGCAGACCTGCTTCACTGCTTGTGAAGCGACTCCCCTGCAGGTGGGGAGCCGGGGGCTTAAACTGGGATCCTTACTGCCACTTATTTTTTTTAAAATCAGTAACCAAAAAAAAAAATGTATGAGCAAGACCAGAGCCCCCTCAGCTCTGGTGTTTGGGTGTGGGGTCAAGTTTGTGTGGGGCCTGTTGATCCCAAGTATGTCCCCAGTACCCCAAGGCTTCTGCTGAGTAAATGGGGTTGGATGCTTCCAGAACAGGAGCCCTGCATTCCAGTGTGTCCCCAATTCCTGTGGCCTCTGCTGTCAGCAATGTCACAGGCCCCCCATGGGGGCTGGCTGGGGTGGGGGAGGCTGCTAGATCATCTGGGTGGATCTCAGCCCCAAGAAATTTCTAGAATGGAGCCAGCTTGTCCTCAACCCTGTCCCTTGTCTGTGGCCCTTTCTCCCCATAGGTTGCTCCTTCTTAGCAGAGCCTCTCAGGAGAGACCCAGGCCCCAGAGCTACGGGTGGTCAGCACCCTGAACATGCCCTTCCTCAAGATAGGGCAATTCATACCAGGCCAGGACATGTGAAGGATGGGCATGGCAGCAGCATCTGGGACACCAGCATTCCACAGGCACTTCCACAGGGAAGTGAGGAAGAACACTTCTTTCCTCAAGTAATGTCCTGAGCTGATGTGGTGCTCATAGCCACATATCCCACTTACAGTTATTCCTGAGCTGAAATTTGGTTTGTTGGGGCTGAGATGGAGAAGTTGGGGCCAGAGTAGGGCCCTTCCCCTGTCCCCAGGGCCATGATGGGTAGGGACACAGGCTGAGGGGCCTGATTTCCAAGTTGCAGATGCTACTATGATGCCATCCTGACTTCCCTGGGCAGATGACCTTGCCAATATGTCCCAGAATCTCACCTCTCCACAGCCCTACATCACTAGAGAAAGCTATAAACAGGCTGGAGTTATGGATCCACCTACCAACGCCCATGTCCTGCAGAGAAACAAAGACAGAAGCTAAAACCCCTACCTTCTGCACCCCATAAAGAATTTGGGTCCATACTCCCAGAGGGGGAGAAATGTTAGGGGAAGGTGATTAGAGGGCTCTGATCCCCAATTCCACCAGGACTCTGAGAGAGAAGAGGAAAAAATGGAGGACACTCAGAAATAGTGTTGGGTATAGGTATGACTTAGAAAGGAGGAGAAGACATGATCATAGAAAAAATGGGCAAAAATATAGATAGTAGATAGATAAATAGACAGACAGATATAGAAATAATAGTCAACCCAAATCTGTGACCTTGGGAGAAACCACTGCAGTTTCCAATGGGAATGGGGACCCAGAACTCTGGTGGTGGGAATGGTGTGGAATTATATCCCTGTTGTCTCATGATTTTGTAAATCAATATTAAATTACTAATAAATAAAAGTCTGGGGAATCAGGCAGTAGCACAGCGGGTTAAGTGCACATGGTGCAAAGTGCAAGGACCCGCGTAAGGATCCCGGTTCAAGCCCCCGGCTCCCCACCTGCAGGGGAGTCCCTTCACAGGCAGTGAAGCAGGTCTGCAGGTATCTGTCTTTCTCTCCCCGTCTTCCCCTCCGCTCTCCACTTCTCTCTGTCCTATCCAATAACACCGACATCAACAACAATGATAACTACAACAATAAAACAAGAGCAGCAAAAGGGAATAAATAAATTAAAAAAAAATTTAAGTCTGGATTCATCCCTCAGAGGGGACTCATGTTTCAACCTGCTGCTCACCCCACTCACCCCCAGGGAAGTAGCTACCTCCTGAAGCCCTGGCCATCCCTTCTGCTCCCTAGCTTGGCTGAGATACCCTCATACCCTGGAAGCTCCAAAAATACAACCCTAGCTCCCAGCAAAATGGGATGTTCCCACTCTGGCCTCAGTGCTTCAAGTCTCACTACTGTCCGCCCCCCCGCTGGACCCCCAGGTTTGGGGACAGCATGCTCTCTATCCTCCTACATCTAGCCCTCTGCTCTGAAGATGTTTCCACCAGGGCCCCTCCTGGAAGGATCTGCACCTCACAAGGCACAGGGCCTCAGGCGGAAGGCTGAAAATGCTCCTGTTCCTCCTCCTTACTTAACTGTAGGGCCTTAATGGTGCACATAAAAATCAGGCCAAGCTATTGCTGTGCAAAGAACTTACACAAGCTTTGATGCTTAAAACAACACCTATTTATTTTCTTTTTCTTTTTCTATTTATTTTCTGATAATTCTGTAGGTCAGTAGTCTGCACCTGGGAAAATCACTCAGCTGGTAGAGTTCAGGACTTACATACATGGGGCTCCTGCTTTGAACCCTGGTGCCACATGTACCAGAGTGGTGCTAGAGCTACCCTCACTATGATAAGAGACAGAGAGAAGTAGAGAGAGGAAGGAAGGAGAGAGAGACCTGCAGCCCTGCTTTACCACTTGTGAAGCTCCCCCCCTATAGATGGGGTCCAGCGGCCTGAATCCAGGTCCTTGCATTTGGCAATGTGTGCACTCTGCCAGATGAGCTATTCCCTGCCCCTATAGAGAAATCTTTAGAAAGAAACAAATACATTCTGGAACGGATGTCATCAAGCCGTCCTCTGCCTGCCACATTCACTGCTTTGCTCCTTGAACATGCAGTGAATGCATGGATGAATTAACGCCAGACTTATCATCATGACTCCAAAAACCCTCTTACCCTGGCCCATACTCCACTTTCCCTGCCTCCCCACCTGCCACAAACTCGCCTCCTCTGCAAAGCCCCCTCACCCTCCAACCTTCTCTGCCTCCTTTGGCACTGCCCTCTTCCACCTGCCCACAGCCCCTTGGGCTGAACCAGGATTCTGCCTCCCCTGCTCTGTGCCCCACAGCTTCCTCCTGTCTGCTCCCTACTGAGTGCCCCAGCTTCACTGCAGACTGACCTGCACCCATTCCTGAGCCTGTCCTGTCTCCATACAGTCTGCCCCAGCTGCCACCTGTCCCCAGTGACCCTCAGGGAAGGGCTGCAGTGCCTTAAATATTTTATTTATTTTCACAAGGGAAAAACAAGCATGGACCACTACTTGGGTCTGACATAGAGTGGGGCCCAGGACACTGGGCCCTGTGCTGATGCTACTCTATCCTCCATCTTAAAAATTTCTCTGTTTGTTGTCAAGACAGATATAAAGACAGAGAGAAACAGCATCCCTCTGGCACACAAGGTGCTGGTGACAGAACTCAGGATCCCATGCTTGAAAGTCCAGTGCTCTCACTGTGAGCCATCCCCACCCCCCATCCACCTTACACTGACTCTTAGCACAGGCTTTCCATTGCTCCAGACCACTGTCACAAGTCAGCACACATGTTTCCTCCTGGAATCCAGCCCTGATCAGTGCACCCCCTGCCCCCCAAAAATCTGTGGGCACACCTGCTTTGCTCACCCCTCCTCTGCCCACTCCTGGCCTCCCTACTCTGAGCTGGCTCTTTACCTCTTCTCTGGTCTGCAATGAGCTCCCCATCCTCTTACTGGTTTGTTAATGAGAGAGAGGGCAAGAGAGAAGGAGCGAGGTAGAGTAGGGGGAAGGCAATGAACCAGAGTATCAGTCTTATTTGTATAAGCGTGCACTGCCAGGGACTGAACTCAGGACCTATGCTTGAGAGCCCAATCCACTGCACCATTGCCAAAGCTGCTTGAGTCTCACCTGGGCCCCTGCCTGAAGAACTCCTCCTTGCTTTGAGCCTCGTCCTATCCCATAAGTGTCTGCATCATGGAGCCTTCTCTACCTACCAGCCTCCCTGCCTCATGTCCCTGGGAAACTAGCCTTTGACATTTATCTGAGCTCCCCACCCCACACCCCATCAGTAGACAGGGTGTTCACAGCCACAGAAGGCTCCCCCCTCTTGTTATTCCCCTCTGTCACTGCAGGGCACATAATTCAGGCTGCCCACTGCTGGGCACAGGGAAGGGGTTTAGAGCTTGGCTCTTAAGTTCTCACTGTGCACTCAACACAGGAACATAGCCACCTCCCATCTACTGCAGCCCCGTGCTCACTGCACTCCACTTCCCCTCCAATGCCCACATTCTTCTCTGTGCCTGAGCTGAGCCAGAGGGCAGCGCAGCCCAGTTGCCTCTGGGTCTGGCTGGAAGGCAGGCTGCACATGACCCCCCAACACCTCTCCAATCTCAGAGCTCCTAGACAGAGCTCCAGGTCAGACCCACCCACCAAGTTAGGACCTCTCTCTCACCCACATTCACCCTGATCTTCACAGGACAGGTCAAAGAACAGATGGGGGTTGTAGGGTACCCCCAGAGAGAGGGATCTAGAGTCCACCAGCCCAGGAGCAACTCTGAGCCCTGTGAACCATGGGTAAATATGGCCTCTCCTCCATCCATTCCAGAGAGGGGTCACTCAGCTCTGGTAGAATCAGGGTGGAGAGGGATTAAGTCTCCTTTCTGAAGGCTGCTGGTCTGCAAGCTTGGAGAAAGGCAGCTTTGGGAAGTGTGGGGACCCCCCCCCATACCAATCCAGGAGCCATCCACTGGGAACACTGACACATTAGGTGAAGCTGCTATCCCTATGTCCCCACTAAGTGCCTTCTCGCCAACCCCCACCCCCTGCCCCGCACATATGGGACAGGAAGTATGGCACATGGCTGGCCAGGCCTACCCTGCAAAGAGGGGAGGGTTGTTCACTCACCCCTTTGTCTCTTCACTGCCAGCCAGCTGTGACAGGCTGAGGATTCTGACAACAAAAGTGTATCTTCGATGACATCAATAACAACAACAATAATACTACAGCAATAAAAACAACAAGGGTAACAAAATGAAATAAACATATAATAAATATATTTTTTAAAAAGTTTATCTTCAAGGGCAATCACTCAACAGATGAGGCAATGAGGCAAGCAGTGCCCCCTCTGGGTGTGCACACACAGTCTGATGGTCCCCAGAACAGCAATCCCGGCCCCCGTATGGGATGAAAGCAGCTACCCAAGGACATAGAGCCCACCCTGGACACTCACAGAAGGCTGGCAGGCCTGAGGGGTGGGAGGTGACACTGTCTAAGACACTTTCCTGTCCAAGGACTATAGGACAGGTGACAAGTAGGATCACACAAACTTCCAGAAACCCAAGTAGAGAGTCCTGACCCCAGATTGAGGCCCAGCCCTCTCCCCTCACAGGTCACTGGGTCCTTTTCTCCTTTTCATCCTAGCATATTTTTCATGCAAATGCTGCATCATCACTAGGGTAGAGCATGTGTCCTGCCCTCAAGGAGGAAATGGTTGGAGCCTGGAGGGGGTGCAGTGGCTTGGACTCTCAAGCATGGCGTCCTGAGTTCAGTCCCTGGCATTGCATGTACTAAAGTGATGCTCTGCCCCCCTACTCTCTCTCCCTCATTAATAAATAATCTATTTTAAAAAAAACAGTGGGAGGGGCAGTAGTGCACTGGGTTAAGCACACATGGCACGAAGCTCAAGGACCAGCATAAGGATCCCGGTTCGAGCCCTGACTCCCCACCTCCAGGGACATCGCTTCACAAGTGGTGAAGCAGGTCTGCAGGTGTCTGTCTTTCTCTCCCTCTCTGTCTTTCCCTCCTCTCTCCATTTCTCTCTGTCCTATCCAACAACAGTGACATCAATAATAATAACTACAACAATAAAACAACAAGGGCAACAAAAGGAATAAATAAAATTAAAAAGAAAAAATTTTTTTAATAAAAGGGAAAAACGGACTCTGGGAGCAATAGATTCAAAAACAGAAGGAATCAGTAACAAGGAGAAACCCTGAATGCTATGGCTGAGAAGAAACCCATTTGTCTTGGGGGGCAGGAGTAGCAGATAGAGGAGCAAAGCAGAGGAGTGATGGGGCCAAGTGCAGGAGTGCTGAAGGGAGTGGGAATGGTTGTGGCTGAGGCAGAGGGAACAATGTGTGCAAACCCCAAAGAATGTGAGGCAAAGGAGGCCCAGAGAAGGTGAGCAACTCACCCTACTCACACAGCTTGCCTGCAGGGTGGAGGAGCTGAAAGCCCCCTTGTGATGTGTGCCATGCCTGCCTCTCCTCATGTTCCACCAGTCCCCACCTAACCTCAAATGAGCCAGTACTGGAGACCTGCTACAGCTTTTGCCAGCCCTCTAAAGTATGAAGGATATCACCAGCAGAAAAGGTCCCCAGAGGCCACCAGAGTCCTGTGCCAGGCTCCCTGACCCAGCTGGCCACCAGGGGTAAGCCTGGTTCCCAGCCAAGAGCAAACACTGACTTTATTTTGTATCATGAGCTGGACACTCCTTACACTAAACTGCAATTGGGCCAGGAGGTGGCACACCTTGCTGAATGCATAAGTTGCCACATGCAAGGACCTGCGTTCAAGTCTTTGGCCCTTATGGGGGGGGGGGCGGGCTTCACAAGTGGTGAAGCAGGGCTGCAGTTGTCGCTCATCCCTGCTTCCTTCTCAGTTTCTCTCTGTCCCATAAAATAAATAAATAAATCTTTTTTTAAAAAAAGAAAGTTTTAAAAACTTAAACTTCTATCTCTTGGGGGGACAAGTGGGGGAGGGTTCTTTCCCTTTTCTCTTCGGTACCCAGCACTTTTGTTGCTTTGCAGTCTAGAGTTAGACCAGGAGAGTCATGTGGGAGCCCTGGAGGCTTGGGAAGTGCAGGAGACTGATAGGTGCACTCTGTCCTCAGGGGACCAAGCCATGTGCACCAAGTTCCCTCTCCCCCCTCCCCCCTGTCAGCTGACCACCCAGATCACAGCACAGTGCCCAGATTAACATTTTTTTTCATGTTTTTCTTGCCACTGGGACTTCACTGAGGAATCATGCCTGCATAATTCTCTCTCTCTCAGTGGACTTCTATTCAGATAGGCAGATAGGAGTGGAAAGGGCAGAGGGAGAGAGAAACAAAGAAGGAGAGACAGAAAGAAGAGGAGAGACAAGAGAGAAGGAGGAGAGATACCACAGCACTATAAAGCTTGTGAAGCTGCCCCTTTGCAGGATGCTCCCATGTGGTAGCTGGAGGCTCGAACCTGGGACTTCATGCATAGTAAAGTGTGTGCTCTACTGGGTGATCCAACTCCCAGCCTAGCTAGGCTTTATTTATTTCTAACAGTTTTAGCTGTTAACAGAGCTCGAGTCTTCTCACTGAGCACTTTGGTATTCCACTGAGTTTTGCCTGAGATGACAATAAGGCCCCAGAACACATGCCTGGTCTTTCGTCTTTCCAAGTTAACTTCCTATCTGCTGCTTCCTTGTGGTTCTAACCAGTCCCATTCTTCTACCTGGGACAGCCTGGGACTCCCCCTCTTAAATAAATTCCTGTGCTCAGTGATCAGTCTTGGGCTCTGGTGAGATGGCTCTTTATTTGAGAAGGGAATTTATTTGCTCTTCTGTGAAGGCCATTGTTTGTTTGTTTACCACTAGGTTATCATTGAAACTTGGTGCCTACATGACAAGTTCACCACTCCTGGAAGCCATTTTCCCCCTTTTCTTTGATAGAGACAGAAGGAGAGGGATGGAGAGAGAGACTGAGATTTGCAGCACTGCTCTTTTGCCTGTGAAGCAGGTGGTGACCAGGGACCTGAACCCAGGTCCCTGCACATGGCAACATGTGTGCTCTACCAGGTGTGCTACTGCCCAACCCCTGTTCTCACTTCTCTGGCTGCTGATCCATCCTCAAAGTTGAGATCTCTTTCTCCCAGGTCCTAGACTATCTGCCTTGTGCAAGTGTTCTTGCCTTTCTAAAGTAAAGAGCAGGACTTTCCACTTTTCCCCCTACTTCCTTTAACTGCTTTCCTTAAACCATTTTTCCACCCTTTTAAGATTAAACACAAACAGCCTTGGATTCTATCATGAAGGAATTAGCTATCCCCTATGAGCTCTGTGTCATGAGATGAGCTGAACAGCACCAAGGACAGCAACTCCCCAGGAATCAAGCCTGGGAGAAAAAAAATCAGTGTTTTCTGGGTACTCTGCTTGTGAACAGCCCACCCAGACATGCTGTCATCTAATCCACAAAGATAATTCCTACTCTGTCCACACAAATATCATGGGAGATTTTGTCAAACCTTTTGCTGAAAGCTCCATGTACCGCCCTCACCCCTGAGGCAGAATAATCACTTAAATGGCTGCCAAAGAAGGGGAAGAAATGATGGTGGTTTGGTCCAACTGTTTTAGTGCCCTTGTCCATCAACTAAAGGAGAGTTGAACAGCCTCCACATTTAGAATCAGAAGGGAGATTCTAGCTCTAAATATGACCTTGAAAAGGATTCAAGTCTAGTCCCCGATTTTGATGGCAAGGAAACAAAGGCCACAGAGCACTGGGCTAGGATTCCCAATGACACGGAACTCACAGCACCCACAGCAAGAACTAGATGCCTCGGCTTGGCTTGGGTTCAAGGCTCCTCGTTCATGATATCGCCTCATGGGTCTTTCTCTGAACAGGTGTACACACACACACATATCCCCCCCCCCCACCACCACACACACACACACTGTGGTCTCTACACTGTCCCAAGCAAACCCACCAGGCACCATCTCTGGGGATGGGAGTGCATGGGGACCCCAAGACTCCTATCTCTGCTGGTGTAAAAGAATCCAGCAACCCTCAGTAGCTGCTGTTCTTCAATATAGGGGGGCTTTAGATGCCCCAGTAGGTTAACTAACCCTCTCGTTCTACCTGGAAGAGACAGACCACTGTCCTCCCACCTCCTCTGAGCCTGAGCGTGGTTGTTGGTGGTGTGAACCCCTGGGCGGGCATGGGAAGAGGGTTCCCTCCTCTGAGCAGGGAGGAGAGGTGGGGGTGCCCTCAGGGTATAGTGAGTGGCTAGTCTGGGGGTGGGGGAGCAGGCCAGGGGCAGGGAGGGGTGCGGGGTCCTTAGGGGTTTGGCATGAGAGTGGGGCCTGGGGCTGCGGGAAGGGCGGGGGACTGCGCTCCACCTGGCAAAAGGGTGCCCCCTGCCCACCCGCCCGCCCCCCTGGGAGGCCCTGGGTACCTGTTTATTCTTTAGGTCAAGGGAGAGTTCGTAATCAGAGGCGGCAGGGCCGTGGGGGCACAGCTGGCGGGGGGAGGCCGCGCGCGGGGGGCCAGCCCGCGGGGAGCCCCCCCCAGACCCCGGCCGTTCCTCCTGTTCCTGCAGCTCCCGGGCTTGAGCCTTCGGCGCCTGCGCACTGGGTCTGCCAGCCGCCGCCGCTGCGTCCTCCGTGCCCCCACCAGCCTGGGCACAGGAGCCGTCACTGTGAACAGAAGCAATGGTGCTCGTTGGGGGAGGGGCCGGGGGCTCTCTTGCTGTGCCATCTGGGGGGCCCATGGCGAGGAAGGGGACCCCAACTGGGTTTCACATGGGCCTCTGCCTCTCACTAGTGCGGTACTTGAGCAAGGTACTTAGCCTTGGTATACCCAGCCCAATCAGTAAAATGGGCACAATAACGAAGTACCTCCTGGGGCACTGCTAGAAGGAATAACTCCGTTTGTAGGGTGCCCACACAAGTCTGGGAGAGCAGGGGGTGTTTATAGCTTCGCTTGGGCATGAAGCCCCTCCACATGACACTTCATTGGGGTGGTGCTGCTGGTATGTGAAGTGGGAGGCCCTGACCCTGCTGGGTTCCAGGAGAAATCACTTCTTCTCTGTTGCTTTCTCTCCTCCCAAGTTGTAGAAGCTGCCCAACACCTGCTCTGAGACACCAGTCATCATCCATCCACTGGATGCAGGTGACCCCTGCCAGGCCAGGCCCCAAGGCCTGCCCCTCCCTCCAGGCCAGAGCTAGGCCAGCTCCACCTCCTCCAAGAAGCCTTCCTGGGACTCCATTCCTCACTGTCCTGTCTCCTGTATTAATGTCCACGCCACCCCCAATACACACACACTGGCTCTGGGGTCAGGCTGCTCCTTTTCAATGCTCAGCTGCCTCGTCTGAGTGATGGGGCTGCCAGGATACCCCTTCTGGGCTCAGGGAAAGAGGAGGGAGTCAGGAAGATGCTGGGTCTGTGCTCAGTAAACCCCAGTCCCCATCACAGAGCCAAGGCCTGTGCTGTCTGATGTCCTTGTTCTTCCCAGGCTCCACTCAGTGAAACTCGAGGTAAGCTCAAGACTGGACCAAGGAAAGCCAGGCCACCAGGGCAGCCTCTGCAAGGGACAGCACAAGTCAAGACGGGAGGGAACAAGAGGATGCCACACCCCAGAGAGGTGGAGAGGTGCTGAGCAGGGGAGTCAACCCCCCAACCCAGCTAACAACCCATGTTGGGCCAGAAAAGAGCCCCTTCCTGCTGTGTCCACCCATCTTTGGAATGCTGGAAGGTGTTAGAACAGCCACGGGTAGGGTGAAGGCTGTTCTCTTCACTCATCCTTCCTGTTCCCCAACTCTCCTGTGCACCTCAGAATGCTCAGGATGCTACCAGCCCTAGCAGGAAGGAGGCCCCCCCACGTCTCTGCACTCCGCCACAGGTAGGCAAGCTCCAGCAGCTGATGTCTTCACTAGCACTGTACAGAGGTCTTGTAGGCTCTGCTGTAGGACATGCTCATAGCCCTGCCCCCAGGGACTCTGGGGAGCAGCCTGTCCCCCTGCCCTGTCCCACAGCCAGCCTGCTCTTCTACAATAGTCTGGTTCTGATGCCACAACCCTCTCTCCCAAGGAAGTCCCCAGACTCTTTTGGAATCTGTGACTGGGCACTCAGAGTCCCCACACTTGCAAGCAGCCTTTTGGTAAAGAAAGTTTAGCTGGAGTTTCTGGGGAGCTGGTGCCCCTTGATGCCCCCAGCTGATGACGGCAGAGACTGGTAGGTAAACCCTCATCTCCCTGTCTGCACCCCCCTTCCCAGAGGTGTACACAGGGGTGGAGCCCTGCTGGCCCAAAGCTCCATTCAAGAGCATGTACTAGCCTTGGGGTCTTCGGTCACCCCCCCATCTGTCCACACTCATTGTGGTCACCTAGTCCCAAATCTTATATGAGCACAACATATTAGAATGATCTTGTTGGGGGGGGCACCCCTCTGAATACAGACAAAAGCCCCAAGGCCTTCTCACCTGACCTCATTCACAGGGTCTGGGGTCAGTAGTCCCCCTGCGCGCGCGCACACACACACACACACACACACACTCACACACACACACACACACACACACACACACGCGGCTTGGCTGAGCTACGAGACTCCCCCTGGGTCACTTGCCTCCTCTGTTTCCTCATCTCCCTCCTGAATTCCAGCACTGAGAAGGGTCTGCAGGTCCCTACCCCGGGCTTCTGAGCTTGGGCTACTGGAACCATTTCTGCTTTTGCCCAGCCAGGTTCACCAGGACCTGAGAAAGAGCTGTTCCCCCACCCCCAGGGATGGACAGAAGCAGGAGAGATGACCCTGGCCTCACCTTCCTTAAACCTGGGTGTTAGGAGGTGGCCTTAGATAGCCAGCACTTGTCAGGAGGGCAAGGCCAAGGTGACACAGTAGAGGAAGGCAAAGGCCATGGGTTTTGGTGTCAGGGTTGGAGTTGTGGGCTCTGCTCTGTCCTGTGTACTGTGCCACATGGAGCATGTCCCCAAGCCCCCGTCACATGCAGGCTCCCAGGGGCACGGAGCTGGCCACAGCACAGGCCTGGGCAGAAGGTGAGGTGCTCTGAACTGGAGCTTTACAGCACAGAAAGGAATCCCTGTGAACATGATAGACACTGGCCAGCTGGCAGGTGAGCTCTCCCAGGAGGCTGCCTGCTGGGTAAACACCCACCCAGGTCTGAGCCAGTCCCTGCACACTGGAGGGAACTTCACTTCAATGCTGCTGTCTCCTCCCTTTCTCCCTCTGTCTCTCTGTTGACTTGGTGCAGTGATGATCCACCAACAACAAAAAATAAAAGACTTCCTGAGTAGAAGGGTAAACAGTGGAATGTTCTAGAATGTTCTCACTCAGCTGGTGTTCTTCCCCAGCCCTCCAGATGCACTGCTGGGGTCTTTTAGAAGAGGAGCAGAGATGAACTGCCCCCCAGCCCTGCTAGTCCCCTCCCCCCAGTCAGGGAGCCCTGCTGAGCATCTGCATATTCACTACCTAGAGGCAGCTCTCAAGGCCACTCCCACAACTGGGACCCCTAGGTGGCATCATCCAGCCTGGCTGTGTGGGCTCCTGTGCTCAGACCTCTATTTAGCTGTTGGCCATCAGCAGAACACTCCCTGAAACATTCTGAGCTTCCATCCAAGGCTGTCAGTCACCACAGGAGTACCTGCTTCAGCCCAGAAGCCACCCACTTGGGTGCACAGCCTCTTGGAAAACTGAAAGCACTGTTAGAAGACTCAGGGTCACACACACACACACACACACACACACACACACACACACACCATCAGGCTGATACAGCAGCTCAGGTCATCTGTGGGGAGGGGAGTTAGTCAAGGACTAGGGTACTGTTCTACCCAGGGGCTGGTGTGGCCTGTGTCTCTGTCTTTCTTTTTCTGCCTGAGCACAACCCTGTCATCACCCCAGAGTGCTTATGTGAAAGAAGGTTTGTGCTTCCAGTAGGCCCGGTGTGGCTCCCGCGTGGCTCCCCTGGGGTCCCAGTACCCATGCACCCTGTCACCTCAGGGCTGGACTCCTTGTGCTGGGGACCTCAGTGTTACAGTCCTTTGTTTAAACCCATTGAGGGAGTCCCCCTCCCTCTAAGGAGCAGGCCAGGTCCCCCCACCCCAGTTTCCAATCCCAGCCTCCCACCCTCCTCTCCCTCTCAGCCCCCAGTCCATGTATCCTGCCAGCTATCCTGGGCAGTCCTCCCACAGCAGGCACTGACTGCCCTGACCTGCGCCACTGTCTCAGCATGGCCACCCTCTATTCTGATCCTCTCTCCCCACTGCCTCTCCTGCTGCCACCCACACCTTGCACACCCTCCCACCAAGGTGCTCACTGAAAGGGCACCTCCCTTGTGGAAGGCTGTCTGCAAGGGTCCTTAAACAGATCAAAATGGAGCCAACAGAGGAAAGAGATATACCTGCAGTCTTGCTTCACCACTCTAAAGCAGGTGGGAGCAGAGGCTTGAACCCAGGTCCTTGCACATAGTGATATGTGTACTTAAGAGATGTGCCATCACCTGGCACCAACAATATCCCCTCATCGCCATTCGAATTAGTTTTTTCCCCCTCTGGGGGGCTGGGAAGTAGCGCACCCAGTTAAGTGCACATAGTACTAAGCACAAGAACCCACACAAGGACCAGGGTTTGAGCCCCGTCTCCCCACCTGCAGGCAAAACAGGTCTGCAGATGTCTATCTTATTCTCTCCCTCCCTCTCTATCTCCCCCTCCTCTCTCAATTTCTCTCTGTCCTATCTAAGAAAATGACTGTCAGGAGCAGGGAGCAGTGGATTTGAACCCCTCTAGCTGTGGCCCCAGCCCTGGGTTCAACCAGCTACTGGCCAGCCCTAGGGTACCTGTCCCTAATGCTCTGGGTGCCCCCTACCTGAAGGAGTCAGCCGTCCCCTGTGGTCCTTTCCCAGCCATGCCCAGTGTCTACACACCTTTCCCTGGGCCTCTTGGGTCTCCAAGGATGATTCCCCACCCCCTACCCCCAACCCACTCCTGCTTTTGGAAACTGCAGTTTTTAGATAGCTGGGTAGCTCAGTGGTGAAGCGCAGAATTTGTGCTCGTGAGGCCCCAAGTGCTCTTTTTGTGCTCTTCTCTCCCCCCCCCATTTTCCCTTCAGCTATAGTGGGGAAAACTGAGGCACAGAAGGGGTGGGCCAGCACCCAGCTAAGTGGGGAAGCTAGGATCCTAGGTGGCTTTGCAGTGTAGCCATGGGGAAATCAGCAGGCTTGGCTCCCAGCCAGTTGCTGGTCAGAGAGAGATATTCACTCCAGCCAGCCCTTGCTCCCGGTGTAGCCCTGAGGCTGTCTTTTCTGTTTGGCCTTTGATGTGTTTTTTTGTTTGTTTGTTTGTTTTAGTTTGGTTTTTTTTTTTTGTCTCCAAGTTTATCTCTGGGGCTCAGTCCCTGCACTACAAATCCACTGCTCCTGGCAGCCATTTCTTCCATTGATTGGAGTAAACAGAGAGAAACTGAGAAGGGAGGGAGCGATAGAGAAGGAGAGAGAAAGAGAGACACCTGCAGACCTGCTTTACCGCTGCAGGTGAGGAGTGAGGGGGCTGCTCAAAACCACATCCTTGCATGGGCCCTTGTGCTTAGTACTATGTGTGCTTAACTGGGTGCATTTTTTAATCATTGGAGACAAGATGTCCAGAGCCCATGCCTCCTGGAGGCACAATACCCACAAGAGCATGATCTCACAAATCACACTGCTGTGACAGGTTGACATAATTTCCTTTATGGAGGGGGCTGGTGAAATGGATTGAAAACCTTATTTTGTCTTGTGTTTGAAACACTGGATGAAATGAAGAATCAGCCCCAGGGTGATGCAACTAGCCAACAGTTAAACGAACAGTTAAAGCCTCACCATTCCGAGGAGGGAAGGAAACAAAGTGAAAAGCAGGGCAAGCAAAGAAGACTCTAAGTCTTCCAGCTATTCTCTCTGGGAGTAAAAATAATAATAAAACCACACATGAAAGACCCAAACAAGAAGTTTTCAGTAAATCAAACAAGAAAAATTGAGCCACACATGAATGCCCACTGAGCAGAAAGGTGAGAGATTCCTTGTGGCAGTGGGTATTGTGTCCTTCCGGGAGGACCAGCTTTAGTTGTTTATTTCTAGAAAGCAAGCCTAGTGCTTCTTCCCCCACTCCCACCCATTAAACACTTCTATTGGTCATTTATCTCTTCAGCTCGACTGCCCTGCTTATGTTTTCCTAGTGCTGCCTGAGTACACGGATGGGAAAGAATAGGTCAGCCCAGGTAATAGCTCACCCTGCAGAACTTGCATCTAGCATTATTCAAGGTCCTGGGTTCCAACCCTGACACCACATGGGAGCACTATGAAACTGCACCAGGGGAAGCTCCTTTAGGCCCTTTATGGAGTGGTGGTATCTCTCTTCTTCTCTGCCCACCCCCCCCTTCTAAAACAATGAATGAGAAAGCCAGCCCAGGGAGACTGCTGAGTGGTGTTGTCACGCATGCATATTTGAAGCATCAGTGCTGCATAGACGGGGGGGGGGGGGGGGTCATGCTGTGGCACACCCTGTTAAGCGCACATGTTACCATGGGTCCCCACTCCCCACCTGCAGGGAGGACATTTCACGAATGGTGAAATAGGTCTGCAGGTGCTTCCCTTGATCTCTCCTCTCTATCTTCCCCTCCCCTCTCAATTTCTCTTTGTCTAATCCAATAAAAAGAAGAAAGAAAGAGAGAAAGAAAGAAAGAAAGAAAGAAAGAAAGGAGGAGAGAAAGAAAGGGAAGGGAGGGAGAGAATGGCTGCCAGGAGCAGTGGATTCATAGTGCTGGCACAGAGCCCCAGCAATAACCCTAGTGGTAGAAAATAACAGAGAATTGCCTGGCTGGATCCCAGGTTCAACCCACCAACTGCCTTCCAATGCCCTTCACCCCCTAAGCCCCTCCCCTACTCCCCACCTCACAGCTCCAAGCTTGGTTGCACAACCCAAACTCCAGCAAAACCACACTGGGAACAAATCCCAAAAAACCTGCCCTTGGTCTCCTTGCCAAGATTAGGGGGAGCAGGTTAAGGGGGGGGGGGAGTCTGCCCCCACCCAAGGCTGGCGAGGTAAGCCAGGGGTCTCTGGCTTCTTTAGGGCATTAGCCCAGGACCATACACATCTGCTCCCTGTCCCTTATCTCCAGTCCCCAGCCCAGCTGTGGGAAAACTGGACCCACTGGCTGAGGACTTACACAGGACAGTGGTCACACAAGCAATGCTAACCCAGGGCTCCCCCCACCACTCATTCCTGGAAATGTGTCCCTTCCTGCTGGGGAGCAAGTACTGGGCTGGGTTAGTAGGAGACTCCCCTCACCACCACCCCACCACCACCACCACCCCTGTGGGAAGGGCCCCAGGAGAGGAGCAGCTTAGGGCAGGAGGCTCAGTGGGAACTGGAATAGGTGGGGATACAGGCTACAGAATCTTCTGCTTTCACGGGCAAGGCAGTAGGACAGAATACCAATGGAGCAGCTGGCCATCCAACCTATTACTTTGCATGATGGTGAGAGCCATGTGTTCCATTATAGATGGCAGATTCAGTTTGTATTTGCTTCTTGAGATGTTTGTAGTTTTCTACTTTCCCAGCAACTAGCAAATGTGACTTAGAGTCACAGAACATAGATACCACTCAGGAGCAAATAGAATGGCTGGATTTCTCTGTAAAAACTAATTCATCAGCTAGCCCCAATGCTATGGGGGAAGGTTGCATTTTGGAGGCAGAGCTGGGTTCACCTTGGAGCTCCAGAATGGACTAGCCATGGCCCCCACTATTTTGTTTTGATTTATTATATTTTATCACCAGGGTCATGTGTGTGTATACCAGAGCATTGCTCAGCTCTGGCTTAGGGGACTGAACCTGGGACTTTGGAGCCTCAGGCATGAGAGCGGAGGTCATAGCTTATGTTCAGTGCCTGCATAGCTCCACCACTCCTAGCTGCCTTTTTTCTTTCTTTTCCTTCCTTCTTTCCCTCCATTTTTTCCTTCCTCCTTTCCTTCCTAATTTTGTTTGATAAAGAGAGAGGGATACAGAAAGAGAGATAGAAAAGAAGAGGTACTTGCAGCACTCACTGTTCTCCTGTTCGTGAAGATTCCCCCCTGTATACAGGAGGGGGTTTGAACCCAGGTTCTAGAGCATAGTAATGTGTGCACCCAGTCCCAGGTTCTACTGATAAGCCACCCAGCTGTTCTCCGTCCCAGAATTCCCTTGTGTGAGTGGGCAGAGCAGCTCTCTCATGGAGCTTAGTGGGAGGAATGTGGAAGGTGCTCCAAGCAGCACCCAACATGGCCAACAAACACTCTGTCCCATACCCACTGGCATCCCTTTCCCCTGGGGGGGTTTTTACTGTGCGAGGAAGGATTCAACACCGGGATTTCAGCCTGTTGGGACCCTCAGTGAGTGCCCCCAGGTGTCCCCTGCTCCCTCCAGGGCTGGGGGATGCACTGTGCTCCCAAGCCTGCTCCCCTCAGTGGGCAACCCTCCGTTGGCCCCCATTCAGAGCTCAGCTGTGGCCAGCAGGGACATTGTTCCCATGTCACAGTGAGCCCAGGGGTGGGGATCCGGCAATCATGGCTATTCAGCACCCCAGAATGAGGTTCTGCCACCTGGGTGGGGAGGGATGAGCAGGAGAGACAACCAGACACATGCTGCTGCCACCTCTTGCCCCACACAGGGCGCATGACCAGATTCTGGGGGGCTTCAGCCTCAGGTGTCCTGGCCCCCAACCCTAGCTGTCCCCTGCCCTCGCTTCAGCCTGCTCAGCTTGGGGTCTCCCCACTTCTGCAATGTAGCTCTCGATACCCTATACCCTGACAGGGAAGGCTGTTTCAACCCCCCACCCCAGATGGGTCTGAGGTTTTGCTGAGTCTTAGGGGGCTAGCATCTCTCCTGAGTACCGAGTCTCCTTGGGCTGAGAGCCACTTCAAGTCTCTGACTGGAAGGGACTGTGGGTGCTGTGTTAATAACAAAGGTACAGCAACTACTCTCCCCCACTACCTCCCCTACTGTGGGAAGCCCAGTGGTCAAGGCCTGTCCTGGGTCAGAAGGTGCAAAGAGAAGAGGGTGTTGAGGGAGCCTGAGAGCACATACCACAGAAGCACTCCCTCAAGGCCCCAGGATCTGGTGGATTGTTTTGGGGTTCCCTACTGGAGTCTCCTGCAGAGACCACTGACTTGTAGAACCTTCTAGAAAGGGAAGCTGGAGGGGATTCAGACTGATCAGCAGAGAGGCACCCAGTTTGCATCAGCACCCACAGGAGCCCCTCGAGTGCTGAGAGCTTGGGTCCCTCACATACACTGCCAGCCCCGCCAGCCTAGCCAGTCCCTGGGGGGACAGTCCTGTGGCTGAGGAGGGACCTAGGTGGAGGTGGAGGTGGGACAGATGACAAAAGGGGCACAAAGCTGCAGGGATTCTGACACAGGGTGGAGCCCCTTGCCCCCATCCCCAGGAGCCAAGAACAGTCAGACAGACAAAGACACTGGAATTGCTGGACAGCAAGAAAGCACCCAGGGAAACAGAGACTGACATCAGATAGACAGACAAATGCATTGTCTAGGAAACCACAAACCAGAGAAACAGACAGATCACTTGGAGTCATGGTGGTGGGGCAGAGGCCTGGGTCAACAGAAGGGGCAAGTCTCATGCCCCTCAACCCCCCACAGGGATGCAGAGTGAGAGACCCTCCACCAACCAGTGCTCAAGATAGTCCCAGCAAGCCGCCTTCCCAACCTTTCTCTACAGCACCCCAAACAGGGACCCCTGATTTCCTCCCTGCCAACCTGCAGCTCCAAAAAAGTACCACAAGTAGACAGCACCTGCCTTACCCCCACTTCCTTCCCACCTGCCTCCAACCAGGAAGGGCTGTGGGTCCCCCAGACAGTCAGTGTTGGCATAGAAAAGGGGGTTTGACAGAAGGGGATCTGTTGAGTGCTCCCTGAAAGTTGGAGGGGGGTCACTTTACAAATGGTGAAGCAGGTCTGCAGGTGTCTATCTTTCTCTCCCCTCCTCTCTCAATTTCTCTCTGTCCTATCCAACATCAATGGCAACAATAACAACAAGGGCAACAAAATGAGAAAAAAAAAGTTTAAAAAAATGTGAACTTGGAGGGGTCCTTGTTCTTTTTTTTTTTTTTTTTCCTCCAGGGTTATCTCTGGGGCTTGGTGCCTGCACTACAAATCTACTGCTCCTGAAGGCCATTTTTCCCAGTTCATTGCCCTTGTTGTTGCACTTGTAGTTGTTATTGTTGTCATAGATGTTGTTGTTGTTGGATAGGACAGAGAGAAATCGAGAGAGATGGGGAAGACAGAGAGGAGGAGAGAAAGATAGACACCTGCAGACCTGCTTCACTGCTTCCGAAGAGACCCCGCTGCAGGTGGGGAGCTGGGGGCTCAAACCGGGGTCTTTATGTCGGCCCTTGTCCTTTGCGCCATGTGTGCTTAACCCACTGCGTTACTGCCCAGCTCCCTGCAGGGGGTCCTTCTTCCTATAGCTCCCCCATATTGGCACCTTCAAGGGGTGTCAGGCTCCATGCCCACCATCTATCTCCTGCCACTACTGAGCTGTTTTCCTGGGGGCAAAGGGGATGTCAGAGTCACAGGGCTTGAACCTGAGGACAATGAGAGTCAGAATCATGAAGCCCTATGACTGTGGACTGGATCAACCCCCCAGCCTGCCCCATGCAGCCTCTCCACCCCCGCCTCCCAGTGGAGGAAAGGAGAGAGACACACAGGAAGCGAGACAGCACAATGGGGGGGGGAGCAATGGAGAGAGGCAGAAGGAAAGGAGAGGGGGAGTCCAAAACAAGGAGAAGAAAGCACCAAAGTGACCCCCCAAAGCCTGTATCACTCCCCTTCTCTGTGTTCTTCACAGTGGTCTGCTCACTCAAGGAAGGATTGAAAAATCAGTGGTTAGAGTGCTGGACTCTCAAACATGAGGTCCTGATTCTCAACATCACATGTACAGAATGGTGCTCTGATTTCCTCTCTCTATATTTCTCTCTCCCTTGATGATAATACATCTAAACAAAACCCCTTAAAATTAAAGTCAGTCACCTAGGCTCCTCAGGTGTTTGAGCAGGAGGGAGGGTGGGCACAGGCAGCTGGGCAACATGTGTGCAGGCTGTTAGCCTCTACCTGGAGGGGGTATCTGTGTGTGTGTGTGTGGGGGGGGGCTCAGGTATGTGTCTGAACTGGGTGTGATGGCCTGAGAGGCTCAAGACTGCTCAGCTGGGTCCCCAGGAGGGAAAGAGTGGTAGAAGTGTGAAGGAAGAGGAGAGCAAAGCCTAGCCCCGCCAAGCCCCATGTGTGCCTAGTGCCTAGGAAGGGAGTGCCCAGGAGACCCACCTGTGGGAGCCCAGGTCAGAGCAGGCAGGCTTCTGCTCAGCATCTGCAGCAGGGCAGCAGAACTGGTGCAGCACCGTCTCATTCCTGGGGAGAGAGAGAGCAGCGGTCAGAGCACAGACAGACAGCTAGACAAGACAAGCCTGGTCCGCTGTGGTGAGCTCACCCAGCCCTGCTCCAGGGAAGGTGGCACAGCCCCAACACTGTCACCAAAGTCCTCATAAGGCCTCTGCAAACACTTCCCTCCCAAACCTCTGCCGACTCTACTTTTGCCTGTTTTTTTTCTTTTTATTTTATTTTTCTTATATTTGATAGAGACAAATTGAGAGAAAGAGGATACAGGGAAAGAGACAGAGAGGTACCTGCAGACCTGTTTCACAGCTTGTGAAGTCCCCCCACACACACACACACAGGTGGGGAGCAGAAGCTGGAACACACATCCTAGTGTGTGATAACATGTGCACTCTTCCAAGAGTACCACTGCCTGGCCCTTCTTTTTCCAAAGGTCTAGTTATTTATCATTATAAGAGAAAGGAGGAGAGAGTCAGAGCTTCACTCTGGCACATGTGATGCCAGGAAGCAAACTCAGGACTCCAGGCTTGAGAGACCAATGCTTTTTTTTTCTTTATTGGGAGATCAATGATTTATAGTCAATAGTAAAATAACAAATACTTTGTACATGTGTAACATTTCCCAGTTTTCCACATAATAATTCAACCCCCACGAGGCCCTCCTCTGCCATCATGTTCCAGGACCTGAACCCCTAGCCCCACCCCAGATTCTTTTACTTTGGTGCAATACTCCAACTCCAGTCCAAGTTCTGCTTTGTGTTTTCCTTTCTGCTTTTGTTTTTCAGTTTCTGCCTATGATGAAATCATCCCATATTCATTCCTTTCTTTCTAGTTGATCTCACTTAATATGATTCCTTCAAGTTCCACCCGAGATGAGGTGAAGAAAGTTAATTCAACATTTTTAATAGCTGAGTAGTATTCCATTGTGTATATATACCACAACTTGCTCAGCCACTCATCTGTTGTTGGACACCTGGGTTGCTTCCAGGTTTTGGCTATTACAAATTATGCTGCCAAGAACATATGTGTACACAGATCTTTTTGGATGGGTGTGCTGGGTTCCTTAAGATATATCCCCAGGAGAGGAATTGCAGGATCATAGGATAGGTCCATTTCTAGCCTTCTGAGAGTTCTCAAGACTGTTCTCCACAGGGGTTGGACTAATTGACATTCCCACCTGCAGTGCAGAAGGGTTCCTTTGTCCCCACA